>NC_056735.1:734001996-734301996 GCF_019279795.1 Protopterus annectens | reverse complement strand
CTGCTGTGCTTACCCCTTGAGATTGGTTCTAAGCACAGAATCTATTACATTTTTCAGCATAAGATTTAATAGTGCTAGGCCTTTTTGCCTCTAAAATGATATCCATCACAGGTTTACTGAGGGAAGGGTAAAGGACATATTATGTAATTAGCCAGGCTGCAAGGTTCAGTGTTTGAAGCTGAGGGTGCAGAATCTGGTTCTTCTGCTGAGACAACAGGGAAGGAGTCTGAGGCAGGTGTCATGCGGATAACCTTGACACACTGCGCAGGAGGGGGTACCAGTGTTGGTGTGGCCAGTCTGGAGCAATCAAAATAATTCTTGGTTTGTCCTGTTTGATTTTTAGTAGTACTTTGGAGAGCAGAGGCAGGGGGGGAAGGCATAGACTGATAGTTTTTTCTAGCGGAAGGACAGAGCATCCACTTTCCAGGCTTGTTTGTGGGGAGTCCTTGTGCAAAATTTGTCCAATTGGTAGTTCTGGGGAGAGGTAAAGTACAGTTTTGTACCTACCATAAATGTAGATGTTCGAGTGTTCACACTGCTGCAGTCATTACACTTGGGTTATCCTGCCGTCAGGCGGTCCCGCAGTCGGCCTGAGTTCCAAAGTCTTGGTCTGGCGTCGGTTGCTATTGCTTCTTCCCTAACGTCAGTGCGCCAGGGGTATATAAGATGCATCCAACGCCATTTTCTTCAGTTTTTCTTGCGCAGATGTCAGGTGCCCCCAAGTAGGTAGGCAATACATATTGCTAATCAAAAATATACAATAAAAACAATACCTTTAGTTACCAGCAAATACACCCCAAATGTTGTATAGGATGTTGTATAGGATAGAAAGGTATAGATAAGTCCAGCTAGTTCAGAGGGGATGGAGGGAGGGTAACCTGGACTGCAGCAGTGTGAACACTCGAACATCTACATTTATGGTAGGTACAAAACTGTATTATGTTCATTGTGTTACACTGCTGCAGTCATTACACTTGGGTAGAATCCCAAAGCTGAGTTTGGGTGGCTGGTCTATAAAGAGTTAGGATTGGCTATGAGGCCCTGCAGAACTGCAGTGGCAAATCCTGCTCTGGATTTAGAGTAAAGAGGCAGGTGGTAATGCTTGGTAAAGGTGTGCACTAAACTCCAAGTTGCAGCCTCCAAAATTTCCTTGGTAGGTACTCCTCTGAGAAAGGCTGTTGAAGTGGCTGTTGCCCTGGCAGAATGTGGCCTAATGTTATTTGGGACTGATTTTCCATGTTGTGTGATGCAGTACCGAATACAGTGTCCTATCCATTTGGATATAGACTGCTTTGAGACAGCCTTGCCCTGTGATCCTGCAGCATATGCTACAAACAGTTGCTCAGTTTTCCTGAAAGCCTTTGTTTTGTCCAAGTAGAAGCGTAGCTGCCTGTGTATGTCCAAAGAATGCAGAAGTTTCTCCCCTTTATTCTGGGGGTTTGGATAAAAAGTTGGCAAATGGATGGTTTGGTTAAGAGCCACACTAGATACCACCTTTGGCATAAAGGTACGGTTTGTCCTTAAAGATACCTTGTCCTGATGAAAAATTATAAAAGGTTCCACTGCCATTAATGCCTGTAGCTCTGAGACTCTTCGTGCTGAAGTTACTGCCAGGAGAAGAGCTGTTTTCCATGATAAAAATTTTAGATCGGCTGTATTGACTGGCTCAAAAGGTGGTAGAGTCAGTTTTTCCAAAACTAAATTGAGGTCCCAAGTTCGTGTTGGTGCTCTCCGGGGCGGTCTTATGTTTTTAGCCCCTCTGAGGTACTGCTTTAGCAAGGGATGAGAGAATAAAGGAGGATCCGTGTTGTAATGTGCTGAAATGGCAGAGGCGTGGATCTTAATTGATGAGAAGGATAGGCCTCTGTCCAGCATCTCAGTTAAGTATTGTAAAATCTGAGGAATGTTTGGAACAAGAGGGTCAAGGCTTTGAGCCTGGTTCTAGGCGCAGAATCTCTTCCATTTTTCTGAGTAAGCTTTCCTAGTGGTAGGCCTCCTGGCCTCCAAAATGACATCCATAACAGCTTGAAAGAGAGGCGTTGCCTGTTTGACTAATGTATCTGCCATGCAGCCAGGTTTAGGGTTTTGAGCTGACCATGCAGGATCTGATTGTTTTGTTGAGTCAGAAGGTGTGGAATTTGAGGCAAAATCCATGGTGGGCCTTGAGCCAAGTTTCTTAAAATAGGGTACCAGTGCTGACGTGGCCAGTCTGGAGCAATCAGGATCATCTGTGGGGTTTTTTGTCTGGCTTTTAGGAGTACCTTTAAAAGGAGAGGCAATGGCAGGAAGGCATAAACTTTTAGGTTTTTCTAGATGAACAGAAGAGCATCCACTTTCCATGCTTGTTTGTGTTAAGTCCTTGTGCAGAATTTTTGTAGTTGGCAATTCAGTGGGGAGGCAAAAAGATCTATGTCTGGGCATCCCCACTTTTGCGTTACCATGCTGAAGATTTGTGGATTCAATTTCCATTCGTGAGGGTCCATGATGTTTCTGCTTAGATCGTCTGCCAGAGTATTTTTCTTTCCTGGCAGGAACTGTGCTTGCAGGTGGACTTGATAGATTAGAGCTGTGTTCCACAAGGTCATGGCTTGCCTGCATAGGTGATAAGAATGAATGCCCCCTTGCTTGTTTATGTACCACATTACTGTGGTGTTGTCTGTCTTTAGTAGTAATTGTCCTGGATATAGAAGATCCTTGAAAGCTGTTAGGGCATTTTGAACAGCCAACATCTCTTTTTGATTGATGTGAAGATGCCTCTGGTCTGTGGTCCACATGCCCTGAATGCATTTTCCTGCCATGTGTGCTCCCCAGGCGTAATCCGAAGCATCTGTTGTTAGAGTTTGCCTGGCTGTGGGTTGGGTAAAAGGCTGACCCTTGTTTAGGTGACATGCCTGTGCCCACCATCAAAATTCCTGTTGTAGGCAGGGAATCATTGGTATTACTGCTTCTAAACTGAGTGTTGAGTCCAAACACTTTTCAGGTACCATTGTAATTTCCCCATATGCAGTCTGGCATATAGTATTAGTAGTATGCAGGATGCCATAAATCCCAGGGCCTGCAGAATTTTTCTTGCAGGGAGATGGGACTTTCTTGCCAGCAATTGAAAATACTGAGTTAGTTGAACTTGTTTGTCTGGCATGAGGTAAGCCATCTGGGCCGTTGTATTTAAGCTGGCACCCAGGAATATAATCTGTTGCGAGGGCACTAGTTTTGACTTCTTTTCGTTTACTGTGTACCCTAGAGAAATTAGCAACCTTTGTACAAACGCCAGATGCTGTAGAAGAATGTCCTTTATCTCTGCTTGAATGAGGCAGTCGTCCAGGTATGGATATATTTGAATTCATTTTTGTCTGAAAAATGCAATTACTGGTGCCAGGCACTTTGTGAAGACCCTGGGCGCAGTAGATAAGCCAAAGGGCAGTGCAGAGAATTGGTAGTGCATTGTACCAGCTTTGAATCTGAGGTATCTTCTGCAATTTTGTCTGATAGGGACATGCAGGTATGCCTCTTTGAGGTCCAGAGTAACAAGCCAAGCCTTCCTGCCCACCATGGGTAGAAGCTGCTGTAATGTCAACATTTTGAATTTCAGAATATCCAGGTAAGTATTCAGAACTGAAAGGTCTAGTATGGGCCTCCAGGCCTTGTCCTTTCTGGGGACCAGGAAGAGTCTTGAGTAAAATCCTTGTTCCTGTTCCTGTTGTGGTACTTTTTGAATAGCTCTCATGTCCATGAAGGCTGAAATTTGTTTTTGAGCCTCTGCCCAATGATTTTGTGGCAGGTCTGGCATTCCTTTAAGCCTCGGTAAAGTATGAAAGTGGAATCTGTAACCTTGAGACACAATATTCAGGACCCATTTGTCCTGGGTGATTGTTTGCCAGTTTTGAGAAAAAAGTGCTAGTTTTCCCCCTAAGGGGGCTTCCAAAAGGGACATGCTTGGCGTACGGAGGGGAAAGTCATTGTGACTGTTTCTTGTAAAGTTGAGACTTGTCCTCACCACCTTTTGGGGTTGAGGTGCCCCACTGTCGTTGTCTGTTTGAGCCTTGGGGTTGAGATCTGCCTCTTGGGCATCTGTAACTGCCTTTCTGTGGCCTGTCTGACACTGGAAAGGACCAATTCTTTATTGGCCAATTTCTGCTAAACCGAGGTGGCTGTACCTGTAAGAAATCCTTGACTGTTTGCATAGATTTAGCTTTATCCTCCATTTTCTTTAACACCTCTTCTGCCTTAACACCAAAGTATCATGCTGTAAAGGAGCATCCAATAATTTTGCCTTAACATGATCAGGTAAACTTTGTTCTTTTAACCAAGCATGTCTTCGAATCACAGAACCTGTAACTGCGGCTCTACAAGAGGCCTCTAAAGAATCAAAACCACATTGCAGAGTATGTTTTCCCACCTGTTCAACTGCATGCAATAAATCCTGCATTTCTTTACAATCAGGAGCTTCTGAGCTTGCAAGCATTTTCTGTTTTAACTGAGCCATTAAATATTGTTGGTACTTAAGCATGTGAAACTGGCAATTTAAAGCTCTTGCTGCTAAAGTTGCAGAAGTGTATACTTTCTTCCCCCATCTATCCAAAGCTCTGGAATCTCTGTCCGAGGGTACTGGATTTTTTGCAATGGAAGCTTTAACCCTTTTGGATGCTGGGAAATAGTCTCTGGATCAGCAGAAGGGTTTTTGTAAAGAAACTTGTGAGAGTGAGGGACTCTATAATACCTATCTGGCTTGGCTGGAGCAGGGGGCAAAGAGTCAGGAGATAAACTGGATTCAGAGAACACATCATCCACAATATCTAGCACTGGCGGAATAGCCAGGGGCCTGTGTTGAGGCAATAAGAGGAAATCCCTGAGCCTTTTCTTGGATTCTGAGTAATCCTGGCTTGCCCAATGGAAATGCTCCTGCATGGTATGTAAAGTTTCCCCAAAAGAATAATCCTCAGGAGGAGATGCTGAAGGGATAGATTCTTCAGCATCAGAGTCCTCATAGGGGGGTAGAGAGTATCCCTGGTCGGAAGAGGAATCAGAGGAAATGGAAACCTGATCAGATAGTCATAGTCTGTATCCTGCCTAGGCCTTTTCTCAGGCGGGGGATAGGAACCCCTGATTAGAGTAATGAGGTCTTCAGCCATTTTAAGCATCTGTTTCTTAGGCATGGAGGACTGTCCAGGAGAATGCTGTACTTGTTTCTTTGTCTTTAATGGTACCTTTGTCTTGGCTGTTGTTTTAATGGTAAGTTGTGAAGGTCTGAAAACACCCTCAGAAGCCGATGCCTGCTCAGCGGCTCTGGACCCATCTGAGGGGTTAGTTTCCGTAGGCCCAATACCTTCAGTTTCCAAAGGCCTAGATGTCTCCACGTGGGAGTCGGAAACGGCCTGTGGCTCTGAGGTAGCGGGTGTCAGGGGCTGTGAAAGTGCCTCACTGAGAACCGGCGACTGGCCTAGAAGAGGTTTCGTCATCGGTTTTGGACCTCGGATGCCTGTCTTTATCCTTGTCTTTGCGTTTTTTTGGTATTGAGGTCCTCGGCTGATCTGACGGCATCGTATAATTAAACCTTCGGCCAAAGTAGTGCAAAGCAAAATCAAAACTTCTTTTTATAGTGTGTTTGTTAAATCTAGCACAAAACCGACAACTAGTGACGTCGTGATCAGGGCCTAGGCATGGAATACAGTAAGAGTGGAAGTCCTTATGAGGTATTTGCTTCCCACAAGAAATACAATTATTAACTTTTTCGAACATCGGTCTGAGGCAAGAAAAAAGTTTCCCCAACAGGGTACTTAGCTTTATTAAAGACTTCGGATCTGAAATTCGACTTCGAAAATCTCAGGAGTCTGCCGACCAGCACTTGCGAACTGCTTCTGCTTCGGGCACCACTTGGCAAGAAAGACTGAAGAAAATGGCATCGGATGCATCTTATATACCCCTGGCGCACTGACGTCAGGGAAGAAGCGACAGCAACCGACGCCGGACCAAGACTTTGGAACTCAGGCAGACTGCGGGACCGCCTGACGGCAGGATAACCCAAGTGTAATGACTGCAGCAGTGTAACACGATGAACATCAGGTCTATATCTGGGCTCCCCCATTTGCTTGTCAACATGTTGAAAATCCTTGGTTCCAGTTTTCACTCGTGTGGCTCCATGAGGTTTCTGCTTAGTCCGTCTGCCAGTGTATTTAATTTTCCTGGCAGGAATTGAGCTTGTAGGTGTACTTGGTAGCTCAAGGCTGTGTTCCACAATGCCATGGCTAGTCTGCAGAGGGAGTAAGAATGTGTACCCCCCTGCTTGTTTATGTACCACATAACAGTGGTGTTGTCCGTCTTTACCATTAGTTGTCCTGGAAGAATGTGGTCCTTGAAGGCTGTCAGAGCATTCTGTACAGCTAACATTTATTTTTGATTGATATGCAGGTGCATTTGACTTGGGTTCCATTTGCCCTGAATGCACTTCCCTGCCAGGTGAGACCGCCATGCATAGTCTGATGTGTCTGTTGCTAGGGTTTGGGTTGCAGGGGGTGGTGTGAAAGGTAGTCCCCTTGTTTTGGTGGCAGGCCTCTGTCCACCAAAGGAACTCTAGGCATAGGTAAGGTATGATAGGAATCATTGTTTCTAGATCCTGAGAATATTGTCACCATATGCTTTAAATACTGATGTAGTTTCCTCATATGCAGTCTTGCATATGGAATTAGAAGAATGCAGGAGGCCATGAACCCCAAGGCTTGCAGTATTTGTCTTGCAGATAGCAGGGTTTTTGTGGCCACTTGATTGAAGTAGGTTGTCAAATTAATTTGTTTCGCTGAAGTGAGGTAAGCCATCTGTGAAGTTGTATTCAAGCTTGCTCCCAGGAATATAATTTGTTAACAGGGTATCAAGTGTGATTTATTTTCAATTATGGTGTACCCCAGACAAGTTAGAACCCTTTGTACAAAGGCCAGATGATTCAAAAGTATGTCCTGGCTTTCTGCCTGAATTAGACAATCATCCAGGTATGGGTATATTTGAATATTTCTTTGCCTGCAAATGCAATAGCTAGAGCTAGGCACTTTGTGAACACCCTGAGTGCAGTAGATAAGCCAAAGAGCAGTGCAGACAACTGATAGTGCATGTGGTCTGCTTTGAAGCGTAGGTATCTTCTGCAAGATTCCCTGATTGGGATGTGCAGGTATGCTTCTTTTAAATCTAGGGTTGCCAACCAGGCATCTTTGCCTAGCATAAGAAGTAATTGGTGAAGAGTCAGCACCTTGAATTTTGGAATCTCCAAAAAGGTGTTTAGAGTTGACAGGTCCAGAATACGACGCCATGAATTGTCTTTTCTGGGTACCATGAAAAGTCTAGAGTAGAAACCTTGTCCCTTTTCCTCTTCTGGTACAAGTTGAATAGCCCCCATGCTTAAAAGAGAGAGTACTTGTTTTTGGGCCTCTGCCCACTGATTGGGGGAGGTAGGTCCGGCCACCCGCTTGGTGTTGGCAACGTGTGGAAGTGAAATCTGTATCCCTGGGAAACTATATTTAAAACCCATTTGTCCTGGGTAATGAGTTCCCAGTTCTTTGCATGAAGAGCAATCTTTCCCCCCAAAGGGGCAGTCAGATGGTAAGTGCTTGGAAATTATAAAAGGAAGTCATTGAGACAGTTTACCATAGGGGGGAGTCTTATTACTCCCAGATTTGGAAGTGGAGGCCCCCCACTGCTTAGTCCTGTGTGTCCCCTGGGACTGAAACCTGGGGTTTTTGCTGTGTCTGGGTTTGGCTTAAAAAGACCTGGAAGGGGCTGGAAAGGACCAATTCTTAGAGGGCCAGTGCCTACTAAATCTAGGACGCTGAACTTGTAAGAAATCTTTAACAGTTTGCATAGATTTAGCTTTATCTTCCATCTTTTTAAGAACTTCCTCAGCCTGGTTGCCAAACAGATGGCCCTGATTTGAAGGAGCATCCAACAATTTAACTTTAACATGATCAGGCAAAGATTGTTCCTTAAGCCAAGCATGCCATCTGAGCACAGATCCAGTAACAGCGGCCCTGCAAGAGGCCTCTAATGAATCAAAACCACACTGCAAAGTAGGTTTTCCAACTTGTTCAGCAGAATGCATTAAATCATGTAATTCTTTATTTTCCACACAGTCAGGAATCAACATCATTTTCTGTTTAAGCAATCCAATAACATGTTGCTGATACTTTAACATATAAAACTGGCAGTTTAAAGCCCTAATGGCCAAGGTTGCGGAAGTGTAAACCTTCTTACCCCATCTATCCAGCGTCCTGGAGTCTCTAACAGAAGGCGTAGGATTTTTAGCAGTAGAAGCCTTAATGCCCTTGGGCCCCTGTGAAATAGTCTCTGGATCCGCAATAGGATTTTTAAAAAGGAACTTGTGTGACTCAGGGACCCTGAAGTATCTGTCTGGTTTTCTGGGAGCAAGAGGCAAGGAATCAGAGGTCAAACTAGATTCCGAAAACGCATCATCAACAATGTCTAGTACAGGAGGAATAGCTAAAGGCCTATGCTGAGGTAGGAGTAAGAAACCCCTAAGCCTCTTTTTTGAATCAGAAAAATCCTGGCTTTCCCAGTGGAAGTGCTCCCTTAGAGTATGTAAGGCTTCCCCAAAAGAAAAATCCTCTGGAGGGGAAGCAGAGAGAATGGAGTCCGCTGCATCAGAATCCACATAAGTAGATAAGGGCAAATCCAGATCATCAGAAGAATCAGAAAAAACAGAATCCTGGTCAGAAGATTCATAAACCACTTCAGTCCTAGGCCTCTTAAAAAGGGGAGGGGGTTGGCTACCCCAGATTAGAGCTATTAGATCTTCAGCCATTCTTATTTGTTTTCTGGGCATAGAGGCCTGAGCATGTGGCCTGGGCGTCATTTTTGTAGGCATGGTTCGAGGTTTAGGCCTAAGAGAAGACGGAGGTGTCGGTTTAATATGCAAGTCCGTAGGCCTGAATACATTCTCAGAAGCCGGAGCCTGCACAGCGACTCCAGACCCATCCAAGTTAGACATCTCATAGGGTTCCACAGCTGAAGTATCTCGCGGCATACCGGACTCTGAATGGGTCTCAGTAGAGGCCTGCGAATCAGAAGTAGAGGGTATCAGGGGCTGCGAAAGCACCTCACTGAGTACCGGCGAACTGGCTTAGGAGACGCGTCATCGGCAGTTTTAGACCTCGGCGGCCTGTGTCTTTATCTTTGCGTTTTTTTGGAATCCCGGTAGTCGGATGGCTAACCGACGACATTTCTGGATAATTCAACTGAGAACGGAAATATTTAGAGGCGAAAATGTACCGACGACGGACAGTGCGTGGATTAAATAAAGCACAAAACCGACAGCAAGGTACGTCATTGGTCAGGGCCTAGGCAGGGAATACAGTACGAATGAAAATGTTTATGAGGTATTTGCTTTCCACAAGTAACGCAATTAACTTTTACTGACATAGGTAAGGAGCAAGAAAAAGTTTCCCCAACGGGGTACTTAGCTTTTAGTTGAGGACTTGGGTTCTGAAACTCGAAAACGAAAATTTCAGGAGTCGGCCGACCGGCACTTGCAAACTGTTTCTGCTTCGGGCACCGCACAGCAAGAAAGACTGATGTAATGGCATCGGCTGCATGCTTTATACCCCTGACGACCTGACGTCATGGAAGAAGGGACAGCAACCGACGCAGGACCCAAACCTTTGTTAATCAGGCCAACTGTGGGCTACCTGCAAGCAGATAACCCAAATGTAATGACTGCAACAGTGAAACACGAAGAACATCATCTCCGCTTCCTCTAGGTCCTGAAGGATGGCAGAAGGAGGGAGGGAAAGTGATGAATAGTGATACAGGATACCACAGATGTCAAGTTATGGTAAGTAGATAACTCTTTACCTGATGTTATCCATGTCACTATTCCTCATTTCTGGGCCAGAGTCCCCAGCTAGTAGACCAGATGGCTGCCGCAGAAATTTCATCTACGGAATGATGGACCAGACAGGCAGGTGACACAGACAATGATGTAATGGAATGAGCTCTGATTGGACCTAGTAAGGACAAGCCTTTGGAAGAATAGGCAAAGAAAATGCACATTAAAATCCATCGAGAAATAGTAACTTTGGAGACCAGCTGACCGTTTCTATTAAGACAGAATGCCACGAACAGCTGGTCAGATAAGCAGAAGCCTTTGGATCTAAGTAAAACTGTAACTGTCTATGAATGTCAAGTGTGTGCAACAGATATTCCCCTTTATTAAAAAAGTTAGGGAAGAAAACCATCAATTGAATTGACTGATTCAGATTTGCTTCCATGGCTATCTCAGGCATGAAGGAAGGATTAGTTCTAACAGCCACTCTCTCTTTATGAAACACCATACAAGACGGTTTGATAGAAAGAGCCTGCAGCTCTGAAACTCTTCTTGCTAAAGTTATGGCCTACCAGAAAGGCGGTCTTCCATGACAAGAATTTCATGTCACATGTAGGAGCAGGCTCGAAAGGGACACTAAGAGATTGCTGCAGAAAGGAAAGGTCCCAAGGAGGGAAGAATCCTTGACAGAAGGCCGGAGCAGAAAAACACCCTTCAAAAATGCCTTACAAAGATGAAAGGAAAAGGTAGGTGCCTCACAAACATGAAAGTTGGAGATAGCTGCCAATTGCACTTTGATAGTAGAGAAGCTAGCTCCTTTTTTGAAAAAGCGAAGACAAGAACAGTAAGATGTCTGGGATGGAAATGGAGAAAGGGTCCAGATTTCACTGCTTGGCCGAAAAAGAAAACTCTTTCCACTTACTGGCATATACCTTCCTGGTGGATGACTTCTGAGAGGCCAGAATAATGGTTTTGATGGAAGAAGCAAGCCTGGACTGATTCAAGATTACGGGAAGTGGACAAACTATGCTGTCAGACAAAGAGACTGAAGGTTGGGGGTCGGAAGCTGGCAGGAATGGGAATCAGATCCGGAAGGGGTTCTAGTATCCACGGGGGTACTTCAAATGAGAATGTTAGAGGGGAAACCACACCTGCCTAGGCCTAAAGGGGCCAACGAGGATCAAGGTGTTCTTGAGGTGTCGAGCTTTCTGAAGATCTCTTGGGATGAGACACAGAGGAGGACAGACGTAAAGGAAACCCGGAGGCCAATCGTGAACCAGAGCATCCCTGGAGGACTTCCCAACAGGGGGAATCAGGGTGTAATATCAGCTACACTTGTGGTTGTGGGGGAAGCAAACAGATCTCAGCTTGGCTGACCCCAGCAAAAGAAGATTTATTTTGCCACTGAAGGATTCAGGGACCACTCGTGAGGACTCAGGATTGCCCTGCTGAGTCTGTCTGCCAATACTTTGGACTTACCAGGAACATGTGTTGCAAGAAGAAAGCACCCTGAGGACATCACCCATTCCCACACCCTCATGGCCTCACGACAATGCAGATAAGAGTGGGTGCCCCCTTGCTTGTTGATGTACCACAAAACAGCCATGTTGTCCATGTGAACTGCAATGGTAACCAGAGGGAGGCAGTCCTGAAAGGCTTGCAACGTGAGCAGGACTTCTCTCATCTCCAGTGTGTTTATGTGCAGTCTGGCCTCCATAGAGGACCATGCGACTCGGACTGTCTTTCCCTGGTAACATCCCCCACCTCAACAGGGAAGCATCCGAGGTCACTGTGGCACTGGGGTGAGGAAGAGAGAATGGTCTGCCTGCTAGGAGGTTGGGAGACTGAACTCATCAAATCAGATGACGCCCATACACTGGAGTGAGACAGACTGAGGCTGTCAACGGATGAGACAGGGAAGAACAGTGGACCGCTAGATTCCACTGGAAAACCCCCATGTAGAACCTGGCTAATGGCACCAGACAGACTGTCGCAGCCATAGACCCTAAGGCCCTAAGAATAAGGTGGACCTGGGTACGAGTCAGATCTAGAAGGCACTGGACATAAGATCTGATGAGAGGTACATGGTGGAAAGAGACAGCTGCACTCTCTGACACAGTGTCCAGCTGAATCTCTATGAACTCCAAATTTTGGGATGGAATTAAATTTGATTTGGGGAGATTCACTGTAATCCCTAACTTATCAAACAGACGATGCACATACTGAGTGGTTGCGGCCAGATGATGTTTGGTGGGAGCTGTGAGGAGCCAATAGTCAAGGTAAGGAAATACCTGGAATCCCTGCAGTCTCAGGTGAGCTATGACCACCACCATGCATTTGGTGAACACCTAGGGGGGCTGTGGTGAGACCAAAGGGCAGGGTCCTGAACTGATAATGATTGGCCCCCACGTGAAAGTGGAGAAGTCTCCTGTAGCGCCTATTTTTATATGATAGTATGCATTCTGGAAATCCACAGAGAACTTCCAATTGTCCTTGTGCAAAAGAGGCATGATGGACTGGACAGTGACAATCCAGAACTTGGACTTCTTGACCGAGAGGTTTAGCACACTAAGGTCCAGAACTGGATGCAGGTCCCCCGTCTTCTTCATCATCAAAAAGAAGTGAAAGTAACTTCTGGATTCTCAGTGTCCTGGGGTGACCTCTTGGATGGCTCTCTTTTGAATAAGTTTGATCACTTCTTTCTGAGATAACTTCCTCTGATGGGGTGGCGCATCAGGGAGTTATCGCCTGACTGGAGGAGGAGACTGTGAAAAGCAAATAGAATAGCCCCTGGAAATAATGTTTAGCACCCAGTGATTTTTTTGTAATGTTTGCCCAGGCCAAAGGGTGCAGAGACAAATGACCCACAACAGCCTGCAGGGCAGAACAGTCGGGCAGCACCTCAGCAGCTCTGGGGGGCTTCTCAGAGAAAGGTTCCCTGGAGCCCTAATTTTGCAGACCCTCTCTTCCTCTCGGGTGGCATCTCCCATTGAACCCTCTCCCCCGACCTCTAGAAGAGGGTTCATCCTGAGCATATTGAAAAGCCGACTGCAACTTGCAAAACCACATTTTCCCTGGCCCCTCACTGCATCTTGGAGTGGGAGCACTGAGGGGTAGAAAATTTGATTCCCACAGCCAACAAGGTCTTGCCTTCTTGCTCACTGTGTGTGAGGGCCAAAGAGGGTACATCTATCAAAGGGGGCATTGGTGAAGAACGCCTTAAAGCTCTCCGCAAATCCACAAAGGCGCAGCCAGGCGTGACACCAAATAACAATGTCTCTATCAGCAGCTCGAGTGGTGCCTTCTGCAGCATTGGCAATCAGCCTCATCAAGGAATTAGCTAGGGAAGTGAGTGTAGACAGCTTGTGGGACACCTTACTTAGCTTCCCGGCAGGCAGTAACTCAGAAAGGTATGTGATAAGCTCCTTGACCAAGTCCCTCTGGAGTTGGGTGAAATGTGCCAAGTAGTTAAGCACTTGCAGACCAAAAGTAGCTGAGGTGAAGACCTGTTTTCCGTGTCTATCAATTGCCGGGGACTCTTGGTTAGGTGGATGAGCAGATGTACTCTGCTCCGCCAGTTCTTTCTTGGTGGTGGCAGCTACCACAATTGCATCGAATGGCACACTCTTAGACCAGAACTGTTTGTCACAAGGGGAGCTGAGAAATTTATTAGCAGGCTTGGGAACAGGCTCCACAGTATCCAGCTCCTTCCACACCTTGTTGCAATAAGGTCTATAAGTTCATCAGCAGGGGGGAACCCAGGAGGTAGATGGTCCTATCCAAAAAGCCTTCAGGAACATGGACTCCTCTGAGGATGGGGGTAGGGAAGACCATCCGCCTTTGAGCTTGAAGATCTCCAAGATGTTCCCCAAAGGAGACACCTTTGGGCGGAGACCTGGGGGACCTGTCCCCTTCATCAAGGTTTGTATCCCCAATGAGAGACTCTGTAGGGAAGTCTAGGTGCCTCCTCTTGCACGATCTCTTTCAAGGCACCTCCTCCAGTGGAAGTTCAAGGGTGGATTCTGAAGTGAGGGGGACCCCAGTGGGGGGGGTCACTCACACCTGAAGGCTAGTTCAAGAGGGCTGACTGGGAACAGGATGAAAAGAACCTACTCTGGGGAGCTAGCGTGGTCCATGGGAAGGCAGGAAGGAAACTCTCAAGGAGGAAAAGGTCCTCTCTAGAAAGTACAGTTGTGTACACTTACCATAAATGTAGATGTTCAAGTGTATTCACTGTTGCAATCATTACATTTGGGTAATCCTGCTGGCAGGTTGCCCCCAGTCGGCCTGAATTCCAAAGTCTTGGATCCTGCGTCGGCTGTCGTCGCCCCTTCCCTGACGTCAGGTTGTCAGGGATATAAAAGAAGCAGCCGACGCCATTTTCTTTGGTTTGTCTTGCCCCAGATGTCAGGTGACCCAAAAAGGGTAGGCAAAATTTATATCTATATATAAAATAACATGCAGCAATATCAACTTTACCTTCATCCACCAGCAAATACACCACATAGGTTGTATAAATCAGAGAAGGAAAGATAGGTTCCATCAGAAGAAAAAAGGGGGATGGCGGGTGGGTAACCTGGACTGCAACAGTGAATACACTCGAACATCTACATTTAAGGTAAGTGTACACGACTGTACTATGTTCTTCGTGTTTCACTGTTGCAGTCATTACATTTGGGTAGATTCCCAAAGCTATGGTTGGGAGGCTGGAGCTAAACAGCATTAGGAGCGGCTATGAGACCCTGCAGAACTGCAGTGGCAAAGCCTGCCCTGGATTTAGAGTAGAGTGGCAGATGATAGTGCTTTGTAAAGGTGTGCAATGAACTCCAAGTAGCTGCCTCTAAAATGTCCTTGGTTGGTACTCCTCTGAGAAAGGCTGCTGAAGTGGCTGCAGCTCTGGTGGAATGTGGCATAATGCCCTTAGGCACTGGCTTTCCATGGTATAAGTAGCAGAAACTAATGCAGTGGCCTATCCATTTTGAAATAGTCTGCTTTGAGATAGCCTTTCCTTGTGATCCTGTGATCCTTCAGGATGTGTCACTAGTAATTGCTCTGTTTTTCTGAAAACTTTGGTTCTGTCCAAGCAGAATCTAAGCAGTCTGTGTACATCCAAAGAATGCAGAATTCTTTCCCCCTTGTTCTGTGGATTTGGATAAAAAGTTGGCAGATGAATGGTTTGGTTAAGAGCCACACTGGACACCACTTTAGGCATAAATGTTGGGTTTGTCCTCAGGGAGACCCTGTCTGGATAAAAACATGATAAAAGGTTCCACAGCCATGAGTGCCTGTAGCTCTGAAACTCGTCTTGCAAAAGTTATTGTTAGAAGCAGAGCGGTTTTCCAAGATATAAATCAGCAGTAGCAGCTGGCTCAAAAGGAGGCAGGGTGAGTTTTTCCAAGACATAGTTGAGGCCCCAGGCAGGCATTGGTGATCTCCTTGGAGGCCTTAAATTTTTGGCTCCTCTGAGGTACTGTTTTAATAAGGGATGAGAAAAGATTGGTGGCTCTGTATTGTAATGAGCCGAAATGGCAGAGGCATGAATTTTAACTGATGAAAAAGATAGGCCTTTGTCCAGCATCTCAGTTAAGTACTGCAAAATCTGAGGAATATTTGGCACAGCTGTATCAGTTCCTTGTGCCTGGTTCCAAGCACAGAATCTCTTCCATTTTCCAGCATAAGATTTTCTAGGACTAGGCCTTCTGGCTTCCAAAATGACATCCATCACAGCTTTGCTGAGAGGTGTGTTTCGTATGACTACATTACCCGCCATGCTGTCAGGTTTAAAGTCCTGAGCTGGCTGTGTAGGATCTGATTGTTTTGCTGGGACAGTAGATGCGGTACTTGTGGCAGGGTCCACGCTGGGCATTGAGACAAGCTCCTTAATATTGGGTACCAATGCTGGCGGGGCCAGTCTGGTGCAATCAGTATCATCTTTGGCTTCTCCTGTCTGACCTTTAGGAGTACCTTGGGGAGGAGAGGTAGAGGGGGAAAGGCATACACTGATAGGTTTTTCCAGCTGAAGGACAGAGTGTCCACTTTCCATGCTTGTCTGTGATAAATCCTTGTGCAGAATCTCTGTAGTTGTTAGTTGGGAGGGGAGGCAGATAGATCTATGTCCGGGCATCCCCATTTCCTTGTTATCCTGCTGAAGACTTGTGCATCTAGCTGCCACTCGTGGGGATCCATGAAGTTTCTGCTTAGTTTGTCTGCCAGAGTATTTTTCCTTCCTGGCAGGAATTGTGCCTGCAGATGTACTTGGTAAGTCAATGCTGTGTCCCACAAAGTCATGGCTGGTCTGCAAATGGGGTAAGAATGTGTGCCCCCCTGCTTGTTTATATACCACATGACTGTGGTGTTGTCTGTCTTTATCAGTAGTTGTCCTAGTTGAAGTAGGTCCTTGAACGCTGTCAGGGCATTTTGAACAGCTAGCATCTCTTTTTGATTGATATGTGGATGCATTTGGTTTGAGGTCCATGTTCCCTGAATGCATCTTCCTGCCATGTGGGCCCCCCCAGGCATAATCTGATACATCCGTTGTTAAGTGTGTCTGTCTGTCTGGGGGTAATGTGAACGGCTGTCCCTTGTTTTGGTGACAAGACTTTGCCCACCATCGAAACTCCTGTTGCAGGCAGGGAATGAGAGAAATTATAGTTTCCAGGCTGTGGCAATGTTGAGTCCAAACACTTCTTAGGTACCATTGAAGTTTCCTCATATGCAGTCTTGCATATGAAATTAGTAGGATGCAGGATGTCATGAAACCCAAAGCCTGCAGAATTTTTCTTGCAGATAACTGGGCCTTTGTTGCTAACATTTTGAAGTAGGCAGTCAGTTGTCTTTGTCTGGCGTGAGATAAGCCATCTGGGCAGTTGTATTTAAGCTTGCTCACAGGAATATTACCTCTTGAGAGGGTACTAGTTTTGATTTCTTTTCGTTGACTGTGTACCCTAGGCATGTTAGAAGTTTTTTCACAAACGCCAGATGCTGTAGAAGAATGCCCTTGTTCTCTGCTTGAATTAGACAGTCGTCCAAGTAAGGATATATCTGTATTCCTCTTTGTCTGCAGAATGCAATTACTGGTGCCAGGCACACTGTAAAGACCTTGGGCACAGTAGATAAGCCAAAGGGCAGTGCAGAGAATTGGTAATGCATTGAGCCAGCCTTGAATCTGAGGTATCTTCTGCATATTTGTCTGACTGGGACATGCAGGTATGCCTCTTTTAGGTCTAAAGTTACAAGCCAACCGTTCTTGCCCAGCATGGGCAGTAGTTGCTGCAAAGTCAACATTTTGAATTTTGGTATATCCAGGAATGTATTCAGAATCGATAGGTCCAGTATTGGCCTCCAGGCCTTGTCCTTTCTGGGTGCCAAGAACAGTCTTGAGTAAAATCCTTGTCCCCGCTCTTGCTCTGGCACTTGTTGAATGGCCCTCATGTCCATGAGGGATGAGACTTGTTTTTGTGCCTCTGCCCATTGATTTTTTGGCAGATATGGCCAGCCGTTTGTCTTTGGTAGGGTATGGAAATGGAACTTGTAGCCTTGTGACACGATATTTAGAACCCACTTGTCCTGGGTTATAATGTGCCAATTTTGAGAAAAAAGTGCTAATTTTCCCCCTGAAGGAGCTGCCTGGAAATAAGTGCTTGGTGTAGGCAGGGGGAAGTCATTGAGACTGTTTCCTGTAGGGTTGTGATTTGTCTTCTCCACTTTTGGAGGTAGAAGGACCCCATTGCTTTGACCTGTATGAACCTTGAGCCTGGGATCTGCCTCTAGGGCATCTGGGTCTACCCCTTTGAGGTCTGTCTGACACTGGAAAGGACCAATTCTTTGTTGGCCAGTGTCTACTAAACCTAGGTGGCTGTACTTTTAAGAAATCTTTGACCATTTGCATAGATTTAGCCTTGTCCTCCATTTTCTTTAACATCTCTTCTGCCTTAACACCAAACAAAGAATCATGCTGTAAAGGTGCATCTAACAATTTAACTTTAACATGATCAGGCAGATTTTGTTCCTTTAACCAAGCATGCTTTCTAATTACAGAACCAGTAACTGCGGCCCTGCAGGAGGCCTCTAAAGAATCAAAACCACATTGCAAAGCTTGCTTTCCAACTCGTTCAGCTGCATGCAATATATCCTGCATTTCCTTGTTTTCTGCACATTCAGAATTTAACAACATTTTCTGTTTAAGCAATGCCATGACATGTTGCTGATATTTGAGCATATGAAACTGACAGTTTAAGGCCCTTACAGCCAAGGTAGCAGATGTGTAAACCTTTTTTTCCCATCTATCCAGTGCCCTAGAATCCCTATCAGAAGGGGTAGGGTTTTTTGCAGCGGAAGCCTTAACACCCTTGGGACCCTGAGAAATAGTTTCTGGGTCTGGTGCAGGGTTTTTAAAAAGGAATTTATGTGAGTCAGGAACCCTGTAATATCTGTCAGGCTTAACAGAAGCTGGAGGTAAGGAGTCAGGGGTAAGGCTAGACTCTGAAAACACATCATCTATAATGTCTAACACAGGAGGGGTGGCTAGTGGCTTGTGCTGAGGTAGTAACAGGAAATCCCTGAGCCTCTTTTTAGACTCTGAAAAATCTTGGCTTTCCCAGTGGAAATGCTCCCTCATGGTGTGTAAGGTTTCCCCAAAAGAATAATCCTCAGGAGGAGAAGCTGCAGATATGGATTCTTCAGCATCAGAATCATCATAGGGGGGAAAAGAATATTCCTGATCAGAAGATGAATCAGAAGAAATGGAAACCTGATATGAAGATTCACAGTCAGTCTCTTCCCTAGGCCTCTTATCAGGAGGGGGATGGGAACCCCTGATCAAGGTAATCAGGTCTTCGGCCATTTTGAGCATTTGTTTTTTTGGGCATGGAGGCCTGTCCACGTGGCTCTTGAGGTTGCTTCTTTGCCTTTGAAGGTGCTTTAGTCTTTGCCTTTGAAGTCGGTTTAATGTATAGGTGTTTGGGTCTGAATACACCCTCAGAAGCCAGTGCCTGCTCAGCGGCTCCGGACCCATCTGAAGGATTAGTGTCCGAGGCTCCAATACTTTGAGTTTACAGCGGCATGGCCGATTCCACGTGGGAGTCGGTAGCGGCCTGCGACTCTAAAGTAGCGGTCGTCAGGGGCTGCGAAAGCGCCTCACAGAGAACCAGCGAACCGGCGAGTGGCTTAGGAGAAGCTTTGTCGTCGGTTTTGGGCCTCGGCTGTCTTTCTTTTTCTTTGCGTTTTTTGTGAACTCCAGTAGTCGAATGGCTTTCCGACGACATTTCTGGATAATTAAATCTGTGTCCAAAGTAGTTTAAAGCATAATCATACAGACGCTTAACAGTGCGTTGGTTAAATCTAGCACAAAACCGACAACCCAGAAAATTATGATCAGGGCCTAGGCAAGGAATACAGTAAGAATGAAAGTCCTTATGAGGTATTTGCTTCCCACAAGAAATACAATGATTAACTTTTTCTGACATCGGTTCTGGAGCAAAAAAAAAGTGTTTTTTAGAAGACTTCGGATCTGAAATTCAAACTCGAAAATCTCAGGAGTTGGCTGACCGGCACTTGCGTACTGCTTCTGCTTCAGACACCTCGTGGCAAGAGAGACTAAAGAAAATGGGGTCGGCTGCTTCTTTTATTCCCCTGATGACCTCATGTCAGGGAAGGGGCGAAGACAGCCAACGCAGGACCCAAGACTTTGGAATTCAGGCAGACTGAGGGCAACCTGCCAGCAGGATTACCCAAATGTAATGACTGCAACTGTGAAATACGAAGAACATCCCGAAAGGCTGAAGGGCTGGACGATGCCCCATCCACACTCCCAGCAGGCAAGCCCAAGTGAGAAGAGGGACCAAAGCAACCCAGTGCCCCCTGGCCTTTGGACAGTACCAGCCCTGAGCTGCTGAGGGCTGAAGTACAAAGGGGAAGGGACCGGTCTGAGAAAATAGGTCCGGAGCCCCACCCAAGGACTCTGGGGCAACAGCTCGGGACCGGGACTCCATCTGCCTAGGGGGAGGCTAAGCACAGGCAGTCAGGGACTATGACGGGGTAGAGACAGAGTGGCTTTGAGGGACCCCAGTCTCCTCCCCTTTGTGACCCAGGGCCTGTAGGTCCGAAACCAACTGAGTCAAACGAGGAGAAGCCAGCAAACTGGTATGAGATGGACCCCTAGCCAAATGGGCAGGGAACACAAGAAGCTCCAACTCAATCTGAGCCTTGAGAAAGGACCACATCATCCTATACACATCAGTTCGGACCTCCCCTGTCTATGCAAAGATAGACTCCTGTGCTTGGAAGCAGAAAGGGACTGCCCCAAGCCAGAATCCAACAGGGAGTCCTCTAGAATAATTGTGAAATCCAACATAAATCCCAGATCTTACCGCCTCGGATCCAAGGGCAAATAAGAGTCCGAATGCTTGGATCCCACATGACTCGGATCAAAAGGCCTCAATTTGAAGGCCTTGGATCAGGGAGTAGATTCCAGTGACCTTGGATCCGAGGGCCTCAGAGCAGGAGCCCTGAATCTAGAGAGGAAGCCGCAAGACCTAGGATCCGAGGACATCGGATCTGACTGGGCTGAGTCTGAGGTCTGATCCAAGGAATGGGAATCTGAGAGCCTCACCTTTTTAGCTGAAGAACACCTGGGGAGAGGGAGGTCTTCCTCTTATGATCAGAGGGTCCAGGCATGGCCAGGGACTGGGCCAACAGACTCCATTTGGCCAAACTTTCAAAATAAGTTTGTTTCAGCACTCGACCAGAACCCTGGGGTTGATGTGGCTCAAGTGTCACATTCAACCCCCAATTGGTTGGCGCCCAAACAATAAAGGCACTCCTTGTGCGAATCGGACACAGGCATCTTCCGACCACATGAGGAGCACCTTTTGAACCCAACATTCTTGTCAGACATGCTGGGACCAAACACCAAAGCCTAAGGGACATGCTAACTTGGTAACTGGAAAGGAAAAAGCTAAGGTCAAACCGGGAAGAACAACCGGTCACACTAAAACTATAGCACTAAAAACTATAAAGGTAGAAAACTATAAAGCTACAAAACTACAAGAGTAAACGGACACAAAAAAGGGCACAAAAACACATAGCTACAACCAGAAAGAAGCAAAATAGGAGGGGAGGACTTACAATTACCAACGATACACTAGAAAAACACTGGACACTGAAAAGGAAGAACCAGGAAAATAATGCTACTTATCCCCACTGGAGACTCGAGCCTGAAAATCTGCATCTGATGCTGAGTGCGGCAAATGAGATCTGCAGGGTTAGAGGGCAGCAAGGGATCATGGGAGTGGGAGGAGTTCAAGCCTAGAAGCTGTCTGCAAAATTGCTGGCTGGGATCTGATGTCGCATCCTACGACCCAAGAGTAAGGAATAGACTAATAACATCAGATCCAGATTTAAATCCCAGGGGGGGCAAAGGGACCTTGTAAGGAGGTTTTTAAAAACATGGTCTCTTTTATGAAGGCTTTGCAAAGTCTGTGGGAATTCAAGGACAAGTTATCAAATCCAATATAGAAATTTGAAATGGCTACTAACTGTACCTTAACAGGAGATGCAGCTGCCCCGTTACTGAAAAGGTGGGCTAGGAATTCCAGAACTAAATGAATAGGGGCTGTGATGGGATCCCTATTGTGTTGCTGTGTCCAGAATATGAATCTTTTCCATTTATTCCAATATAGTTTCTGAGTAGATGGCTTATGGGAGGATATCAATATATGACGGACTGGGGAGGAGAGCACAGATTGTCTGGCCATCAATGGAACTGGAGGAACCAAGATGTCAGCTTGAGATTGAGAAGGTGTGGATGAGTCATTCCTGTCAGATGTGACAACAGGTCTGGAAAGGGATCCAGAATCCAGGGATTCTTCTGTAGATGAGGCCACAGGAAGGGAAAACAGATTTGTCGAGGTCAATATGGAGCAATGAGGATTACTGTCCTCTTCAACCTTCTGGCTTTCTAAAGAACCTTAACGATCAACGGAATTGGGGAAAAGGCATACATAAGTCCAGGGGGCCAATTATGTATCAGTGGATCCCTCGGGGTTTGCCCCTATGGGGGAATCAGAGCAAAGCAGTCGCTGCATTTGCTGTTTAGAAGAGAGGTGAAAAGATTGCAGCAAGGGTGGCTCCATGTGCGGAAAATATCCGCCACTACATTTCGGTTGAGGGACCACTCATGCAGCATGAGAATGGCTTTGCTTAGCTTGTCTACTATGATGCTGGATCTACCCGGAATATGCACTGCTATTAGAAAGTGGTTGGATAAGATTGTTCATTGCCACACTCTGAGCGCTTCCCGACAGACAGGGTATAAATCTGGTCCCTCCTTGCTTGTTTATGTACCATAATACCAACATGTTGTCTGACTGAATCATTACCGTGCCTAGAGGAAGGGCAGACTGAAATGCCTGCAATGCTAAGAACACTGCCCTCACCTCTAAGAAATTTATGTGGAGCTTGGCCTCATCTGCAGACCAGGTACCTTGGACAGTCTTCCCCAGATAATGCCCCCCTGACCCTATCTGGGAAGTATTTGTGGTCGTCGTAGCCTGAGGTTGAGGTGGAGTAAAGGGCTGGCCTTGTGTCACCTGTTGAGAATGAATCCACCATGAGAGATCTTTTTTGTATATGTCCTTTATGAGGATCTGATAGAACATTGGTTGATTCATTAATGACCAATGTGAGACTAGAAGCCATTGCAAAATTTGCATGTGAAACTTGGCCAGTGGGACTAACACAACTGCATCAGCCACGGAAGCTAAGGCCTATAAAATACGACAGGCAGCTAACCTTTTGTTTCTGATCAATCTTGCAGTCTGCCTCTTGATTGTCAATACTCTGAAAGGAGGAAGTTTGGCAATCATCTGGCTTATGTCTAGCAGGGCTCCTATGAACTCTGTTGTTTGAGTGGGTTCCAGATGACATTTTTGTTGATTTATTGTTATGTCTAGTTCTGAACGAAGCTGAAGAACAGAGTCTCTTGCATAGACTAGCAGATGCCTGGTCGGGGCAGAAATGAGCCAGTCATCTAAGTATGGAAACACCCGGAATCCTTGTTGTCTCAGGTGAGCTGCAACCACTGTCACACATTTGATGGGGCGGTAGTGAGACCAAAGGGCAATGCTCTGAATTGGCACCCAACCATAAGAGCGCCTGTCCATTTTTATGTGGCAGTACACATTCTGAAGATCTATTGAGCACATCCAATCATCCTTTTCCAGGAAAGGAAGTATGGACTGAACAGTGACCATTCGGAACTTGTTGCAACAGACTGATTTGTTCAATTTGCTGAGATTCAGAATTGGTCTCCAGTCCCCTGTTTTCTTTGGAGCTAAAAAGAACCTTGAGTAAGTTCAGAATCCTCTCTGGTCTGGGAGGACCTCTTGGATGACTCTTTTCTCTAGCAGATTTTTGTACTTGCGAAACTGCTTGATCACTTTGACTGGGAGGAATGCCTGGGATTTTCTTGTTGGGAAGAGGTTGTTGGGAGAAGGGAACTTGGGAACACTCTAGATACTATCCTCTGCACTCGCACATTGGAAGTTATGTTTTGCCATGCTCTCCAGTGCAGGGATAGACAACCCCCAATTGTCTTCAGAGGTGGACAATTGGGCCTCCTTTCTGGAGCGCAGAAAGGGTTTCCAGAAGAACAGTTCCTGGGAAGTTTGGCTCTGCAGACCTCCTCTGCCATGAGGGCAACGTCTTCCATTGTTGTTTCCCCCTCTGCCTCTGGTTGAAAACTGGTATGACCCTTGAGACTTTCTGAACCACATTTTTCGGCTACCCCTCTGACCTTTGGGATAAGGTCTCTGAGCAACTGAAAAATGTATGCCCACTGCAGATA
The DNA here is from genome assembly GCF_019279795.1 of Protopterus annectens. Classification (NCBI taxonomy): domain Eukaryota; kingdom Metazoa; phylum Chordata; order Ceratodontiformes; family Protopteridae; genus Protopterus; species Protopterus annectens. The sequence goes on along the minus strand of NC_056735.1, from coordinate 734,278,333 downwards.
AGAGTTTTACCATCCTTCGCACACCTGGACAGCATAACCTTGACTATGGGCCCAAAAAGAGGCGTGCCGTCAAACGGACCTTTGATGAATGAAGACTTAAAAGGTTCCGCACAATTGCAAAAGCACATCCAGGCATGCCTCCTTATGGAAATGCCAGAACCCGCTGCTCTGCTCGTTCCTTCGGTTGTGTGGGCAATAAGCCTCATGAAAGAGCTGGTAACAGAATGTAGGGTGGCTAACTGGAAAGCTACGTTTTCTTTAGCTCCTTCAGCTACTGCTTCTTGAAGGTATCTGAGAGCTTCCTGATCAGATCCCTTTGTAACCTGATAAAATGAGACAGATAATTCAGCGACTGCAGGGCAATGGTCAGAGAGGAAAAAGCATGCTTCCCATATCTATCCTTCATCCTAGAATCTTTATTAGGAGGATTGGCAGTTGAACTCTCCTTGGAAAGTTCCTTCTTGGTTGCTGCTGCCATGACCATGGCATCTACTGCAACCCACTTAGTCCAGAAAGCCTCATCAAAAAAAGTGCTCATAATCTTATTTGGTCTACGGGGAATTGGCTTGATGGAATCTGGGTACTTCCATGCCCGCCGTGAGATAAGATCTATAAGCTCATTGGTGGGTGGAGTCACACAGGAGGTAGATGGGCGGGAACAAAAGGCGGCCAGGTACACAGACTGCTAGGGCGAGGCATTGCTGGACTTCCAGTCACCTCTCTGCTTGAGGATTTCCAGAATCTCCCCAAAAGAAACATCCTTGAAGGGGTGACCATGGGGAACACTCATCCTCATTGAGGTCGGTGCCTCATTGAGGTCGGTGTCTTCAGTGGTTGTCTCTTCTGTGGAGTCTAGATGCTTCTTCTTGCCTAGCCTCTTCCAAGGTACCTCCTCAGTGGGATAGTCTGGGGAGGTATCGGAAGAGTAAGGGGTACCCTGATGGGTATCCTAGAGTGTAGGTTCCTGCTGTCCCTGTGGAACAAAATGGGATGAAGAAGAGAGCTGGGTATCTGCCTGGGACAATGGATCCGAGGGGGTGGATGACTTTTTTCAGTGCAGTGGCAGCCATAGCCCTCTCCAAATCTCCAAAGGCTGACCACTCCTGGAAGGGTGAGGACTCCAGACCTGACAAGCTATGCTTTCGGGATGGAGATCCCCCCCTCCCATCCAAAAGATAGCTCACCCAGGGTTGCAGCTGGAGCCAAGCTCACTCACGCCGAATCCCCAAGGGACATCTACCGCTCTGAGAATCTGGGAATTGACTGCACCCAAGGTTCGTGAAGATCACTTTAGCTTCAAGAGCTCTCTGGCTATGAAAAGGTTGATACACTCCAAGGAAGATAACCTAGGATCCAAATTCAAAAGCACTGGGCATATCAGATCCATGAGCTCTGAAACTTACTGAAGTCAGAGGAAGACCGGGAGTGAACGGTTTAGGTAGACCTGGAGCCAAAAGGTCCGCAATCGAGGGGGACCTAGTGATACCCTGCACCCACAAGATCTTCTAAACCATTCATTCCACATCCTCTTCATTAATATTCCTGGTCGAATGGGAGGACATAGCAGAAGGGGATCTTGGCCTCGACACAAAAGAAGATGGTACCTTCGAGGGGACTGGATTGTACAAGAGAGAGTACGGTATCTTCGGCAAGGTCAAAATTGGCTGAAAGGCCTAAACGTCAGATCTGACCCCAATGGACCCCATCCATCCTTTCCAGATGAGATCAGAGCCAAAGAAGTCCGATCTGATGAAGTAGTGGTCATAGCAGAAGGCTCCAATTGGATTAGAGACTCCCTAGACAAGGGAGATTTTATGTTCTTAGACATCGGCTCCGAAAAATCAGTCCGCTACGATGAAGGTCTTTTCTCGGCCTTGTCCTAAGACTTGAAGGACAAGGACAAAGCAGGGCTTGAATGAGCCAGTTTAGTTTTACAGGTAGAATTTGTCTCATCTTTTGCTCCAGAAATAGCTTCATCAAAGGCTGAAGGCAACATCCCTCTTAAAATGAGTTTGTTCCTTCTGTCAATTAAGGCTCTATTATTAAAGAAGTGACATATCACACAGTCCTCATGTAAATGCAGAGGCCCAAGATAATATACACATAAGGGGTGTGAGTTGCTAAATGGGATCTTATGCCACACTTTGTGCACTTCTTGAAGCCAGCTGGTTCCTCCAGTTTCTCCGCCACAAAAGAGTTGAAAGGGCACAACACACACACACACACTATAAACAATGAGTTGACCTGTGCAAAAAAGGAAACAAATTATTTAAAGCAGAGTTTTCTTCACAAGAAGGAACTGTAGATAAATCATTCCTCATACTTTCACAATTTGTTACAACAAACTAACACAGAGCCTGATCATTCAAATTTCTGAAAATCAGAATTTCAGAAGTATATGCTCCCCCTCCAAAAAAAAAAAAAAAAAAAAAAGTATCAGTAGTTTTCCCATTCTTATCAGAAAGGATAGGATTGGAATAAACTAAATATTTATCAGCAGTGGGATCAACTAAAGCTCTAGCTGCTGGGTCAGGTTTGGGAACAGTGTGGATAAAAACTTTAAAGACTGAGAAAGATTATACATCCTGTCTTTTTAGGGGCAGCTAGCTGACTATGAGGAAAACTGCAGGCTGTAACACAAACATCCTCTAAAGCAGACAGAACAGGAGGAATGGGTGTAAGTTGCATAAATTCTTTCATACAACACACAGTATTTTCTGAGGGATGGAGAAACCTAAGTGTTCTCCCAATGAAAACACTGGCACATTCCAGCGACAATTTCAGAGAAAAACCCTACTAACAATAGTAGTCAAGAAATCATCAAAAGTAAAAAGGGGAGTAAAGTAACTTATTAAAAAATGGTTACTGGCAGGAAGGAAAGGGAAGTAAAAGTAAGCTAAATAATGTAGCGAGCAACACTAGAACAGACCAACAGTTCACGAAAGGGACAGAGAAGCCTTATATTATTGAAAAAGTTTGAAAAAGTTTTAAGAAATTTGAAGAAAAATTACAACCTGACACCAAGAGCTAGCTGGAATGACCACGTCTTCGCAAAGTAGCAAATGAGATCTGAAGTAATGGGGCAAGATGCATTGTGAGTAAGGGGGAGGTACCCAAGAGCTTTTTGGTTGCCACAACCTTGCTAATGGCCAAATCAGATATGAGGGCTCGGATTAGAACCCACCTGTGAGGAGAATATAAAAAATTGACATCAGATCAAACAGTATAACTGTAAAATGTGCACCAACACACGACTTGCTTCGGCAATACCCATGCTTATTGGGGCATGATAATAAGTATATGAGAGTATGAGTTGAAAAATGCTTATGGGGGCATGATAATAAGTATATGAGAGTATGAGTTGAAAAGGATGCTGAAAGCTAAGGATATGTGGGAATAGACTAAACAAAAGATGATACAAAAACTGAGAAATTGCAATCTCTTATCTATGGATATGGATAGCATGATACAAGCAGTAAAAATGATAGTAGCCCCTTTAGTTTTATACACACAGGTCAGACCTATTTTATCAACCATAGGAGAAAATGTGGATAGTAATTAATAAAGAGATGAAGTATTTTATCTGGGAGGGGACGAGGGCAAGAATCAAGTGGGTTATGCTGATCCTTCCAATACAATAAGGTAGTTTAGGATTACCTGATTTGAAGGGATATTTTACTGCTACACATTTAAGGCTCCTATACATAACACAAGCAGAAAAGTACAATTCAAAGTGGAAAGAGATTATGACAAAGTGTGGGGTGTCTAATTTACAAAACAAGGAGAGACTGAGATTTTGAACGCAGAGCCTTAAGAAGAATAACAGTTATACAGAATATCATATTCATAAACTAAGTCAACATGGGAATGGTGAAAGGAAATTCTGCCAATAGGGATGACTGCAATTAGGGTTATAGAGAATAGGTAAGATGGGAGTGGAATTTACTGGAGAAAACTGGCAAAGGAACCAAGGTGTTATGAATACATAGTTAGCGCGGGAAAGGTAATAGAATAGGAAGAAGCCAGGAAGATATTTGGACTGCAGGCTAAAGACTACCAGCCCTATCAGGAATTGATATCAGAGTACAGGCAAAGAGAAAGGGATAAAGGAATCTTAAGTGAACTACCTACAGTGGTAGAGTTTTAGTTGAATCTAGAACAGAAGCTGCTGTTAAAAAGTAATTTGTACAGCATATAAAATCCTGCACAATAACTACTGAAATCAATCAGTGGAGGTTAGAAAAGACTGTGAAGAGAAATTGAATAAGCAACTCTCAAACAAACAATGGGAGGACATATGTATGGCTCTGAAATATGTAACAAAGTTGAAAACATTTGGGATTTTGCTTAGACCGTTTTCATGGTTGTTCTTATACCCCAGGCAGACTCCAAAGAATTTTTCCTCAGGTTGATGATAAATGTTAGAGGTGTAACTGGGAACATATTTTGTGAATATAATGAGTTGGAAGACTTAAAAAATTCCCTACAGAGTACTCTGTCAGAAATAATGGGCGAGCAAACTGATCTAACTAAGGAAATTATTTTTTTCCCGCTAGGATACAGGATCTGAACTGCCTAGACATATTAAGACCTTGTCAAGTTCAAAACCGGTGAGTGCCACAAAAAGCAATTAATACACAATGGCAACTCAGCTTTTGTCTTGTTCAGATAAAGAGATGCTGAATATTAGCTGTATATTATGCATTTGTACTGTAATAATTTTCATTTTTCTCTAAATATCTCAACAATCAAGTGGCACAGAACTGCTTAGCGTCATAAGAAAGCTCAGAGCTGTATGAAGAAAATGTTGCTTGCAGTATATGTGTTGTTTGAATGTTTAATGAGATATTGTAAGGTGTTCATACAATATTATAAAACAAGAAGTTATGTACTCACCATAACGTTAGCTGTATGTAGTCCATCTCGCCTCATATTCTTACACGTGGGTTCGGAGCCGAACCTCAGCTCCGACTCCGCCATACTCTACCTTGAAGTCTTTCAATTGGCTGGGCTAAGAGGTATCCCATGCTGCACTGCTCCCTTTCCTCAGATCTTGTTTGCTGCAAGCTCAGTCACTCACCCTCCATAAAAATAACACATAGAGAAGGAAGAACATTCCAACTATAAATGGAGTACTGAAACCAGACCTAACCTCTAGGTCCTCCAGGATGGGGGAAGGCGGGGGGGTAAGTAAGAATGTGAGGCGAGATGGACTACATTCACCGAACGTTATGGTGAGTACATAACATCTCTGGATCCGACCGACCGGCACTTACGAACAGCTTCTGCTTCGGGCGCCACGCGGCAAGAAAGACTGAGGAAAATGGCGTCGGCTGATGCTTTTATACCCGAAGACCAACAGAGATGACGTTGGGTGAAGTGCGACATCAGCCGAAGCCGGACCCGGACTTTGGAATCCGGCCGACTGAAGGGCTGCCTGACGACAGGACAACCCCGTTGTTATGACTGCAGATGCATCCATGAAGGACATCTTCTTGATGTTATGTAGTCCAATCTCGCCTACATTCTTACCCATGGGACAGCGTCCCCAGCACCTGAACCCTGGGAGGGTCAGTGGAAAATACTCCTGAGCACTGTGGAACCAAAGGAAGATCTGCCTCTGGATACCAAATCCAATTTGTAGTGAGTAATAAAGGTCTGAGGAGATGCCCATGTAGCCGCAGCACAAAAATCATTCATAGACATGCTGGCCTGAAATGCTGTAGATGTAGACATCGATCGGGTAGAATGAGCCTTCACTCTAAATGGTAAATCTTTACCACCTGAGGCATAAATGAAAGAAATACAACCAGAGATCCATCTAGACAAGGTCACTTTGGAAACAGGAGACCCAATCCTATTTTCTGAAAATGAGACAAATAACTGATCCGATTTTCTAAGATCCTTCGTTCTATGCAAATAAAAACGCAACTGTCTGTGAACATCCAGCTGATGAAATTTAAATTCTGCCTTATTAGAAAACTCTGGAAAAAATACAGGCAGTTCAATGGATTGGTTGAGATTACTAACCGAAGCCACTTTCAGCATGAAGGAAGGGTTTGGTCTGAGGGAAACCATGTCCTTGTGAAATATCAAGTAAGGAGGTCTGATTGACAAAGCCTGGAGCTCCAAGACACGTCTAGCTGAAATGATGGCTACCAAGAAGATTGTCTTCCAAGTCAAATATTTCAATTCACAAGTAGCCGCAGGCTCAAAGGGGGATGAAGTGAGATACTGTAGCACAAAATTTAGGTCCCAAGGCATGACCGGGTCAAAGACTGGAGGGCAAAGCAGCATAGTGCCCTTCAAGAATGCCTTACAATGTCTATGCGCCATTAGACTGGGTTCATTAGCGACGTGAAAAGTGGAAATAGCCGCCAACTGGACTTTAACAGTTGTGGCTGCTGACCCCTGATTGAAAAGCATGGACAGAAATTCCAGAACTGAAGAAATTGGAGCTGTATAAGGATCAATTTGTCTTGCATGAGCCCAGATGGAGAATCTTTTCCATTTACTGGAATAAATCTTTCTGGTCGAAGGCTTATGGGAAGAAGACAGAATATGAACGACTTCCGGAGAAAAATGATGAAGCCTGACTAGTGATGGAAGTGGAGTAGCCAGGCTGTCAACCGGAGGGTTTGAAGAGAGGGATGGAACTGCTCAGACATATGAGTCAGTAGATCTGGCTGTGGGTCCAGAACCCAGGGTGTGTCCATGAGATAGGGATGGAGAAAGGGGAACCAAATTTGACGAGGCCAGTGTGGAGCAATCAGAATCATTCTGCTTCCCAAAGATTGCACTTTCTGAATAACCTTTGTCAGCAGAGGACAGGCGGGAAGGCATAAAGTAGACTGGAGGGCCAATCGTGAACTAGAGCGTCCCTGGGTGACTCCCCGAGGGGGGATAAGGGTGAAGTAGCTGCTGCACTTGGTATTGAGGGGACTGGCAAATAGGTCGCAGCAAGGCTGACCCCATCTGTGGAAAATCTGCTCCGCAACTTGACTGTTCAGGGACCACTCGTGAGGCATCAGAATAGCTCTGCTCAACCTGTCGGCGATCATGTTGGACCTCCCCAGAATGTGCAATGCTAAAAGAAAATGTTGGGAAGACACTGCCCACTGCCACACTCAAATGGCCTCTCTGCAAAGGGGATATGACTTGGTTCCTCCCTGTTTGTTCAGATACCATACCATTGACATATTGTCTGAGTGGATCGCAATTGTCCTGAGAGGAAGAAAGCTCTGAAGTGCTTGCAACGCTAGTAGCACTGCTCTCCTCTCCAAGATATTGATATGCAGATGTATCTTGTGTTCCTGCCATGTGCCTTGGGCTGTCTTGCTGAGATAATGCCCCCAAACCCCATCTGGGAGGCATCTGTGGTCACTGTGACAACAGGAGGGGATGGAAAGAAGGGTTTTTCCCACATTGAGGTTGCTGGTGTGAATCCACCAGCATAGATCTTGCTTGCACCTGTCTGTGATCATTATGAGATGAGAAAGCAGAAAATGTTGTAGAGACCACTGGGCGAACAGCAGCCACTGAAGGAGCCTCATGTGTAGCCTCGCAAGAGGAACCAGCATAATTGTTGCAGCAATCGTCCCTAACAATTTGAGAACTGTTTTTGCCTTCACTTTCCTCAGAGGGAGCAACACGTACACCTGTTGCTGCAAACCTTAAATCCTTTCTTGTGGTAAAAATGCCCTCATGAGCACGGTGTCTAACTCGGCGCCTATAAAGGTGACATGCTGCGAGGGCAACAAGGCAGACTTTTCCCAGTTTAGAGTGATACCCAGTTGCTGACACAGCTTGATAGTGGCATCTCTGGTCTGTAGTAGTAGACGCGTGGTGGTGGCAGAAAAGAGCCAGTCGTCCAGGTACAGAAACACTTGGAATCCCTGACGTCTCAAGTGAGCCGTTACCACTGCCATACATTTGGTAAACACCCTGGGGGCTGTGGTGAGACCAAAGGGCAGGGCACGAAACTGAAAATGACTGGCTCCCAGCCGGAAGCGTAGATGATTTCTGGATGCCCTCTCCATCGTTATATGGTAGTAAGCATCCTTGAGGTTGATGAAGCACATCCACAATTCTTTTCCCAACAATGGGAGAATAGATTGCAACGTGACCATTCGGAACTTGGACTTCTTCACGTGGAGGTTCAAGCGGCTGAGATCCAAGATGGGTCTCAGGTCCCCTGTTCTTTTCGGCACCAAAAAGAATCTGGAGTAAGTCCCTAATCCTATCTGGTCTGAGGGGACATACTGGATGGCTCCTTTTTCTAGCAGCTTCATAACCTCTGAAGCTGCGGAATCCCTTTGATTGGGTGGAACATCTGGGATTCTTTTGATGGGTGGGGGGGGTGGACAAGGGAATGTGATATCCTCCGGAAACTATTTTTAATACCCACTGGTCCTGGGTGATGTCTTGCTAGGCTTCTGGGTATAATGAAATGCGACCCCCGACTGGCTCTGGAATCGCGCAGTTGGGCCTCCCATCAGGAGCACTGGTAGGGAGAACCACGAAAGGAATCACAGTCTCCCTGGTTACATGGTCCTCCTCTGCCTCTAGGGTGGATTCTACTTGAGCTACCACCCCCTCCCCCTGCCTCTGGAGGGGGAATCACGTTGTGCGTCATGAAAAAACCTCTGCGATTTCTTGAACCACATTTTCCCACTCTTCTGGACCTTGGGATAAGGTTTAGAAGGCATGGAAAAACAGACTCCCACTGCAGACAGAGTTTTTCCCTCTTGCTCGCACCTAGTGAGAGTGTATTTCACCTTGGGTCCGAACGAGGAACCATCAAATGGGGCATTGGTGAATGTAGACTTGAAGGCCTCTGTGAAATTACAGAGGCGCATCCAGGAGTGTCTCCTGAGAGAAACTCCAGAAATAGCTGCCCTACTCGCTCCTTCAGCTGCGTAAGAGATCAGCCTCATGGAGGAGTTAGCAATAGAATTTAGGGTAGACATCTGAGCATTGACTTTCTGAGCCACTGCATCGGAAACGTTACCCTGCAGAGCATCTCCAAGCTCTTTCAGGAGATCTCTTTGGAGCCGTGTAAAATGTGATAAGTAATTCAGCGACAGCAGAGTAAAGGCCGCTGAAGAAAACATACGCTTCCCATACCGGTCCATGGTCCTAGACTCCTTGTTAGGGGGATGGACGGTAGATGAAGTCTCAGCCAGTTCCTTCTTGGTTTCCGCTGCCACCACCATGGCATCGACTGGAACGCCCTTCATGAGAAAGTCTTTGTCAGCAGGGGTGGACAGAAATTTGTTGGGTCTCCTGGGGATTGGTTCCACAGTGTCAGGGGTTTCCCATACTCTTCGACAAACCAGATCCAAGAGTTCGAAGGGTGGAGAGACCCAGGAGGCAGAAGGCTGAGCCCCAAAGGCCTTCAGGAACACCGACTCCTCCTCAGAGGGGGGTTTAGAGGGCCAGTCGCCTCGCTGCTTCAAGATCTCTAGGATATCAGAGAAAGAGATATCCTCAGAGGACGACTTGGGGGACCCCTCTGATTCCTCGAGGTCGGTGTCCAATGTGAGAGACTCTTCCTGGGAGTCAATGTGCTTCCTCTTGCAAGTTCTCTTCTGGGTGGCTCCTTAGGCAAAATCTCTGGGGGGCCCTTAGAAATTAGGGGACCCCTCATGGAGGCATCCTGAGGCCTTGGATCTCTGCTGTCCAAAGATAGAGGGCGATCAAATACTGATACCGGAGCTGGAGGGGGAAGAGTGTCAGAGCTGTATGATGCAGCTGAGGACCTGGCCAGCACGCTCCACATGACCTCAAAAGCTGGTCCCCCTGGCTCCAAAGATCGACCAACTGTGAAAGATCTTGGAGCAGAAGGGACAAAGTCCGAAGCAAGGGTTAGGCTCACCCGAGCCGAAGCACTGAGAGGGAGGCTAGGAGCCGAAGAGCGTCGCGAGACCTCCCCCTTGGGTCTGACCAAGGAACCATGAGTCCTGGACCCCGTGGACAGAGCTGACGGGGTCGGAGCTGAGATCAGAGCCAATAAGCCAGGATGGGCTATCGGAGCCGACCTAGAAGCATCAGATGGCGCTGACCACTCTGGCTCCGAAGGCTGAGATTTGCTCAGAGGAGGATCTATCGATGATGGATGGGTGACGGGCTCTGGAGCCGACTGGGCTGGAGCCGAAAGCAATTTAGCCAGCTCCGGTGATTGGAGCAGTCTCTGCACCACTCTATCCACATTCACATCAGAGAATGTCCTGGAGGACCTAGAGGACAAGGTAGAAGATCTAGACCTCCTCTCTGAAGGAGACCTGCGAGGAGGAGAAATCAGTCTAAAAATTGGAGACTGGCTCTGAGCTAGAATCTCAGTCACCGGCTCCGAGAGACTGGGAGCCGATGTAGGTTCTGTCGATTCACAAACTTCCTTCGGCACCGAAGACAGTGGAGCCGAAGATGCCACAGTAGACTTGGTAACTTTCTCCGGAGGTTCCGATAATACTCTCAGAGCCGGAGATCTTTTTTTGCTTTGGATGTTTGTCTCTTTTAGAGGGAGAGGACTTAGCACTAGAAGACCTCTCAAAATCTTCCTCGAAGGAGGGATTCAGAAGTCCCTTCAGAATTAGTTTGTTCTTCCTTTCTTGAAGGACACGAGGGCTGAATGCTTGATAGAATGCACAAGACTCCTGAAGGTGGATAGCCCCCACACAATAAACACACAGAGTGCCCATCCGTAATGGACATCTTATAACCACATTTAGCACATTTCTTAAAGCCTGAAGGCTTATGTTTTTTTGTATCTTTGGACATGTCGGCAGGACACTAGACACAACACAACAGTCAAAACAGACACCAGCAACAAAGTGCGGGAACTAGACTAAAATAAACTGCAGACACCACACAAGGACCTCTAACTCAAACGGTCCTGACAGGAAACGAGGGGAAGGACTAGGTCCTCTAACTTAAATGGCCCTAGCCCAGAGGGATAGGTACCTAAACCAAAACGAACACAGAAGGGTAAACAGATAACCAAGGGAGGACTATGTCCTCCAAGTGAAACGAGCCTAGCCTGTGGGAGATAGCTAATGGGATACCAAGACAAAAAGCAAGAGAAAGGACACAAAAGGCCACACAAAAAAACTTTCACAAACCAACAACACACACACCTAGCTATAAAAATAACTTTTGGAGCAACAAATTTTAGTCAAAGTTATTCTTAGCCACAGCCAAGAGCGAGACCACATCTGAGCTTTACGAGCGGCAAATGAGATCTGAGGAAAGGGAGCAGTGCAGCATGGGATACCTCTTAGCCCAGCCAACTGAAAGACTTCGAGCTAGAGTATGGCCGAGTCGGAGCCGAGGTTCGGCTCCGAACCCACGGGTAAGAATGTAGACGAGACTGGACTACATAACATCTCATATTTAATGTAGTCATGAATTATAAAACCAGGTTTTAGGCCTATGACTGAATGAATGAAAGAAATTTCTGAAAAGGATAATTTGTGCTGAACAGTTAGCCATTTACAGTTTTCTAATAACAGCTGTGGTTCTAGAACTAAGAGCATTTGTTGGAACTGTAAAGCAATAACTTCAGTTTTTAAAGGCTCGGGCCACGCCCATTGGGAGTTAAAACCCAAGAGAGTTCTGCTGACGGGAATGATTTCAAGTGTAAGGAAGGTGCTGGCCATATCATTCAGGTGGTTGAGTACTGTCATCGGTAACATTTGTGTATTTGCTAGTGATTAACTTTTATAATGTATGGTTTTTCTAGGTAAGCAATGTAAGGAGGTACAGACATTTTGAGAGTACAGCTATAGATTAGAGTGTCACAGAGCAGCTAAGAAGTTAGATAAGATTTAGGTGAAGTGAAAAAAGGGAGAGAGAAAAGAGGTGTACATGACTGGAAAGGGAGTAGGTTACGATAGGGAAGAAAGATGGAAGAAATACTGAGATACTTGAAAGTCAGCCTGGTGCTGAGCATGACTAGGATTTACTCAGATGTAGTTTGAGCAGGCTTTTAGTGTGGCAGTTTGTCAAGGGGTTTGATGTGTTCTGGGATGGTGTTCCATATTTTTGAGATGCAGAAGATAAGTTTCTGGCTGAGTTATTACACTTGGTTGTTTTTAATACGAACTTGTCAGCAGAGCACAGGTCCCCTTGAGGGGGAGTAATGCAGCACAATATTTTTAGTGTGGGACATTTATCTCGGTAGTAAATACGTTTGTATGCAGATACAAATTATGAATGTTTTAGGACTTTGCTTAGTTAGAGACAGTTAAGCTTAACAGTTGTAGGTTCAATGTGTTGCAATAGTGGCAAATTAAGCAATTTCATTATAGCAAGAGGCTAGTTTGGATTCAAGGTGGTATTTAGGTTAGTTAGGACAAATGATATATAAAGGAAGGCTGGGAGTATGTAGGTTGAGGTTAATGCTTGCTGTGCTGTACCTGTAAGTTATTATTCGGCTCCGTAGAGAGATCCCAGTTTATTGGAAGTCCAGAAGGCACATATCTCTTGACAAACATGGAAGGATGAAATCCACCATGACCATCTGAAATGTAACTCTGGAATTATCAGGTCAAGAAGAAACAGTCTTATCTGAGAATCAGAACGAACCTGGAACAACCACCTAATCCACTTCTGGTCTGTCTGGACTTCTAAGATTGCTTATTTTCAGAAGGTTCAAGGCCTCCATTCTTGTTACATACTTTGAAAAGTGTGAGTGAAAGGTAGAAAGTGATACAGAGTTGTGGAATGGGATTATATATATATCCCTGGGAAATTACTGCCTTTACCTACTTGTCCTGCATGACAACAAGCAAGGTGCAGGGGCTAAGGAGAGGTAATGGAGTGCGTATATATTTATCAATGGCCAAATAGTTAAATCTTCTGTTGCATTTGTCTTAATTGATAATAATAAAGTGATACAGGCTACAAATGGTTGGCAAATAGGTAAGTCTGTTTACCCAGTCTGTCAAACAACTACAACATGAAAAAAATACTGCTGACATTCCATAAACTACTGTGCATTTTACTTACGAAGTACTAGTCAAAGGCTATATATCATTAAAAGATACCATGTAAGAAATAAAGACACAGGTTCATAGGTTCATTTGTTGATAGGTATGTACTAGGGTAATGGCCATGGAGCCTTTACAAGCCTAGCCCATGGAAGTTCTCTGGCATCATGCCGCCTGATGTTAGTTTCCAGTTTCTCTATTAAGTACAGCCACTGGAGTGATCCCCAGGGTGAATTTTCCATTTCCCATCCACTCGTCAAGATTTCTCTTGAAGAGGGGCAGTGAGGTAGTCTGCTTGACATGTATGGGAAGTCTATTCCAGAGCATGGGCAGTCTCTGAGTTATGAACCTGTCCCTCCAGCATGTTCTGTTGATTGTGGTAATGAGGTTGACATCTCCGGAGTGTGTGGTGTATGTATCTGACTTAAGAATTAAAAGTCAAAATCTACATCATTAAATGAAACCATGTAAGAAATAAAGAGGGGTAATCATTTCATTCAAATTTGGCAAAATTACTTTATTTAGATTTAGAAGAGAAAGGTTTTCTATATGAGCATTTTTTTGAAGATGGATAATTCCCATGAAAAGAACAAAACAGCTGAAAAAATATTTCTCTTGCTGCTCCTTGGACTTTCCTTCCCATGGTTGAGATTTCTAAGATAGGGTGACAATAATGGAAGCTTCTCATAACTGAAATGCCTAAGACTTGAACTTCAATCTCTTCAAGTGTCAACCAAATATCTGCATATTACTATACAAACTACACTAACTGTGGCAGTCACATCAACTACATCATATGTGCACCTCAATGAATAAAGATCCACAGACTCATAACTATTTTAGAAAGCAGCTCGTCATTGTTAGAATCTAATAAGTTAGTTTAATTTTCTACAATCTGTCCCATAACTGGCTTATATACTTTAATTTTAAAATTCTAACAGTTATGAGCTCTTAGTGCTACGGTACTAGAAGTATAAACTCATATTACCATTCCTGTCCAACAACAAGGTAAAGTACTTGTAAGAAAAGAAGATGTACAGGATACCTTAGCAGCTGTATGAAATGTTAAGGTTGGAGGACCTGGTGTCACATTATAACAAAGTTTAGGATTATGTGTGTCATATTTGCATTAGAAATCAGATAACCTATGAAGTGGTGACTGAGAATCATGCTGTCTTGACTTTCTGTTCCATATATTGTGGAATATGTTATAAAGGGGAAGAAATCTCCTCATGGATTTTGGAACTGAAAGAATTTGAAATACTTTCCTCTTAGAAGAGGAAATCTCCAAGAGAGGAGAGTTAATATTATCTCTAGCAGAGGTAGAAGTCTTACTAAAATTCAGATACTGGACGGAGAGTCTAAAAATTGTGTGGTTAAGTCTGCATCATGACCTGATACTGAGGAGAGATATGCTGAAAATTAAAGTTACAATATTAACAAATCTTTGTTATCTGCAATGACACACTGAAGAGACAAGTTTAAAACTTACAGATACACTCCCTCTCATCTGATGAGAGGAAATGGGTTCCTATCTCTTTTTATATTGGTGAAGTGCTTTCGTTGATAGGTGTTACTGTTCCAACCTGAACTCCAGCCTATGGTAAATCATATAAAGTGCCAGCAGTGCTGCCAAATACATCTCTGAAGAGTCCAAAAACATCTTCTTTACTAATCTTTTTAATATAACCTAGTCAGAGGGGAGACAAATGAAGGCTCACCCTGGTTGTGGTTGATAAAGCAATCCATACATAGCTTTTGATCTTCAGGCTCTTCCCTCATTAAAACTTGTATCTCTTTCTAATGAATTTCCAAAACTATCTTAGGAAAACAGACTTCTGGACCTATCTAGACACTGACAAAACTACCTGTCTGAATTTGAACTTAGGTACCAATACTGCTAAAACAGAATTACATTCCAAGACTTGGGGTTCAATAACCCATAAATGCCACTCTCAGCTATTAAACAAACCAAAGACCCAGGATTTGTGGACAGCAAGTTCTTCTTGGTAAACTCTGCCCCTTTAAGCAACATCATTTTAATTTTCTCAGATTCTGCAGGCCTAAAATATTTCTCTTCCAAAGATTTAAAATCTTTTCATTCTATAATAATGTATCTTGGCATATTTACTGTTTTGCTATTATACAGATTTAGAAAATGGGCTTGGAGAATCAGAAACCCCGCTGAATGCTTGACGTTCCAAAAGAGTGAATTGATATACTAATATACTCAGAAATCCCATTAAAAAACTGTACATTTTCATAACACTCAACTGATCAGTACACTGACTGCAACTGCAGGTATATGCAGTTTTTCCAGCTTCTCTGCATCTGTGTTTGTGTATTTTGTATTGGTATGCAGTGCTTCTGACCAAAACAAGTTGAAAGATATTATTGTGATGTCTTGTAAAGGTCTGCACTGTGTCTGACAGCAACAAGCTGAAACTCATTACAGTGGCTAATTATGTATAAATTCAATGATCACAATTATAAATTTGAACTGTACACAATCAACAAAGTGAAAACATTGTGTGTGTACAGAGAGTTGCAATGATTCTGCTGTATGCATCTAAAAGCAATGACCAAGATATATTACTGTTACTATTTTTATTATTTCTTCTTTCATTTGCTCACTATAAGACATCTGAGGTTTACAGAGCCAATACATTGCCTGTAACAGCAGGCAAATATGGGTATGTATATTTCTATGCCTTTGCATCTGTGTGTGTGTTCACTCATGCTCACATATTTGAGTTTCTGTACCAGTGTGGGAGACTGGCTGAGATTCAGAAAATAAGGCCTACAGTTGTGTTAAGTCTTCACACCATAGCTAGTGCAACTTATGTCATCATGGAAATAGAAATTCAAAGGCCATTTTCAGCCATAATGATGAAGATCTCATTATCAGCTAATCTGCATGTCTCTAAATCACTTCCTTTTACTGTTTATGCTAAAAGTACTTTGTAGCAATAGTACCCTCTAGCTGCCCATGCATGTCTCTGGCACAGGCACCATACCTCTCAACTATCCAGAGGGTTGCAGAACATCCTTGAGTTTGCCTCATGCATTTGTAAAAGTTTAAATTTTCCAGTAAATCCATGAAGCTTACAGTCAGTCAGTAAAACCAGATGTTATTGTTTCATACATGTTATTGTTTAGAAAATGCATGCTGATGTGACCCTATTGCCCTATTACCTTTACAAGTGAATTAGATTAATATTTAACAACTCTCCCCAATTTTAGCTATTTCTCCTGCATTATCTTTGACTTTGTCCAGAATATGTGGGCAATAATGAGAGATATGACTGGCATCCCTTTGACAATCATTCATACATAAACACACACATATTGCTACACACAAATATCCACTAAGCATCACACCCCCACACACACATTCGACTGGACTCAGGGACATATTCACTCACACACAGCTGCACACACACACAAACACACAAACACCAATGCTCTCAATTCTCTACAGATATATACATACACACATGCACACACACAAATATATCTCCACCCCTACATCTCTGCTGAACTTCGCTAGACTTACCAATGCCTCAAATTATTCCACAGACTTCAGTGGGTAAACACATTCTTTTGGCAGAGTTAAATTTCCTAGCCAGCCATAATAACTTGCACAGCACAGCGAATCTCTGAATTGCTCTGCATTGTAAATCAGTAACCAAAGCCATTAAAGGGGACAGCACATAGTTAATTAGCATTAGCAACTCAAACATTTTCTATAAAAACAAAAATGGGAGGAACACTGATGAAGTAAACCTGAACAGTGAACTGTTTCTAGATTTCTATTAGTCAATGACTATGCCTAACAAATGTCATGTTTCAACACAGTGATGCTTTGTCAGTGTACTTGTTGTAAGAATACCCTGGACCAAATGTGTCAATGACTGACTTTGCAGTCATGTCATCAGACCTGAGGCAACACTTTCTAAACACAAAGATGTACACAAGTACAGAGCTGTCAAATGGCCGCGATTTACTGGAGAGGTGGGTTAGAAAAATTAAACAGCAGCTAGACGGACACAGGAGATCTAAATGGGTAATAAGGGTGTTCTGGATATGCCTAGTTGATTAATCCTTCTGGGTGTGATAAGTTCAATTCCCATTTCTAGAAAAGGTTCTCTCACACACTTAAGGAAGAATGGGATGTGGAGTCTTACAGTACACTCTTTAAGATCACAAATGCTAACATGGCAAGGAATATGGTCTCAAAGGATGTCCACACTTGTATCAGTGTATAACTTGTGGAACCAGTGGTAAACTTCAGAAATTAAGCTGTCGGGTTAAAGAAACATACTTTCAATGTAATGCTTGCAGTGGTTCTCCAGATCTGATTAACAGGTAATGACAAGCAGGAAAAGCAAATGTATGCACCATCATGAAAGCAAAGGCCTTAGTGTAGGAGGAGTGTGGTGAGCCCATGAAGAATGACCATCTGGCAAGTCCACAGGGACAGGTGGCGTGCTGTCAAGGCCATTTAAAAATAAAGCTGGAGAAACACTGACCTTGACTGGGTAGTAACACCATCAAGAAATGGAAGAAGTAGTCTGAATATTGCCTGAAGTTAGCAGATACTCCTCTTCCTGAGAAGGCAGTGCCAGAAGCTATAAAGCAAACATAAAATCTTTTCTATCTCTTATAAAAACAAAAAATAAACTGGCACACTGTCAAAGTGGTCAAAGGCAAAAGGATGCCCCCAATATACAATGCTGAAGATTTTTGAACAAACAATAGTGCCCCCCATCAGGAAGGCAGACAATCCATTTATGAACAAGCCTCCTGAATGACAACATCTAAACAAGATCTAGGTATCCTGGGAGAATGTATGCATCTCTTATTCCCTCTGAAAGAATGCCCTAAGGATGTGAGCACAAGAAGACAGTCACATGACAAAGTTATATACCCAAATGTTTCACCTGCTGGAAAGGAAACTGCAACAGCTTACAAAATGCTTACACCCTACTCAGTGGAAGACAAAGACAAACGGAGTAAATTAACCAGATTATAATGCATGTTTCAGAGGGTGTTCTTTAGCATCTTGTGTAGAAGGCAAAAAGTCAATTATCAGCATTATAATCTATGTAATTTGACCCTCCAAACAGCACTGATGCATCCAACGCTCTTGCTCTGTTGACATTCCACAAACTCAAAGATCACATAGGTGTGTGTCTGAAACATATTTTAAGAAAAATGGCACAAGACTGTAAAACAGAAAAAGAAATCTGTGACAATGATTTTATACAACTACACAAAGAAAACTAAAAATAAAGCTGACAACAATACCTGGTATTCATATGTATAATGGAAAGTAGCATCCACCATCTGAATGCAGCATTTATTGTCTGGTTTCATATAAAATCGGAGTTGCTTTTTCCAAGCCCAGTCTTCAGCACTACGGATTTGTGCTTGATTCAACTGCTTCACTGTGTCAATGTTATGAATTATATCCAGAATAAGTGCTTTCAGCTTTAGTTCAAGAATACCAGGTTCTAAAAATATAGGGCGAAATAGTCACAATTTACTGATTTAATACACATTAACAGCATCTAAATCATTACTGCATGAAAGACAAATAAGAACAATCATTTAAAATTGAAAATGAGTTTCTGACAATAATTCCAGTATTGTCACCATTCTTTACTGTCAGACCTCTGTTGAGATCTATTTAAATCGTGCTAGAACACCGCAGGTTTACATTAATAAAGATTTGATCCCTGAATTTCATGCTTGATGACTGACCAGTAACATGCAACTGCCACCATCTTCCCTTAGGTCTGCATACCTTGGGCCCTGCATCACTTGTAAAGTACAGTTGTGTACACTTACCACAAATGGAGACGTTCGAGTATATTCATTGTTGCAGTCCTAACATTTGGGATTTCCTGCCGTGAAAGCCCTTGGCTGGCCCGACTACCAGAGAAAATTCTTTCCTCCATCTAAGGCTGGCAGATGCCCTAACCAAATGTCAGTATGCTTGGGTATATAGGGAGACAGTCTACGTCATGAAATCTTTTTCTTCTTGTCCCCTAACAGGTAGGACCCCAAGTGAGCAGTAGGGAACTGAGGAAGAGAACCCATACAAGAAGACAGGCCACAGGGCTTCCCTTGGTGAGAAAAGAGGTCATAAGTAAACCACCTAGTAGGTTAGGGGGGAAGGAGGGTAGGAAAGAAGACTGCAACAGTGAATACACTCAAACATCTGCATTTATGATAACTGTACGCAACTGTACTATGTTCTTCATGTTTCACTGTTGCAGTCCTGACTTGTGGTAAGATTCCCAAAGCTGAAAAGAGGGAGGAAGGATATTAGGAAGAGGGGAAGATGCCATGTAGGATGTCAGTGGCGAATCCTGCTCTGGACCTAGAAAAGTCTGCCAAGTGGTAGTGTTTGGTGAAGGCATGCAGAGATGACCAGGTGGGGAGCTTCCAGGATGTCATTAGTAGGGACCCCTCTCAAGAAGGCAGCAGTGGTCACAGTCACCCTAGCAGAGTGTGACCTGACAGCCTCAGGAAAATTTTTGCCATGATGGATGCAACAAAAAGAGATACAGTGGGAAATCCATTTCGAGATGGTCTGTTTATAAGCTGATTTTCCCTCAGAGCCAGGGGAAAAGGTCACAAAAAGCTGGTCAGATTTTCTCAAGGCTCTTGTACTGTTAAGATAGTAGC
The DNA here is from genome assembly GCF_019279795.1 of Protopterus annectens. Classification (NCBI taxonomy): domain Eukaryota; kingdom Metazoa; phylum Chordata; order Ceratodontiformes; family Protopteridae; genus Protopterus; species Protopterus annectens. The sequence continues at coordinate 734,258,648 of NC_056735.1, read as the reverse complement.
GGAGCTGCCTATGCATATGCAACAAATTAAGTATTCTTTCTCCTTTGTTCCGGAGGCTGGGAAAGAATGTAGGCAGGTGAATGGCTTGATTTAGAGAAGTGTCAATGACCACCTTGGACATGAAAGAAGGGTTAGTTCTGAGGGAAACCCTGTCTGGGTGGAAGATGAGGAATGGTTCCACTGCCATGAGAGCCTCCAGTTCAGAGACCTTCCTGGCTGAGGTGATAGCCAGCAACAGGGCAGTTTTCCAAGTTAGAAACTTCAGTTGGGCAGAGGCTGCAGGTTTGAAAACATGCAATGTCATTTTTTTCAGAACAAAGTTAAGGTCCTATGAAGGGGTAATGCTGCCTTCTGGACAGTCTTAATGTGGACAACTCCCCCAAGAAATTGCCTTAATAGGTGACAGGAGGAAGAGCAGGTATATGGGCCAAAATGGCAGATGCATGAATTTTAATGGAGGAGTAGGAAAGACCTTTATCAACCTGAGTAGCCAGATAATGCAGAATGGTAGCAATCAGGGCTGAATCAGGATTGTGGTGCTGCTGCTTGCATCAGATGGAACATCTCTTCTACTTAGCAGAGTATGATTTCCTAGTTCTAGGTCTACTACATTCCTTGAGAATGTCCATAACCTGTTTGCTTAAGGTAAGCTTGTTCCTGGATGCTGTAGAATTATCCAAGCTGAAAGGCTGAGCATCTGCAGGCTGGGGAGCACAATCCTTCCCTTGTCCCGAGTGAGAAGGTTGACTCCCTGAGGCAACAGCAATGAACTCTGGTTGGTTAGTTCAAGAAGCAGAGGATAACAGTGTTATCTGGGCCAGTCTGGGGCTATCAAATACTGCCCTTGGGCCCTCTTCTCTTATCTTTAGAAGTACTCAAGATAGTAGGGGGTAAGGGGAGGAATGCATAAATGAGTCCAAAGGAAAGAGAAAGTATCTGTCCCTCCAGGCTGATTTCTGTTTGATCTTGGAAAATAATTTTTTCAGTTGAGTGTTTTCCTTGGTGGTGAAGGGGTCTATCTGTGAAACTCCACATCTCTGGGCCATGCTGAGAAATATTTCCAGATGTATGCCATTCATGGGGGCCCATCAAATTCCTGCTGAGGTGATATTTTGAGCCCCTGGAAGGTATTGTACTAGGAGGTGCAACCCGAGAGAGCAAGTAGTTTCCAGAACTTACATCATTAGGTGGCAAAGAGGGTAAGAGTGGGTGCTCCCTTGCCTGTTTATGTACCACATAACTGTGGTGTTGTCTGTTTTGACTAACAAGACCCATGGTTCTCATTTTTCCTTGAAAGCTATCAGCCTTTTTGCACTGCCATAAGCTCTTTCCAGTTTATGTGCCTGTCCTTGAACTGCACCTCCCACTTCCCCTGAAATTAGAGGTGTTGAAAGTGAGCCCCCCAGGTCTTTGAGGCAACTGAGGTGAGAGTTTGGCCCTGGGGCATGAATCTGAATGGAAGAACCTGATTTTGGGTAAAAGCCTGTTTCCACCATACAAACTTCTCTCTGACACAAGGGATCAGGTGTTATCTCAGTTGTCAGAGACTGAGAGAGCTGGCACCATACATTTTTCAGGTACGACTGGAGTTTCCTCATGTGCAGCCTGGCCAGGGGAACCATGAGGATACAAGATGGCAGGTAACCCAGTGCTCTGAGAAATTCTCTGGCTGTGATGCTTTGTTTCTGCTGGATACTTTGAAAGTAGTGAGTCAAAAGAGAGACCTTGTCTGGGGGAAGGAAGGATTTTTGAAGTGAAGAGTCCAGAAGTGCCCCAAGGAAAACTACCATGTTGGTTGGAACAGTGTTGGATTTTTGCAGATTTATCGTAAAGCCCAGGGAGGACTGGAGGTCTTGGGTAAACTTCAGATCTTTGTGAAGTTTTGATAAATTTGTTGACTCTGTCAGGCAATAGTCCAGGTAAGGGTATATTTTGACTCCTCTGGTCCTGCAGAAAGCAACTGCAGTGGCTAAGCACTTGGTGAAAACCCCTGGAGCAGTAGACAAGCCAAAGGGCAGTGCTGAAAACTGATAATGACTGGACCTGCTCTGAAGTGAAGAAAGCTTCTGTGTGATTCTTGAATTGGGAAATGCAGGTAGTCATCTTTTAGATGGAGAGAAACCATAAAGGCCGGTGGGGCTGCCATGGGCAGGAATTTTTAAAGAGTCAACATTTTGAATTTTGGAACCAGGAGAAACTGATTGAGGTTGGATAGGTCTAAGATAGGAAACCAAGATTCTTCTTTTCTGGGAACTAGGAATAGCCTGGAGTAGAACCCTTTGCCTTTTTGATTTTCTGGAAATGGTTCCACTGATCCCTGAGAAAACAAAATCTGGACTTGAGGAAGGGCCTATTTTTTTTATTCTGTGGAATATCTGGATAGCGTGAGTACTTTAAAGGCTCTTTGAAATTGAGTTGGTAACCGTTTGAAATAATGTCTAGAACTCACTTGTCTGAAATGATGCGAGTCCAGTTTTGTTTGAAAAGGGACAGGCTTCCTCCAAGTCTTGAAAGAGTACTGCAGCATATAGAAGAGAAGGACCTCTATGATTATGGTAAGATTTTACACGACTATTCTATGTTGTTCTATTCATATGTTGCAGTATTCATAACATGAGGGAGAATACCAAAGCTCATGCAGAAGAAGAATTGGGCAGAGGAGCAGTCGCACTCTCTACAAACCCCTTCTGGAAAGCCCTTGCAAAACCAGCTCTAGACCTGGAAATGCCATCCAACTTATAATGTTTTGTGAAAGTATGTACAGAAGACCAGGTAGCTGCTTCTAATATAGAGGAGGTGTCTAGACCTTTGAAGAAAGCACCAAAAGAAGGCACAGACATAGTGGAATGTGCCTTTACTGGGGGGAAGCAAGAGTTTTCCCATGAGACACACAGCAGAAGGAAATGGATTTGGACATCCAAGGGAAGATAGTCTACTTGGAAACAGGGCTGTCCAGGGCCCTATGATGACAGGAAACAAAAAGACAATTGGAGATCAGATTTCCTAATAGGCTTGGTTTTGTCTCGATAAAATCTGTGTTGTCTATGCTCATCCAAGATGTGTAAAATCTTCTCACTAGAGGATTGTGGAGATGGGAAAAAAGTGGGCAGATTAATGCACTGATTAAATGACATAAAGGAGGGATTAGTGCATAAGGAGACCCTATCCTTGTGGAAAACAGTAAAGGGGAAGAGGCCATCAGTGTTTGAAGTTCTGAGACCCTTCTGGCCAAGGTGATGGCCACAAGAACTGTTTTCCAGGTGCAATGCTGAAGAGAACAACTTGCTGGCTCAAAAAGGGCTAGGGTAAGTTTCTCTAGGACAATTTAGATCCCAAGGAGGAGGAACTGTTTCCTTCCTGGTCTGATATGAATAACACCTTTCAAGAAAAGCTTAACTTCCAGCCTTGAAGCCAAGAGAGGAATCATAGGCAGACATGCAGAGATTGCTGAAAGATGAGCTTTTACTGAAGAGTATGACAATCTACTCATCAGTAATTCACACAGGTAAAACAGAACCACTGGAACATCCACCAGCAATGGTTGAAGGTCCTTAGAAAGACACCAGATGGAAAACCTTTTCACCTTTTCCATTTGGAAATATAGGCTTTCCTAGTATTGGGTTTTCTGGCCTCCTGCAGAACTTGCAGCACACACTAAGAGAAAAGTGTCTAAAAGGGATCAAAACCCCATCACCCGCAGAGTCAGTTGCAGGGCTGACACCCCTTAGAGATCCCTTACCCTGTGTGAGTAGGTCCACATTGTTGGGTAACTTGTGATGACTGCCCTTGGCTAAATGCAAAAGTGGGAACCAAAGCTGTCTTGGCCAAAAGGGAGTCACCAACAAGAATTTTGGTTGCTCTTGTTGGAGCTTCAACAGGACTTTTTGGAGAAGTAGGGAGTGGGGGATGCATACAGAACCATCCCATTCTAAGAGAAAGATAGGGTATCCACCTTCCATGCTAGAGGCTTGGGAACTCCATCACAAAACTTTGGAAGTTGTCTGTTCATAGGGAAGGAGAAGAGATCTACCTGAGGCATACCCCACTGACAGAGAATGTCCAGAAATACATCCTGTGTAACATCCATTCAGGGATTGAGTCATGGACCTGCTCAGTGTGTCTGCCACAACATTTTGAGTGGAAGGAATGTAGACTGCTTGGAGGGTGAGTTGACTCAGAGGCAAACTCCCAAGCTTGGATAGCCAGTTTGTACTGGAGATAAGACTAGGTCCCTCTTTGCTTGTTGACATACCAAGGAACTGTGGTGTTGTCTGTGAACCATTTTATGATGCCTGGAAGAAGAGGTTTGAAAATTTGTAGAGCAAAAATTAGGGCTCTCATCTCTTTTATGTTTATGTGTTCCCTGTTTTGGGATGGAGTTCATACATCTTGAACCTTGCAGGATGGCAGGGTTGCCTGAACTATCCATGAACAGCTCTTGAGTGGGTAAGGGCAGGCCTGGATTTAAGGTAAGCTGCTGAATCCACCAGTTCAGTTCCTTTTTCACGCAAGGAAGAAAGGGAATAACAAACTCCAATGGATGAGTGTGTTGCATCCATATTGACCTGAGGTACCACTGGAATTTCCTCATTTGCAGCTTGGCTAAAGGTAGCATGGGGATAGTGGATGCCACAAAGCCTAACAGGGAGAGAAAATCCCTGGCAGTCATGGACTGAAGAGGTCTTAGGGCCTGGAAGTAGGCATTGAAAGACATAACCTTCTGGGGAGGTAAGAAAGCCAACATCCTGTCCCGTTTGTATTCTGCATCCTAGAAAATCATGGTCTTGTGAAGGAACAAGAGTAGATTTTTGATTGTTGATAATGAATCTTAGACCCTGCAACAGAAACACCGTGAAGAGTAAATTCTCTCGAAAGGTGTCTGGAGAATGTGCCTGGAGAAGAAGTTCGTCCAAGTGTGGGAAAATATGATTACCCTTAACCTGCAAAAGGCTATGACAGGAGCTAGGCATTTTGTGAAGACCCTTGAAGCCATAGACAATCCAAAAGGCAAGGCAGAGAATTGAAAATGTGAGGAAGCAATAGCAAAGTGAAGAGGTCTCCTGAACTGAGGATGAACAGAAATGTGGAGTTGCATGCTTGATGTCCAGAGACACCATGTAGGCCTGAGGGAGGATGAGGGGAAGTAGAGTGTTCAAGGATAGCATGCAAAAGGTGGCAACCTTCAGGAAGGTATTTAGGTGGGACAAGTCTAGGATGAGCCTCCAAGGCCTATCTTTCCTGGGGACCAGTAACATCTTGGAGTAAAAACCTTTCCCTATTTGGGAAGGTGGCATCTTCTGAATGGTACCCTGAGAAAGAAGACTGAAAATGACTTGGGGAAAGTAATCCAGCTGTTCTTTTGGGGGTTGTGGAATACCCCTGAAGGAAGGTGGAGTCTTCCACACCATGAAATATCTTTGAAGGATAATGGAGAGGGACCCAAGAGTCCTGGGTGATCTGTTTCCAAGCAGAGAGAGAAGAGAAATATGTACGGAAAGAGGGCTCTGGTTGCAAGAAGGTTCTTAGTCACAGACTACCTGGCTTGCTCAAAAAGGACTGTTTCTGAGCAGCAAATGATGTATGTTGAGTATTGGTTCCTAATATCTCTTTTACCCTTGGAAGACTGAATTCTAGAAGGTTTCCTTGCAAAGGGGTTTCAGATGGGTAGTTCCTCTGAAATCTGGGAACTGAGGACACAAAAAGTGTGTTTTAGGTCCTTTTCTTTTAAGAATTTAAAGAGTTCTGCAGCAGAAGCACCAAACAAGGTCTTGCTGTCAAGGGGTGCATCCATAATTTTAGCCTGCCTTGATGTCATCTGGTAAGGGCTGTAGTCTGAGCCAGGAGTACTTCCTGAGAACAGACACTGAAGCAGCAGCTCTGGCCAATGCCTCCACTGCATCACAGCTGTACATAACTGAATGGCATGTGACTTGACCAGAAGAACTCAGAATGGAGGATATCTGAGCCTCAGTAGGAGAGTCTGGAAGCACTGAAATTAGCTTACTGGCATCAGAGAGATATTTTGTCATATGGGTTTGGTCAGTTATAGCTCTAAACATCAAAGTTGTTGATCTATAGACTTTCCTCCTCAACCTCTCCTTAACTTTACTCTCCTTGTCTGAGGGGAGAAGGGAAGTGAAAGGCAACATCTCAGAGGCCTTATCAGCAGGCACAGAAATTGTTGCGAGGTCTGCAGACGGACATTTAAACAGGAATTTGGAATCCTGTGGCACCTTGTAAACCTGTCTGGCCTTTTAGGGGCAGGAGGTTGAGAGTCAGGGCACTTAGAAGCTGCTGAAAAGGCATCTAAAAAAGCTGGCAGCACAGGTGGAACTGCAGATGGAGAAGGGAAATCCATCTGCAGAAGGTCATAATACCTTTTTTGAATTTCTGACACATAGTGGCAATGTCATTTAAAGAACTCCATCATTTTGGTTTCCCCAAAAACAATATCCTGCCCTGGAGAATCTGTGCCATTTTATTCTTCTTCCGGGGAAGAATATCCTAAGGGAGGTGAAATTTGGGCAGAGTATGCCAATGATTCAGCCCCAGATGAGTCAGATGAAACCGCAATTAAAATTCTCTTTTGTGAAGAAATAGGAGAAAAGGAAGAAGGAAGAGAGAACCCAGTAGATTGTCTCAGGGCCATAAAGGCATTAAAGAGCCCTTGAGAAAAGGCTTGCCAATCCGCACACTGTTTTTGGGAAATAGGAGAAGCATGCTTAGTTTTCTGCTGCTTCTTATGTGGGACATCATAAGTGGTGGAAGGATGAGAAACCCAATGTCGGCCTCCACTCTACAATACTGCTCGGAACATCTTCACAAACAATGATTTGAAGAATGCCACATAGGCCTTCAGTAACAACGAGCCTGGGTTCCACCCTACATCCTTAGCAGATGCCTGCGTATCCCCCAAGGACATGCTAGCAGGGTTCTTCACGCCCTCCAAACTGGACCCAAAATGGCTCCGGGTCAACATCAGCCTCAGGAGAAACGTCCAGAATTGGAGAAGCAGTGGGTAAGTTAATCCTAGATTTCTTGTCTTTCTTAATGATTTGCTCACTTGACAGGCCCCATGTACCTTCCATATCACGTGCTAACCTCTTAACTTGCTGGTCCTCTAAGTACAGCTGGAGGGAAGTTAGATGACTGCGAAGGGTCTTGGGGGAAAAAGGCCTTGCAAATCGAACAGGAGGTATGGTCATGGTTAGGGCCTAAGCAAAAGAGACAAAGGGTCATGGGAATCTTTATACGGAATTTGCCTTCCATACTGACATTTGCCCTTCCTACCGGACATGTAACCTTAACCACAACAGTAGCACAAAAAAACAACAACAAGCCTCAATGGGGCACTTATCTGGATTGGAATTTGCAACTTCGCTGATGAGCAAACGACCGGAAAAGATGTTCTAACTGGCGGCAGAAAAGTTCTGAGGCTTGATGCATGCCAACATCCGCTTTATATCAAACGTCACTTTATGACATCACATGTACCCTACAGTAGCTTTAGGCTTTTGTATACTGGCCGGACATACGAGTCAGCCGGAGGCTGACCTCCCTCATGTTATGAATACTGCAACATATGAATAGAAGGACATCAACCATGTTCCTGTGGAAAATCAGGTAAGTTTGGCCCATCTTGAGAGCTTGCAGCTCAGAATCTTGTCTTGCAGATTTCAGGGCAGTAAACAAAACATTTTCCAAGTGATGAACCTCAAATCCGTCTGAAAGGCAGGTTCAAAAGGAGATAAGGTCATTTTTTTCAAGAACAGAGTTAAGATCACAAGGAAAAGGAATTTGCTTTCAAGGGGGTCTCACTTGCAACATTCCTTTCATAAACTGTTTGACCGCAAAAAGAAACAAAAAAGAGGGAGCACTGGGCAGACAAGCTGAGGTGCCTGCAAGATGTACCTTTATAGATGCATAAGATATGCCACTGTTCACACAAATACTTCAAAACCAGAGGTAAATACCATAACAGGCTCTCTGATATCGGTTAGACACCACCTAGAAAAACTCTTCCATTGTTAAATATTAGATTTTCTAGTTGGAGGTGTTCTTGCCTCCTTCAATACCTGCTGCACATCTTCATAGAAAAAGTGCCTAAAGGGTATCAAGACAGAATCCTTCAGGCTTGTCAGTAGCAATTGCTGTAAGCTGAGGTGCATCATTCACCCATGACACTGTGCGAGTAGATCCAGAGTGTGAGGAAGGTTGTGGTAATTGCCTTTCGCCGATTCCATATTTAGTAATTCTTTTTGAACCTTCAGAAGTACCTTGGGTGTCAGTGAAAATACATAAAGGAACATTCCTGTTCAAGAAAACGAGAATGCTTCTGTCCTTCAAGCATAACTGCAAGGATGTTTCAAACAACATTTTTCCAACTGCCTGTTTTGAAAGGAGGTGAAAAGATCTATATGAAGTGTTCCTCACATCTGGACCAAATCCAAGCAGACCTCATCCTGAGTTTCCACTTGTTCAAGATCTGCTTAGTCCATCTTTCACTATATTTTGCTCTGACAATGTATGATTCCTGAAGCATCAGCCAATGGCAAAGAGGGTATGACTTTGTACCCCCCTTGGTTGTTCGGGTACTACATGACTGCAGTGTTGTCTGTGACCAATAAATGGAGACCATAAGTGATGAAGAATTTGAAAGGTTTGAATCACTGCTAACCTTTCTTTGAAGCTTATGTGCTTTGTTGTGTCTGAAGGACACCATTAGCCTTAAAATTTGAACTCCCCTGTATACTGGTCCCTAAAAAAAAAATCTGACAAGTCTGTCTAGACTGAATAAACTGGGGTCTGGAAGGAGACAAGTAGGTCCAGATTGAGAGACATTGGATCCTTCCACTAATGTAACTCCTGTTTTGCAAATGCCAGCACTGGTACATGGAACTCCAACACAAGCATGTGCTTGGTCTAGGAATTTTTTTTTTTTTTTTTTTTTTTTTTAAGTACCTGACATTGAATCTTTCTCATGTGGATTCTGGCCCATGCTGTCATGAGGATCAATGATGCCATGAGGTCTAGAATTTTGAGAAACTCTCTTCAGGAGGAAGTTTCTTGAACAGAGAAAATCCTGAAAATGCTCTGTGCATTCAGGGCTATGTCTTCCTGTAGTAAGGCCATACCAATTTCTGCATACATAATCCATCCACACCAGGAAAACAATTTGTTTTGAAGATGCGAGACAGGACACTTGTAGGTTCAACTTCAAGGTGAGAGAAAATGGCATGTGATGACAATCATCCTTCAGATGTAAAGTTTCTATGAAACAGTGGTCCGGAAGAAGGGGTAAAACCATCTGCAGGGTGAGTATTTTGAATTTGCATACTTTCAGAAACTAAAACAATGAGTGAGAAGGTCACTGAAAAACTAATAAGTAAAAACAAAATGAAAACTCCAACAAAGCTAGAACTTCCAATGAGTGACCTCCCAAACCTCTTGTATCAGAGGCACATGGGATATATGCAAATGATCCTTATGAACATCAGGTGTTTCAGCACTTTCAGAAAGGTAATTAGGTACACTAAATCTAACACTAGTCTCCATGATAGCTCCTTTTTGGGTACCAAAATGTGTCTGGTGTAAAATCATTTTCCTTTTTGTGGAAAACCCCTGCCTGCAACTTCTGAAGGAGTACCGGAAAGAACAGGCATGTACTGTCTGGAAGAAGTGGGGGGGGGGGGACTACCCTGAAGGAAGAAAGGGTTTCTCTCCACTGTCAAGAGTATCTTCACAAAATTATTCTCAGCATCCATTTGTCTGAGACCATTTGTTGCCAGGCTCCTGTGATAAGCTAAAAACTGGGGAAAGTGAAAGGGGAAAAGGGACGGGATACCCAGAGTCTTGGCATAGTAATTCTTTAGCAGAGGAAAGATCTTTTTTGGGAAAGGAACATCTTCCATTTGGTTTGGAAGTACATCCTCATGCCATACCTCTTAGTTTATAGGTATACAATAGGCTAAAAACTATCAGAGTCTTTATAAGCCTAACTGTGCAATACAACCAAACTGTGTCCATATGTACCATGGGTATTTATTAAGAGGGGATATGTCACTTAGGACGTTTCTACAGATTACCTGTGTGTGTGTGTGTGTGTGTGTGTGTGTGTGTGTTGGGGGTAGTATGAGAATTACTGTCTGCCTCCATCAGAGACATGGGGGCTAGACTTGGGGTGAATTTCTGATTTCTCATGCACTGGTCAAAGTTACACTTAAATAGGGTTAGGGATGTACTCTGCTTCACATGGATGGGGAGCCTGTTTGTACTACCTTGGCCACATATTGGTCAAAAACTAGATTGATGTATATGTATGTTCCCACATCCCTGACTATTGTATGGATTCTTAAGGAGTGATTAGCTTGGGTGGCAGTTTTCCCAAAAGGCACTAAAATGCATTTCTTGGCATTGAATTTTAGTTCATGACTTTGGCACCAGTCATCTGTCTGTGTTAAATCCTCTTATAAGATGTTTGTCATGGGGGAATTTATGACAGCTCCCAGTTAGCAGTCTTCTGTGAACTTTGCCAGCCAAAGGCTGTTGAAATTAGCCTGTACCTCTGAGAAGTAAATGCCAAATAGCAGCAGTCCAGTTTCAGAGCCCTGAGGTACCCCACTGGTGACTGGTCTCTTAGTGGAGGTAGTACCACCAATCCTGATTTCCTGTGTCTTGTATGTGAGCCAGCTGGCAATCTAGCAAGTTATGTATGGGTTCATGGCTACTTCAGTGAGTTTGTCAGCCATATCCAAGTGCAGTATTGACTCAAACACCTTAGCCAGGTCCAGGTAGGTGGTACGCACCGTTTACCCCTCATCCATTGCATTGGTAACCTTCTCAAAGTAGTCTATCAAGTTTATTAGGCATGAATGTCCCTTGATAAAGCCAAACTGGTTTGGGTTCAGTGTCTGAAGGTTGCTTATAGCTTGGTTGATCATTTCCATAATAATTCATTCCATGGTTTTGCATATTAGACTAGTCAGACTGATAGATCTGCAGTTTCTGGAGAGAGATGATGGTCCACCCTTGTGAAGAGGGATAACTGTTGCAGTCCTCTATTCTTGCGATACAAAGCCTGTTCTAATGCTATAGTTGAAAGGTGACTCAAATGGTCCCAAAAGATCATTAAGATTAAGCTATTTAGGAAGCATCTTGGGATAATGTCACTGCGCTTTTGGCCTTGGCAAACACTGCCAGGACATACTCCCTGGTAGCAGTTGGGATGGGGGAATGCTAGTAGGTACTTCACGTTTGAGCTAAGTATGTCAGTTAGCAAATTTTCTATGGCACTCTGCTCAGTGAAGGTGAAACCACTGACAACCAGTTTAGCACACTGAACAAAGCTGTAGATGGCCTTGTGGTTGTCTGTGAAGCTATCTTGACCTTGTAATTGGCATTGTTGAAATGAATTAGTCCTCTCAGTTTCCTGTTTAGTTTAATTAGAGAGCACCCATCATTGTGGGAGTTGCGCTTCCTGATTTTAGCCATTACTTTTTTCCTTTTTTTATATACCATATTAAGGTTAGGATTCCACCAGCAGTATGGTTTATTTTTAGAATTTGTTTTGGGCTTACTTCTAGTATGTACAGCAACCTCTATACAGCCATTTACAAGGTCGTACAAGGTTCTCTGTAAACAATTCCATATAGATTGCCACAAAATAGGGATTGACAGGGGCAATGAATGTTGACTAACTATCGCTTAATAAGATGAAATTTGCTTTGGAATAGTGCCTAACTGTTACAGGGTTTGTTGGGGTAACCAAGTTAATTATTTGAAAGAAGACAGCTCTGTGGTCGGACCTTACCAGTAATGAAGTGACGTTGGGGGAGGGGTGCAATGCTCTCCCATATTAGTACATATGAGTCCAGTATATTTCAATCTCTGCTGGGTGTGCACACTATCTGACCAAGGGTATTTATGTTAATAAAGCCCAGGAATTGTTAAGCCTGCCAGTATGAGGCAGTGAGTATTTCCCAGACTATACAGGGTATTAAAGTCTCCTATGAATAGAGTATTTAATTTAATTGTGAGTGCCTCCAGTAGGTCTAGGTATGAGCTATGGGATTCTAGGGACATACACAGGGTTGATCTAGAGCTTGTTAGGATATGGTATGGGCCTTTGTCTACGGTGATTTGCATGTATATAAATTCCAGGGAGGGCATGGTCCTGTTTAACCCACACAGAGTTATGCTTTTTGGTATAACAGAGGGAGACTCCTCCACCATTTGTCCCTGTCTGTGTAGCTTATGGTCGTGTGGCAGGCACTAAAATCATGCACCGTTTGAGTACTTTCTGTGGAATTAAAGCTTGTCTCATTAACGGCAAAGATGTATATATTCTTCAGAGTGAGGAGAGTTTATATGGTAGTGGAATTTCTTGTTTAGACTCCTAGCATTGAGCAATAACACCTTTAGGTTTCTTTGGGTTTTATTTGCCATGTCAGTAGGTTTGTCAATTTGGCATTGCCTAAAATAGGCTCTAAGGGGGTGGGATAGAGTTTTAGCTAATATTCAAAAGCATAGGAGAAACAGATGCAGACAATACGTTGCAAAGCAATGTGGTTTTCTAACCATGCCCTCCCATGATGACAAAAACTGAATCCTCCTAAAAAGACACCAGTTCCCAAACTCTTATTAGGCTGGGATATTTGTTTGTTCTGCTCTTTGAAGTTGAATGCCTTGTTAGGGGAGAACCTGGGAATATGAGACATCTAGATACCCCAATGCATCACTTTACAGCCATCATCCAATTGTTTGAGAATCTGAGAAGTAGTAGGTTCAAACACAAATTCAGAACTTAAAAGGAGCACTGGAAATCTCATTTTTTTTAAATCCTCAGAAAAATTCTGCTTATGTATCCAAGTATATCTTCTTAATACAACAGAAGCAGCTGCATTTCTAAAAAACAGTGTCTGTACCCTCCAAGAGAGTCCACAAAGCATATTTTGAAGCCTAAGTCATATTAGAAACAATCAAATTTATATAGCACTTTTGTTCAGCAGGCAAAGATACAGCAAAGTCATCTAAACTGTAAGTACATTGGACCTTGCCAATTTTATCTGACAATGTATTTTAAAAGATGCCAAGGCTTTCTTGTTAGAGTTGATAGCTGGAAAAAACTGCAACTAACGTCAGCTAACAAAAGAGCAGAGAGAGCTGCAAGATAAGAGAAAATTAAAAGTTATGTATTCACCATAACTAGGCATCTGTGTTGTCCATTTTCATTCTTCATTAACAGATGGGTTCAGATCTTATCCTCAGATCCATCCCGGCTGCAGATTCTGGACTTCGGATCCATCTCTCAAGCTCCTCCTACTATCCATCTCCAATACCTCAGACTGAGTTTGTTGTCATTTGGTGGATGGAGGGGGGGGGTGAGGAAAAATGAACACAGATGTCTAGTTATGGTGAGCACATAACTTTTAAATCTGATGTTTTCCTTTTCATTCTTCCTTAACAATGGGACAGAGTTCCCAGCTAAGTTGATATTGAGTGGCTCTCATGGAAGGATATTCCAGAGTACCATCAAACCAAAGGCAGCTCTGATTCTAGATACTATATCCAATTTGTAATGAGTAACAAAGGTATGAGCACTGGACCATGTGGCTACTGCACAAATGTCATCAACAGATGTCCTTGACCAAAAAGCAGATGAAGCAGCTATGGATCTAATTGAATTAGTCTTTGGCGGCTTGGGTAGGGCAATGCCTTGTTCAGAACAGATCCAAGAAATACAATCTATAATCCATTTGGCTAACGTGACTAGAAACTGGGAAATCCATGTCTTTTTGGTGAAAAGGAAACAAATAGTTGATCTGAATTTCTGATTTTGTTCTGTGAAGACAAAAACGCAACTGTCTATGTACTTCAAGGAGATGATGCATGTATTCTCCTTTATTTGAAAAATTTGGGAAGATGACTGGTAAAGTAATGGATTGGTTAATGGCAGTTTCATAGGCTGCTTTAGATAAAAATAAAGGGCTTGTCCATAAGGTAAACCTATCCTTATGGAAAATAATGTAAGGCGTCTTTGAAGAAAGAGCCTGGAGTTAGAGCTAATAAGAAAACTGTTTTTCATGAAAGGAATTTTAAATCAGTTTTAGCTGAAGGTTTAAAGGGTTTGAGTTAAACCTTGCAACACAACTGTCAGATCCTATGGACATGATGGATCCTTTATTGGTGGTCGGAGAAGAAAAAGGCCCTTCAGAAAAGCTTTGTATAATTTGGATGAAGCCAAGGAATAATTTCTGTTCCTGTGTGAATATTAGAGATAGCTGCTAATTGTAACTTAATTGTAGAGAAACTAGCTCCTTCTTTACAACAAATTACCAAGAATTCAAGTACTGCAGAAACCGGAGCAGAAAAAACGTAAACCCCATTTTTCAAGGCCCAACGGTAGAATCTTTTCCACTTAATGTTATAAACTTTCCTACAGAGTCTTTTTGTGAATATAAAATAATGGTGTACACAGGGGATGAAAGCCTGGGATATCTAACCATTACAGGAAGTGGAGAAACCATGCGGTAAGTCTGGGAGCATGGATATTGGGATGTTTGATTCCAAATGGGTATGGGAGCAGATCCAGAGATGGCTCTAGTACCCATGAAGGATAACGAAAGTGAGACCAAGACCACAGAAAGGGGAACCATACCTATTGAGGCTAGAAGGGGGGAAATTAAGATGACTGAGCTCTTCAGCCAGCTTGCTTTCTGCAGAAATTTGGGAATCAAGGGAAGAGGGGGATAGGCATCAAGAAGAACACAGGGCTAAACATGGACTACAGCGTCTCTTGTTGACATCCTCTGGGGTGGGGGGATAACAGCAAAGCACCTACTGTACTTGTTGTGGGGGATCCAAAAAGGTTGCAGCAAAGTTGGCCCCAATGACGGAAAACTCTTTTCTCCACATACTGATTGTGAGACCACTCTTGAGGTATCAGAATGGAGCTACTTAATTTCTCCACTAACACATTTTTCCAAGTATGTGCACTGCAGCTAGAAAGTGGTCTGAGGAGATCGCCCATTAAGACAGAGTTCCTCCTTGTTTGTTGATGTAACAGACTACAGACATGTTGTCCATCTGAATCACAATAATCCCTAGAGGGAGAGCATCTTGAAAGGCCTGCAACACTAGTAGGTCTACTCTAATCTCTAGTAGATTAATATGCAGATTGATCTTTTGGGAGGACCACATGTCTTGGACTGTCCTTCCCAGGAAATGCCCCTCCATTGGGAGGCCTTCCTAGTCACTGTAGCCAATGGGAACAGTAAAATAAAAAGGCTGACCTAGATGAATGTTGTCTGATTGGATCCACCAGTGAATGTGTCAATTGCAAACTGGGGTAAGTTTGACTGAGAGGGATAGGGGTTGTCGAAAAATGGACCACTGAAAAACTAGAGTCCATTGAAGGACACACAAAGACTCATACCAAGGGAAGCAACACAATGGTTGCTGCCATGAATCCTAGTGCTTGATGAACTGATCTGGATGGAGAGAAGGATGAGAGAAAAGTAGATGGACCCGATTCCTGAGGGTGGATGTAAGATGAAACAGACGTGATGCTATCTGCATTGTTACCCAGATGTGTACCAATGAACTCTTGGCTCTGGACTGGTGACGAGTTTGATTTGGCATAATTTACTGTAATCCCCAGTAGTTGACAAATCTGGAGCTAATAGACCCTGGACTGCTAGAGAAGATGGTTGGAGGGGGTGATAAGGAGCCAGTCATCCAGATATGGAAACACTTGGAATCCTTCGAGTCTCAGATGAGCAGCAGCACTGCCATGCATTTGGTAAACACCCTGGGGGCTATATTGAATCCAAAGAGCAGGGCTCTAAATTGGTAATGACTGCCGCCCAGCTGAAAGTGTACATGACTTCAGGCTTGCCTGTCTATTTTGATGTGAGAGTATGCATCATGAAGATCTATCAAGCACAACCAATCGTCCTTGTGAAGAAATGGCAGGATGGACTGTACCATGACCACTCAAGAACTTCGACTTCTTCACATACTGAATCAATTTGCTCAAATCAAAAACTGGTCACAGGTCTCCTGTCTTCTTGGGCACTAAAGAGAAGCATGAGTAAGCTCCAAATCCAAATCCTATTTGATCTGGTGGGACTTTATGGATAACTTTTTTCTAGCAACTTTTGAATTTCTTGTGCTACGTCTTTCCTCTAACTGGGTAGAAAATCGGAAAGTTTCTTCCTTTTGTGAAAGGAAATTGGAAAAATGGAATGAAATAACCTCTGGATACGGTTTCTAGCACCCAGGTATTTCCTGTTATGCTTGCCCAGGCTTCTAGGCGCATGGATAACCACCCTCTGACTGCCTCCAGAGTTGGAAATCAGGCAGTGCTTCAGGAGTGCTGGAAGGGTCCCCCTGGAAAGGAATCATGGAAAATAGAAGTTATGTTCTTACCATAATGTTCCATGTTAGTTGTCTTCTTCTTGCCTTCTTCTTGCTGGATGGGTTCGGAGCCGACCTCGGCTCCGACTCGGCCACTCTAAAAGCTCGAGAGTTGGTTCCACCGGCTCGAGGCTCCCCTTATATCCCACAATGCTAGGCGAGAGTTACCTCAGATCTCGTTTGTAAGCTAACCCCAGCTTATAATAGTAACAGAATAACTCTAAACAGAGTCCACCTCTAACAACAGGAAGAAAGAAGGGTGACCTACATCCTGATCCAGGAAATATGCAGAACAGCATATGCCTAAGAAAGAGGTGGTAGAAAGAGAGGTCACGATCACAACTCCTCTAGGTCTGTCCAGGCCAGGGGGAAGGAGGGTGGGAGGCAAGAAGAAGGCGAGAAGAAGACAACTAACATGGAACGTTATGGTAAGAACATAACTTCTATATGTTAAGTTGTCTATCTCGCCTTCATTCTTGCTGGATGGGACCGCGTCCCTAGCACCTTGTCCCGGTGGCCTAACGGAACAGACTCCTGAGAACAGTGGAACCAAAATTAGCTCTATGCCTAGAAGCTAAATCCAACTTATAATGAGAAATAAAAGTGTGAGGAGTAGCCCAAGTAGCCGCTGCACAAATGGTGTCAATAGGCAGTCTGTCTTGGAAGGCTAAAGAAGTAGCCAAAGCTCTGGTGGAATGGGCTTTAGGTTTATTAGGCAATTTTGTTGTCTAATTTCATATACCAGGGAAATCAAAGATGTTAGCCATCTGGATAATGATACCTTTGAAACTGAAAGTCCCTTTCTGCTTTCCGCATAGGAGACAAACAGCTGATCAGATTTTCTGAATTGTTTTGTTCTATCCAAGTAGTACCTCAATTGACGATGAACATCCAGGCAATGTAATTTTTGTTCAGACCTATTGGAATACTCTGGAAAAAAGACAGGGAGGTCAATGCTTTGGTTTAGATTTGATGCCGAGACCACCTTAGGCAAAAAGGACGGGTTAGTTCGTAAGGATACTCTGTCCTTATGAAACAAAAGATAAGGAGGACGACAACTGAGTGCTTGAAGCTCTGAAACTCTTCTAGCTGATGTAATAGCTACCAGAAAAAGAGTTTTCCATGATAACAATTTTAAGGAACAGGAAGCTGCAGGTTCGAAAGGGGGAAGAATCAAATAAGTAAGAACTAAATTTAGGTCCCAAGGAGAAGGAGGATTTCTTATAGGAGGTCTGAGAAGAAAAACTCCTTTCAAAAAGGCTTTGCAGAGTTTGTGGGACATTAGGGCAGATTCAGAAATACCCACATGAAAGTTAGAAATAGCTGCCAATTGAACTTTAAGTGTAGAGGGAGATGAACCTGCATGGAAGAGTTCAGCTAGAAAATCAAGGACTAGTTGGATGGAAGCGGTGAAAGGATCTATGTCCTTTCCTTGAGCCCAATATGTGAAACGTTTCCACTTACTCAAATAAATCTTCCTAGTGGAAGATTTATGTGAAGCTATCAATATATCTCTAACAGAGTGAGATAATTGAGGAAGCCTGGCTAAGATTGGAACTGGAGGAACCAAGCAGTGAGGTTCAGAGAGGGGATGGAGCGATGAAACTGACCCGACTGATGGATCAAAAGATCTGGAACTAGGTCCAGATTCCACGGTCGCTCCAAGAGAAAACGATGTAGAAAGGGGAACCACACTTGTCGAGGCCAGTAAGGAGCAATGAGGATCAATGAGGCCTTCTGAGCGATAGCTTTCTGAATTACTTGAGAGATCAGTGGGAAAGGAGGAAATGCATACAGAAGTCCCGGGCCAAACTTGGACTACAGCGTCTCTGCTGGGTTGGCCTGGTAAAGGGAATAGAGTGAAATATTCTCTGCACTTGCTGTTTTGGGGAGTAGCTAAAAGATCGCAGCAAGGCTGACCCCACTTGAGAAAAATTTCTCTCACTACAGAGTCTTTCAGAGACCACTCGTGAGGCATGAGAATAGCTCTGCTCAACTTGTCCGCAATATGATTGGACTTCCCGGGATGTGCGTTGCTATCAGAAAACGCTGAGAAGAAATCGCCCATTGCCACAGTCTGAGTGCTTCTCGACACAGGGGATATGATCTGGTTCCGCCTTGTTTGTTGATGTACCACACTACAGACATATTGTCTGTCTGGATTGCAATTGTTCCCAAGGGAAGAGAGTCTTGAAGGGCTTGCAACGCTAAAAGCACTGCTCTCATCTCCAGAACATTTATGTGCAAGTGGCATTCGTTTGGTTGCCATGTGCCCTGGACTGTCCTGCCCTGATAATGCCCCCCCCACCCGATCAGGGAGGCATCCGTTGTCAGTGTAGCAACCGGAGGAGGTGGAACAAAAGGTCTTCCCGACAGGAGATGGGGGGAAGACATCCACCACATGAGATGCTTTTTGCACGCCTGCGTGATCACAATGGTGTGAGACATTGGAAGTTCCTGATATGACCATTGAGTAAAAAGCATCCACTGAAGGATCCGCATGTGGTATCTGGCTAATGGAAGGAGAGGTATGGCGCTGCCATAATTCCCAACACCTTTAGAACTAACCTGGCTTTGATTCTGTTGTTGTTGAGAAGGAGTGATACCAATTTGTGAATGTCTGATATCCTTTGATGTGTTAGCCTTGCAGACATGTTTATTGTATCTAGATTTGCGCCTATGTAGGTAATAGTACGACAAGGCGACAAAACAGACTTTTCGCAGTTTATTGAAATACCCAGCTTTTGACAAACGCGAAAAGTGTAATCTCTGGCCATCAGAAGGAGATGCTTGGTGGGAGCTGTGAGGAGCCAGTCATCCAAATACGGAAACACCTGGAATCCTTGTCGTCTCAGGTGAGAAGCTACCACTGCCATGCATTTGGTAAACACCCGGGGCAGTGGTGAGACCAAAGGGCAGGGCCCTGAACTGAAAATGACTGGTTCCCAGCCTGAAGCGGAGGAATCTTCTGGAGCGTCTGTTCATCTTTATGTGATAGTACGCATCCCGAAGGTCTATAGAGCACATCCAGTTTCCTTTGCCCAAAAGGGGAAGGATGGATTGCAGCGTGACCATCCGAAATCTTGTTTTCTTGACTGATTTGTTCAAGACACTGAGATCCAATATCGGTCTCCAGTCCCCTGTTTTCTTTGGAACTAAAAAGAACCTTGAGTAGATTCCGGATCCTTGTTGGTCTGCTGGCACTGGCTGAATTGCTCTTTTTGCAAGCAGTTTTGAAATTTCCAAAGCTGCTAGATCCCTTTGAGCGGGTGGAACATCTGGAAGGGATTTTTTTGACTGATTTGGAAAGCGAAGAAAGGGGATAGAATAGCCTTTGGAAATGATGGACTGTACCCATTTGTCTTGAGTCAGGGATAGCCAGGCTTCTGGGTACAGTGACAATCTTCCCCCGACTGCCTCCGAAGATGGGCAGTCGGGCAACACCTCAGGGATGCTGAAAGGGCTTGTCAGGGAAGGCTTCCCGATTGCCCTGGTTCTGCGGACCCCCCCTGCCCCTAGGGCGACGTCTACCATTGTTATTCCCGCCTCTGCCTCTGGTGGGAAAACGACTCTGTGCGTCAGGCGAAGTCCCTTGAGATTGTTTGTGGAACCACATCTTTCCACCTTTCTGGCCTTTGGGGTAAGGCCTGGAAGGAGTAGAAAAACGGACTCCGACGGCAGAAAGGGTCTTGCCATCAGTCTCGCACCTAGTCAGGGTTTCTTTCACTTGAGGACCAAAGAGAGATGATCCATCAAAAGGGGAGTTTGTGAAAGACGTCTTGAAAGGGTCCGCAAAATTGCATAGCCGCATCCAGGCGTGCCTACGTAAGGCTACACCTGTCCCTGCGGCTCTGCTCGCTCCATCAGCCGCGTAAGAAAGAAGGCGCATGGAGGAGTTGGTTATGGAATTAAGGGTAGCCAGCTGCGTGTTCATCTTGTCTTGGAAACCCGCAGCTGTAGGATCCTTTAACATTTCACTCGCTTCTTTGATCAAGTCCCTTTGAAGACGAGTGAAATGGCACAGGTAATTCAGCGAACGCATGGTAAATGTCGCTGAGGAAAACATCCGCTTCTCGTACCTATCCATGGACCTAGATTCCTTGTTAGGTGGATGGACAGGTACTGAAGGATCAGCTAGTTCCTTCTTTGTGGCAGCAGCTACCACCATAGCATCCACAGAAACTCCTTTTGTTAAAAATTGTTTGTCTGCTGGAGCTGTTATGAACTTAGAGGGTCTCCTGGGAGTGGGGTCCACTGAATCAGGAGCCGTCCATGCCTTCTTAGCAACCACCTGCATGAGGGGGTCAAGGCGGGGCACACCCAGGAGGTGGAAGGACGAGAGCCAAACGCCTCAAGATACACAGATTCGTCCTCCGAAGGGTTGAGAGCTGGCCAATTTCCCCTCTGTTTGAGGATCTCCAGAATGTCTGCAAATGAGACATCTTCAGAAGGGGAACGGGGGGAACCCTCAGAATCATCCAAATCTGTGTCTGACGTGATGGACTCAGGTGAGTCAATGTGTTTCCTCTTACACTTCCTCTTCGGAGGGGGCTCTTCTGCCAAATCAGGAGAGGCCTCGAAGAGGATGAAATCCCCACAGGGGGTTCCTGAGGAGCTGGCTCTCTGCGATCCGGGATGAGGGAGTGAGTCGACTTAGCCTGAGGCACCATAGAGGGAGGGGCGGACGGAGCCGACTGTGGAGTAGAGCCAGGCTCTAACACACTCCGCATGACCTCGAATGCACCCCTGTCAGGCAGAGCCAGAGGTCCCCGCTCCGAGAAGCTAAGAACCCCCCTCGGCACCGACAGTGATGGCTCCGAGGCCGATGTCGGAGCCGAACTCACCAGCGCCGAAGCCCCGAGAGGGAGAGGGGGGTCAGACAAGGGTCCGATGCCACTCACCCCCTCGGAGCCGACGAGGGAAGTCCGGCGCCGAGATTCTTCCAAGGAAGAAAACGGAGCCAACGACGGAGCCGAAGACAATTGTATCGGCTCCGACGCAATCACAGTCTCGGTTCCGACGACCCGGCTCCGAGCTCAAGAGAGTCGAAGGAGGAATATGTTGATGGACCGGGGCAGGCATCGACTGATGAGTCGGGCTCTGAAGCATCTGGGCCAGTGCCTCGGACTTAAGTAGTCGACTCACTACCCTCTGAAGGTCATGATCCGACAGCCTCGATGACCTAGAGGAGTGAGACCTTTGGCTCCGTTCAGACAGCAGGGGAGATCCTGGAGCCGAATGAACGGAGCCAAGAGATGGTGACCTGGACCTCTTCCTAGTTGTCGGCTCCGAAGGTGTGGTCGGAGCCGACACGGGAACTTCTATTACCTCGGCTCCGGCCGGAGCCGAGGGGGCCACAGAAACTGTGGACTGAGACTTATCGGCTCCAGCCAGAGCCGATGAAGGCAAAGGTTGAGACACCTTAGGTCTCGGCTCAGTTGCCGGAGCCGAAGACCTAGATGCCTTAGAGGGCTTCCCTGTTGAAACAGACAGGGAATCCTCTGGCTTGAGTAAGCCTCTAAGAATTAATTTATTCTTTCTTTCCTGCAGGACCCTGGGGCTGAAGCCATGGCACACAGCACAGGAGTCCTGCAGGTGCAAAGGCCCCAGACAATAGACACAAGAAGTGTGAGCGTCTGTCAGAGACATTTTCTGACAGCACGCATCACACTTCTTGAATCCGGAGACCTTTGCTTCTTTAGACATTTTGTCTGAACAGGTGTACACAAACACACACACAAACACACTAGTTATACCCTGTCAGATAATACAATAAAAGTAGTAATAGTACTTTAAACTATAATAAAACACACACACTCCACTAGGGAAGAACCAAAGGTTCTTGAGGAAAAGAAACGGAAATTTTTTGGGTAGGGAATAAAAGTTTTCTAACCTACTCTAAACTAAGTAAAAATATTAAATTAAAGGGGTTTTTAAAGACTAATTTCAACTAGAAAATAGTACTCACCAGGAACCGGTAGAAACAACCAACCTCGAAGCTGTAGCGGCAAACGAGATCTGAGGTAACTCTCGCCTAGCATTGTGGGATATAAGGGGAGCCTCGAGCCGGTGGAACCAACTCTCGAGCTTTTAGAGTGGCCGAGTCGGAGCTGAGGTCGGCTCCGAACCCATCCAGCAAGAATGAAGGTGAGATAGACAACTTAACATCCCAGGTTCTGCTGGCCTTCTCTGCATCTAGGGTGATGTCTCCCATTAGAACTTCCTCCTCTGCCTCTGGAGGAGTTGTCCTAGCACAGATCTTGGAAAGGTCCCTGAGATTTTCAGAACCATATTTTCTTACCACCTCTGATTCCTGGAGAAGGTCTGTTCCACTGAGAGGTAGAAAACTTGATTCCCATGGCAGAAAGAGTCTTCCCTTTTTTTTTTTGCTGTGGGTAAGCAACTGTTTTACTAATGGCCTAAATAAGCATGTGCCATCGAAGGGGGTGTTGATGGAGGATGTCAAAGTGCTCTGCAAAGTCACACAGCCACATCCAGGCATGTCTCCTTAGGGTAATGCCTGAACCATCCGCTCATGAAGTGCCTCCAACTGTGTGAGAAATTAACTTAATTGAAGCATTTGAGATAGACAAAAGAGTGGGCAGTTATGAGGATTTTCTTTTGAAATCTTCTGCTGACATGGAATCTGACAGAGGATTTGAAAGCTCTTTGGTGAAATCTCTCTCAAGTCTCGTGAAGTGTGCTAGGTAATTAAGATACTTCAGGGCGAAGGTTCCTGAGACAAAGACTCGCTTTCCAAATCCATTCAATGCCCTACACTTCCTGTTTGGCGGGTGGACAGAAGAGCTCTGTTCTGCTAGCTCTTTTTTAGTGGCTACCACCACTGCCATTGCATCAACTGGGACTCCATTGTTCCAGTGGGCTCTGTCTTTTAGAGGCAAAGACTTTATCAGGTTTCTTTGGGGATCAGTTCAACAGTGCCTGATTCCTTCCAAGCCTAGCAGGAAACTAAATCAATGAGGTCAACCACCGTGGGGGGGGGAATAACCCAAGACGTAGATGGGCCAGAACCAAAAGTTTCCAAAAATACAGATTCTTCAAGAGAGGGTTTTCAGAAGAACAGCCACTTTTTTGTCTGAAGATCTCTAAAATGTATCTGAAGGAGATGCCATCCAGTGGTGATCTGGGGACTCTTCTCCTTCATCAAAATCAGTATCCTCCATGAGACGCTCTAGCGGGGAATCTATGGACTTCCTCTATGGGAATTTTAGGGGAGGTGTCAGAAGAGAGGGGGAGTTCCTCCACTAGAACTGACTGTACACTTGTTGGAATTGGCTCTCTCTGTGGAGTATGTCTGATCAAATCAGAGCTTGGAGCTGATAGGGGAAAAGGTTTTGGATCCAAAAAATGAGAAGGTAGTTCTCTAGTGAGAGAAAAAGCCCTTTCCACAATTTCAAAGCCAGATGGACCTGGAGAAGCCTCAAAACAGCCAAGCCAGAGCCGAAGCTCCCAGCAAAGGCAGATCTCGACCTCTCTTGAATCCGATGCCTTAAGGATGGAACCGGAACTGAACTATCCCGAGCCAATATTCCAAGGGACAAGGTTGGATCCAACATTGGAGTAGATTCTGGCCCCACAAACCAAAAGCCAATACTTCGGTTCCGGGACCTGTTCCAATCTGATAGTATGAGAGCAGAATTAGTCAGGGATACCATTGGAGTGGAAGAAGACATCTCCTTCTTTGGATCCCACAACAGACCTCTCAGGGATTTTGGATCCTGGGATTCTGAAACAACTGGACAAATTGTAGAAGATGATAGAATAGTTTGGGAAGTCACAGGAAGGCTCATGGATCCGATAGGGGAAAGAACTGGTAAGAACCCCATCTGGATCTAAGCTCGGAGAAATTTTTGCATCATCCTATCCACATCCACTTCCGATAAGCTTCTGGAGGACCAGGAGGAAGTAGTTGATTGTGGCCTTGAATGTCTTTTTTAGGGGTTTGTAATAACAGAGATTGCAGAATAGGTGATACGAGTTTGATTACGTAATCTGGAGTAAGACTTCTGTGTGAGGTGCTGGGCTTAGGATCACAGGATCTGAGGAATGTGCTGCCGGACTGATCAATATGACATTAGGATCTGAAGCCTTCGGATAACAGGGTTTCAATCAGACAATGTCGAATCCAATGTTTTATGGCTCTTGGAAGATGGCTCCTATGAAGACCTGGAGGATTTTGGCAGGGAGTATTTTCTGTTACAACAGAGCAGACTTGGTGGTTTTGGTAGGGATTTGAACCCCAGAAGTAGAGGTAGCAGGAAGACTACCTTTCAAACTTAACTTGTTGTGCTGATCAGCCACAGCCCTTGGGTTGAAGGTTGAGCAGATAGCACAAATAGTGCCCAAGTGGCCAGCTCTGAGACAATATGCACACTCTTTGTGGGCTTCCATATCTGGGATTTTATGCCCACAAGAAGTGCATTTCTTAAATCCTGTTGGTTTATCCAATATGATAGCTAACAGCATCAGCTAAGCAATAGGGGAAAATGATTTTTTTTAAAGAAAGAAAAAAGAAAAAGGCTTAATTACCAACAATGGTAATTTAAGAGAGATACCCTGGAAAAAGGATAAGCACAATACCAACTATGGTAAGAAGAGACTACCATCTAAAATACAGTAGGAAGCCCTAATGCCTGTGAGAGACTAAAAGGGAGGACAGAGATAAACATTAAAAAACAGCTATAGAGAAAGTTTTATGGAGAAAAGGAAATATTAACTCATGAAATAGCTCTGAATAACACTTGAGAGAGGAACCAGCATCTGGGCGCAATAGGGACAAATGACATTTAGAGTATTGGGGATGGACTAAGGCATTAAGAAGTAGAGGGAGTAGCTCGAGAGATGGATCCAAAGGCTAGAGTATGCAGCCGTGTTGGATCCATGGAACCCAACCCATATGTTTAGGAAGAATGAAAAAGACAACATCAGATCCTTGTATTTTCTCAAAGTTTTTTATGAACTGGTTCACCAGATAAAGGGGTTTAAATGCAGTTTATAGACATCTTTTAATGCCAATAACAGGGAAGGAACAGCCAAAACATTTGGAATCTCAGTCTGAATAAAACTCTGCCAGTCTCCAGCTTAGCTCCAGATTGTTTCTGGTCAAATACATATCTAAACCTTGCTAACATGTCTGCAAAGGGGGTTTGAACCTGTTCACTTTCTGACGAATTAGAATGGATGGACTCAAGAGCGTTTGTTCACTACTGCCTGCATCAGAGATCCCGTCAAAATCTGTGGCCAAAGGCTAATCTCTAGAAAAGGTAACCCTATAGTCATTCTTAATATCAGCATCTGTGATTAGCTTAAAATACTCTTAGCTAAAGACAGCACATCAGCCAGATACAAGGTAATAAACCTGATTGTCACGTAGTGAAGTTTCTGTTTCTTCTAACTACACTAGATGGCGAAATATTTGTGGAGAGAGTATTATGTCTGGCAAGGAGTCTATTATCCCGGTTCTCTCCTGGTCCTAAAGTGTCTGGTTCGCCCGTATGTGAAGCAGGTACAGGAACAGCCCAGTGGGATGTGTCGGACTTCAGTATCACAGAGGGCTGTGGGCTCACACCACAGATGACGTGCAAAAAGGCATGTGGTCTGTGGAAGGCATATGGCATTAACTGATTCACAACCCATAGGCTGAGGCATGTTTTTGTTGAGGTTTTTTTCTTTTTAGGTGCAAGTGGATATGATTTGGGGGGGGGGGGACTTCAACCATATCAGGATCCATCAAGTCAGAGGAAAAAAAACACCAGCCAGAATAATACACTGACATTTAAGTGCTAAGACAGCAATAATAGAAAATATAAACTATATTACCCTATACCAAATAGTGCTAAAATCCAAAAAAAATACATCAGAGACGGTTTACATTGTACAACTGCATAGTCGTACATATAAATCCAGATTTTTGCCTCATATTTTTGGCCTGTTCCTCATAAATGTTTGTCAAATCATTGAGGATGGAACTCAGAAAATGTCAGGCATTTGACTTTCAGACTTCATACACTTCAGAAAAATCAGCCTAATGAAAAAGCTGTTATTCTATCAACTAAGTTTATAACAGCAATATTTAAAAACTGTCCCTATTTTAGGCCTTTGTCCCCCATTATTTATGGTTTTGTCCAGATTTTTGCTCTAGGAGGTTTAGAGGTATGTGCACAGTGTTCTAAACAGCACACACAGCCACAGTACCAAGTAAAATTCACTTGTCCTAATAGTGACAAAAAGTCAAATACATGTCCTTAAATACAAACCTTTGAAAACAAAATAAATAAGCGGTCACTTAGAGATTCCCTCAACAGAAATTAAAAATAAATCTCCACAGAAAATGCAAATAAGGTAATTTGAGGTAAAATTGTGATTTAACAATATTAATGGTTATGGCAGTGTTAAACCAGTAGTGAATATTAAAATGAAGAAATAAAAAGTAAAAAAAAAAAAAAAATAACAAAAATGCAATATTTTCCTAACTTCAAAATGAAGCAGATAAACAACAGAAACAATAGGCCTCTTGGCAACTTGCCAAGAGACCGTCTCTAGAGTTAACGGACATCACAGATTTTCAGATTCCCGGTACAATCATAAAAACACTTTAGAAAAGCCCCATAACTGTTTAAAAGCAGTATTGTGTGTACAAACAAATTAGAATCCCTAGACAAATTAACAGCAGTAGTAAATTGCATGTATATTAAAAATAAAAAGTTAATACACGTACATTATTTGGTATTTATGTATTATTGCAACCAGGTTCCAAAAAGCTCATGCTTGATATATGCACATGCCGTTCATGTGCCGACAAAATTATTAACTTTATTTTGGCAAATCTAACTTATGACAGTCTTCTTTACTTTCCTTTTCCTTTATGAGTTAACGTGTTATTTCTGTACTAATGAAAGAAACAGTGTTAGTGTGCCATCACAGTTAATGATTTAAGGTGTACAACATGGCATATCGTGTTTCCAGAGCAATCATACATTTTGGTCTGTATGTCAGTAGTTTCCAATGGCAAATGTAAAATTATACTCATTTGTGAAATGCTGTTTTTTCCCGACATATCGGATAAAAGTTCATTGAACTTTACTGTCACTGATGTCAACATACCGAGTGTATGCATACACTGTCACTGATGCCTCAGAGGTCAATTACATCTTGTACTCCATTAAAGAGTAGGGATGCATCCCACTGTATTCTTCAAGTGATGACAACCAGGGGTAAAGTAGATTTATGCGGACATTTTCTTATTAATATTTCTTTTACCAAGCTGTTTCAAAGATAAAACATTTCAAAACTTCTGGTTGACTGTCTTTATTACTACAAATTTCCGTGAGTTACTTGGAACTGAGGTGCAATACTACTTTTTTGTGATCAAGCTGTTTTACACATAACAAATCACTTCAGTTTGACAATGTTTATTAGTAGCAAGTTGGGTACTTAACATTATGTGTGACCTTGTTCATTGCGATTTGTCAGCAGTGTATGTACAAGCATGAGATGTTTGGAACCTGGCTGTGATAATACAGAAATACCTATTATTTTTTTTTTTTAATAAAACAGAAAGAAAACAAAAGTATATAATAAAAGACAGGAAGGGAAGTTCCCAAAGGGATCGTATCTGACTATAATCCTTTAGCTGGCACTAAAAACTTAACCTGATTCTCTGCGACAGGGGATTGAGTTCCCCTGATGGTAGGGACGTAGCCATCCTCTGTCGAAGAGAGTTACAGGAGGGGATTCTGAGCTATGGAAAGATGCCAATGTCAGGTTTGTGCAGACAAAGAACTTCTGCCACTGAGGCAGTATGAATGATTGACATATGATGAAAATAAAGAAGAAAGGCATAAGTCAAAAGAAGAAATCTAACCTGAAAAAAGAAGTCTCTCATCTGGAATCATGTCCAAAACTAGGAGTAAAAAGGTCACATAGAGACACCATTCAGTAAAAACAGTTACAGCCAGCCAAGCTAGAGTCTTCACTGTGTACTACCTTAAACCTCCTGTAGTGGTGGCCTATGGGATATATGCAAATGAGCTCTTAAGGACATAAAGTACAGTTTTGTACCTACCATAAATGTAGATGTTCGAGTGTTCACCCTGCTGCAGTTATCACACTTGGGTTATCCTGCCGTCAGGCGGTCCCGCAGTCGGCCTGAATTCCAAAGTCTTGGTCCGGCGTCGGTTGCTGTCGCTTCTTCCCTGACGTCAGTGCGCCAGGGGTATATAAGAGCCATCCGACGCCATTTTCTTCAGTTTTTCTTGCCCCAGATGTCAGGTGCCCCCAATAGGTAGGCAAAATATATATATATATATATATATATATATATATATATATATATATAGCTAGATAAAAATAAAACAATACCTTTAGGCACAAGCAAATACACCACAGAGGTTGTATAGGATAGAGTGGTATAGATAAGTTCAGCTAGTTCAGAGGGGATGGAGGGAGGGTAACCTGGACTGCAGCAGGGTGAACACTCGAACATCTACATTTATGGTAGGTACAAAACTGTACTATGTTCATCATGTTACCCTGCTGCAGTCATCACACTTGGGTTGAATCCCAAAGCTAAGGATGGGAGGTGGAGTTAAACAGGGTTAGAAGAAGCTAGTAGGCCCTGCAAAACTGCAGTGGCAAAACCAGCTCTAGTCTTAGAATATAGAGGTAAGTGATAGTGTTTGGTGAGGGTGTGCACTGAACTCCAAGTTGCAGCTTCCAGAATATCCTTGGCTGGCACTCCCCTGAGAAAGGCTGCTGATGTAGCTGTAGCCCTGGTGGAGTGGGACCTAATGTTAGCAGGTACCGGTTTCCCATGATGCGTGTAGCAGAAACGTATGCAGTGCCCTATCCATTTAGAAATGGTCTGTTTTGAGATAGCTTTTCCTTGTGATCCTGCAGCATAGGCTACAAAGAGCTGGTCTGTTTTTCTGAAAGCCTTAGTTTTATCCAAGTAGTAACGTAATTGCCTGTGAATGTCCAAAGAGTGCAGGAGTCTTTCTCCTTTGTTCTGGGGATTTGGGAAAAAGGTGGGCAAATGAATGGTTTGGTTTAGGGCCACACTGGATACCACCTTTGGCATAAAGGAAGGGTTAGTTCATAGAGAGACTCTGTCTTGATGAAAAATGAGGAAAGGCTCCACTGCCATTAGTGCCTGTAGCTCTGAGACTCTTCTAGCTGAGGTTATTGCTAGTAGCAGGACTGTTTTCCATGAAAGAAATTTTAAATCAGCTGAAAAAGCTGGTTCAAAGGGTGAGCAGGTGAGGAATTTGTGGTAAAATCCATGGTGGGCCGTGGGCCATGTTCCTTAGAATTGGATACCAATGCTGGCGTGGCCAGTCTGGTGCAATAAGTATTATTTGTGGCCTCTCTAATCTGACTTTCAGCAGTACTTTTGCTAGAAGAGGCAGTGGAGGAAAGGCATACACTGTTAATGTTTTCCAACTGAATGAGAGGGTGTCCACTTTCCAAGCTTGTGGATGGAATGTCCTTGTGCAAAATTTTTGAAGTTGGTAGTTTTGGGGGCTTGCAAACAGATCTATGTCTGGGCGTCCCCATTTTTGAGCTATCATTGGAAATACTAGAGGATCTAGTTTCCACTCGTGTGGATCCATGATGTTTCTGCTTAGGTCGTCTGCCAATGTGTTTTTCTTTCCTGGCAGGAATTGTGCTTGTAATTGAACCTGGTAAGACAGTGCAGTGTTCCACAAGGTCATTGCTTGCCTGCATAGAGGGTAGGAATGTGTGCCCCCTTGCTTATGTACCACATTACTGTGGTATTGTTCGTCTTTATTATTAGTTGCCCTGGGTGCAAGAGGTCCTTTAAAGCTCTTAGGGCATTCTGTGCTGCTAGCATTTCTTTTTGATTGATATGCAGATGCCTCCGATCTGTAGTCCATTTGCCCTGAATGCACTGTCCTGCCATGTGTGCTCCCCAGGCATAGTCCGATGCATCTGTTGTCATAGTTTGCCTGGCTGTGGGTAAGGTGAAAGGCTGACCCTTGTTGAGGTGACATGCCTGTGCCTACCATAGAAACTCCTGTTGAAGGCAGGGAATGAGTGGTATCATTGTTTCCAAGCTGTGGCTGTGCTGAGTCCATACACTTTTCAGGTACCATTGTAATTTCCTCATATGCAGTTTTGCAAATGGTATTAGTAGTATGCAAGATGCCATGAATCCCAAGGCCTGCAGAATTTTTCTTGCAGGGAGATGGGTCTTTGTTGCCATTATTTTGAAATATTGAGTCAGCTGTTGTTGCTTGTCTGGCGTGAGATAAGCCATCTGGGCCGTTGTATTCAAGCTGGCACCCAGGAATATTATGTTTTGTGAGGGCACTAGTTTTGATTTCTTTTCGTTTACTGTGTACCCTAGCAACTTAGAAGGTGTATGACAAATGCCAGATGCTTTAAAAGAATGTCCTTGCTTTCTGCTTGAATAAGGCAGTCGTCCAGGTATGGGTATATTTGAATTCCTCTTTGTCTGCAGTATGCAATTACTGGTGCCAGGCATTTTGTGAAGACCCTGGGTGCAGTAGATAAGCCAAAGGGCAGTGCAGAGAATTGATAATGTGTTGAACCTGCAATGAAGCGGAGATATCTTCTGCAATTTTGTCTGACAGGGACATGCAGGTATGCCTCCTTGAGGTCCAACGTTACTAGCCAAGCATTCTTGCCCAGCATGGGAAGAAGCTGCTGTAGTGTTAGCATCTTGAATTTTGGTACTTGCAGATAGGTGTTCACAATTTAAAGATCCAGAATGGGTCTCCATGCTTTGTCCTTTCTTGGGACTAGAAAGAGTCTTGAGTAACATCCTTGTCCTTGCTCCTGTGTAGGTACCTGTTGAATGGCTCTCATGTCCATGAGAGCTGTAATTTGTTTTTGTGCCTCTGCCCATTGATTTGGTGGCAGGTTTGGCATTCCTTTTATCCTTGGTAAGGTATGAAAGTGGAATCTGTATCCCTGAGTTACAATGTTTAGGACCCATTTGTCTTTTGTGATGATGTGCCAGTTGTCTGCAAAAAAAAAAAAAAAAAAACTAATTTTCCTCCCAAGGAAGCTGCCAGGAGAGATTTGCTTGGTCGTTTGAGGATTGAGTCATTGTGTTTGTCTTCTGTTAGCTTGGGGCCTGTCTTCTCCTCCTTTCTGGGTAGCAGTACCCCATTGGCGAGGTTTGTAAGGGCCTTGTGACTGACCTCTGCCCCTTGGGCATCTGTATTTGCCCCACTGTGGTCTGTCAGAAGCTGGAAAGGACCAGTTTTTTGTTGGCCAATTTCTGCTGAAACGAGGGGGTTGTACCTGCAAAAAATCCTTGACCGTCTGCATAGACTTTGCCTTATCCTCCATTTTCTTTAAAACCGCTTCTGCTTTGACACCAAATAATACATCCTGCTGTAAAGGTGCATCCAATAATTTTGCTTTAACATGATCAGGAAGGGTTTGTTCTTTTAACCAAGCATGTCTATGTATGACAGAGCCAGTAACAGCTGCTCTACAGGAAGCTTCCAACAAATCAAATCCGCATTGTAAAGTATGTTTGCCCACCTGTTCAGCTGCATGCAACAGATCCTGCATTTCCTTGAATTCAGACTGTTCAGTATGTGTGCTCATTTTTTGTTTTAAGTGAGACATTAGGAATTGCTGATATTTCAGCATGTGAAACTGACAATTTAATGCTCTCATAGCCAGAGTTGCTGAGGTGTATATTTTCTTTCCCCATCTATCTAGGGCTCTGGAATCCCTTTCAGGGGGCACAGGATTTTTAGCCATAGAAGCTTTAGCTCCCTTAGGACCCTGGGAAATTGTTTCTGGGTCAGCCACAGGACTTTTATAAAGGAATTTGTGTGAGTCAGGTACTCTGTAGTATCTGTCTGGTTTGGCTGGAGCAGGAGGTAGAGAGTCTGGATTTAAACTAGACTCCAAGTAAACATCATCCACAATATTTAAAACTGGAGGGATAGCAAGAGGTTTGTGCTGGGGTAGTAAAATGAACTCTCGGAGCCTTTTCTTAGAATCAGAGTAGTCCTGGCCTTCCCAGTGGAAATGTTCCCTCATGGTATGTAAAGTTTCCCCAAAGGAGTAGTCTTCAGGGGGAGATGCTGAGGGAATAGAGTCTTCATAAGGTGGAAAAGTGTAATCCTGTTCCTCAGAAGTATCTGAGGAAATTGAAACCTGGTCAGAGGAAGCATAATCCTCCTCGTCTTGGTCTTTTATCAGGAGGGGGATGGGAACCCCTGATTAGGGTAATCAAATCTTCAGCCATCTTAAGCATCTGTTTTTTAGGCATGGGGCCTTGAACTGTAGACTGATGTACAGTCTTCTTAGGTTTTAAAGGTGTTTTAAGCTTAGCATAAGATTTAATGGTGAGTGTAGTCGGTCTGAAGACACCTTCTGCAACCGAAGGTGTTTCAACTGCACCGGGGTCTATTTCTGCTCCGGTGTCGGAAGATGGCTGCATCGGCCTAGTAGGCTCCGCTTCAGAATCCTCAGCTGTCTGGGGTTCCAGTTCTGCGGTCGTCAGGGGCTGCGTAGGCACCTCACTGAAAACCGGAGAACCGGCGACAGGCCCTGCAGAGGCCTCGGAGTCTGGCTTGTTCCTAGGCTGCCTGTCCTTATCCTTGAGTTTTTATGTATGCCAGTCGTTGGCTGCTCCGACGCCATGATATAATTAAATTTCCTACCAAAGTAATGTTGTGCGAAGTCAAAACGGCGCTTGATAGTTCGTTTATTAAACCTAGCACAAAACCGACAACCTGTGACGTCGTGGTCTGGGCCTAGGCAAGGAATACAAAAGGAATGGAAATCCTTATGTGGTATTTGCTTCCCACAAGAAATGCAATTGTTAACTTTTTCTGACATCGGACTGAGGCAAGAAAAGGTTCCCCAATGGGGTACTTAGCTTTATTGAAGACTTCGGACTGAAATTCGAATCGAAAATCTCAGGTGTCGGCCGACCGGCACTTGCGAACTGCTTCGGCTTTGGGCACCGCGCGGCAAGAAAGACTGGAGAAAATGGCGTTGGATGCCTCTTGTATACCCCTGGCAAACTGACGTCAGGGAAGAAGCGACAGCAACCAACGCCGGGCCAAGACTTTGGAATTCAGGCCGACTGCGGGACCGCCTGACGGCAGGATAACCCAAGTGTGATGACTGCAGCAGGGTAACACGATGAACATCAATGTTTCAGCTACATGGCTTCTGAATGTTCATGACTTTTATTTTTTTTAACTGGATACATTCAGGCAAATAAAGCCAAACTCTGCCAGTTGTAGATATGTTTGGGCCTTTTTTGGACTCCATCAAACTTGGAATTATGCAAACCTTTTGTGGAAAGATCCCAGCATGCCAATCAGTATCCTCAACCCAAATATAAGTCTATAAGGTCAAGACATTATGTATTAACATTCTCAAAGAAATGCATAAATTTTAAGTGTCTAGACCTAAAATGACACAGCTGCATCATGATGTACAAGCTCTTAGATCTAAAAACATAGGTGTCTCTTGGTCTCTTTAATAATCAATACAAAATAAGTACTTGCACCTGAGGCTCCCTTAAGACTGTGGTACTAGTTGATGACACTTTCAAGGTAAAATCAAGGAATGATAACAGTTCATCACAACAGATCTGGGAGTTCATTCTTAGTGGTAATATAGGAGGAAGGACTTTGATCAACTTCCAAAACATCTGGTCTAAGATACCTAGTCTACTACCTGATATGAAAAGCTAACCAAACTCTACATATACTGGAAAAAACTTCTTCAGTCTTGCTTTCTGGTAGTATGACTGCCAAAAAATTGACAAGTACAGAAACAGCAGGCAAGTACATAAGCAGGCAAGTGTTGCAACTTCAGCATTTTAGGGCATCTAAATCAGCAGCTGTTTACTTCTTGAATACCTCCCATCAGCAAAGGCTCAATCCAATGTCTTCAACTACTCTCCTGTGTAAGCAACGTCACTGGTGTTCAACAGTGACTTCAATGGAAGACACATCATGAGTATGTCCTGAACTTATCACTTTTTTCTGTTGGAAGAAGGCCAGAGGCCAGAAACACCATCTCCAATAGCCTTGTGAGATGTCAGAAATGTTGATAAAGAGCCTTTTGATGTAACAACCTAGCTTTTATGGGATACCTTAAGCAGCAGTTGTTAAAATCCTCTCAAAGGAGTCCCAAAGCCTTCTCAAAGGCATCTCAAAGCATTAAGGCAAAAAAGAAAGTGGCAATTAGTCTGAAACACTTTGGAGGATGTACCTACTAAAGACTAATCTAGATTTAAACAAAATGTGAAAGATATTCTACATTACATCAGAAATGTCAACTGACAAAATTATACTGAAGTTCATAGCAAAAGGTATGCTACAAGCGGAATTATTTCAAAGAACCCAGCAAGGGTATACCGTTTTTGGATAATTGTCCTGCAGGATAATTACATAGATACTGTCTGCACCAGAAAACCAATTCAAAAAGCTGTTACAGCTGCTGCACATAAACACCAAGGTAGTTAGGAGACCCACTTCTTGGTCAGGTCTATCCGGGAAACACACCAGATTAAGGCCGATAAAATAATTCAGGAACTGTTTTAAGTAAAAATGTGTGGTATGAAGAAAGAGATAAGTGGATAGAAAGAAGAAGAAAGAAAGAAAAACCTGATATAAAAAGTGTCTGCAACTCAGAGATTCTTCTGAAATAATCTCTATTAAAATAAGCACCTTCCAGAAAAGTGCCTTAATTTCTGCAGATGCTATAGAGTCAAATGGAGAAAGAATTAAGGATTCCAAAACAATTTTAGATCCCATTTCAGAAGAAAATACTGAAACGAGGTTAAGGTGAAAAACTCCTTTTAAGAAAAGGTCTTTCCTAAATCATAATTAGAAATTTCTATCTGTGCATAAAAAGAACAATTGAAAAAAACAAACTCTGACAGAGTAGTACTTCAAAACACTGTATAAAAGAGAGAGAGCGAGAGACTATAAAACATAAGAACAGAAAAATAAGCAGGGACTAATGCCTTTGGGAAGTACTCAGTCTGTGAATCTCCTCCATTATGTTGCAAAGGTGACCAGCATCAGTTTATAATCTATGAACAGAAGCTTGGATACAAAGTCAAGACTACAGTAAGTATAGCCAAAATGAAAGAATCGTAAGCCAAACACATAGTTCTTAATGAGGAAAGGTTTGGGTGAATGTATCCACACAACTACCTGGATAAGAAAGAAGCTCTTTGACAGAATAAGATGAGGTAGTCAAGCCAACACTTGTCAAAGCAGGAAAAGACAGATCTGGTGATGTCAGATTTGTGTTATCAGAACAACTGTGTAGTGTCCTTTCTTCAATTTGAGTAGAACCCTTGGTGGAAAAGCATAGGTGAGCCTCCACTTCCAAAAGACAGACAATGCATCTGGTGGTATTGCTCCAGGGTCTGAACTGAAACAGCAAAACTGGGAAGATTTTGCGGCAGTATAAAACTGGCTCATGTCTGGGACACCACAAACACAATATGTAATGATCCATCTTGAATTTCCACTCTACAGCCTGTGAGATGTGATGACTCCAGAGTAATCAGATATGGTTTTGACAGTGATATCTGGAACACCATAACAAAGACATCCTTCGGAGATGCAATTGCCCAAAATTATAGGTTTTGTCTGCACAAGCAATGACACTATTTCCCATTGTTTGCTTATACAGTACATCTCCAGTGGACTGTCAGTTGTGATAAGGACACTCTCTGCACTTATAAACGGAACTAAAAGCATGAAAGTCCAGATGAACAGCCTGAGTTCTAATACACGTATGTAGAAAGTTCCTCCATCTTGTCAAGGCTTATCTTAAATAAACCAGCTAGGAGCCGTCAAATGAAGAGAATTCCTGAGCAACAGAGAGCCTGAAAGAAAATCAGCTAGAAAAGGTGAAGGGAAATAATTGACTAGGAAGAATTTGTTCAGCAAAAAAGCAGTTAAAACTCCAGCTTTGGTTCAAGACAAATGTCCCTAGAGCTGATTCAAATAAACAAAACACTGAATGAGTATATCAACTCAAATAACACAAGGCTGTACAAAATGGAAGAAACTTTAAACAACTTTTAAGATGAGCAGATAAAACTGCAAAACTCAAGGGTCAAAATGAAGAAAAGGCTGGCTGAGTATGTGACTGTTCAAGAAGACATGTTTCAAAAAAAAAAAAACGGAGGAATTAGGGACAGGGGCACAGAGCATGGAGGGAAAATATGAGATTTTCTGCTATGCCAGAGAAACTAGAAGGAACAGACTATTTTAAATTTATGAAGGCACAGATAAGCAACTGGACTGGTATTCCACAGCATGCACTGTTAATTGAAATGGCACACTGTGTGTATGCCCCAAATCTGGCCATGAGAAAGCAGCCAAGACCTGTTTCTGAAGCATTGAGTTTTCTTAGGAATGAAAAACAACCCTGAACACAAGCCTGACTCTGTCTGGCCTGGTAGGACCTCTTGGAGTGCTATTTTTTAGAAGACTGTTTATCTGTGTTTGAGTTACTTTTGCCTGGTTGGCTTGAACATCCAGCAATGGACTGATGGGCCTGGGTGGAGTTAGAAAACAGGTAATGTAACAGACTCTGGATATTATCACACGTACCACTTATCCGGCGTGATTGGCTTGCCATGCGGAGGGATGGAAGTAAAGATGTCCCTGACTGGCACCTGAGCAGAGCAGTCAGGCAGACTTTCAGGGATACTGTTGTTTTTGATCCAAAAAGGGACTGCAGGATGTCCTTGATTGTGACTGCCCCCCCCTGCTTCTGAGCACAATTCCATTAAAAAGGTTGTCCCTGTCAGAAGGTGAATCCATCTGTTGAGGAGTTCCTGAACCAGAGAGACTGAGGCCCCTTTTTGGTTCCTACTATATGTTACCTGCACACCCTTGAATTTTACTCTAGTGGCAGAAAGTGTCTTAATGTCTTTTTCACACTTTTGCATCCTTTCCTTCACTGAGGGTCCAAACAAGGATGATCCATCAAAGGGAGACACAGTGAAGGATGCCTTAAAGTTTCCCACAAAGTCACATAGGCACAGTCATACACATTGTCTCATCGCTATGCCAAATCCGGCTGCCCTAGCTGTTCCATCTGTCGCACTGTGCATTAGGAGCATGAAGAGGTTGGTTATGTTGGACAAAGTAGTCAGGGTTGTCTCGAGTTGTCTACTAGTCTCTGTTGTGAGAGGATTCTTTCAAGTAACTCTTGGTGAACTACATCTCTCTGCAACCTGTTCATGTGTGTATGGCTTGTTCACAGCCCTTAGAGCAAAGCTGCAAAAATTATACGCCATCTTCCTTAGTCTGTCCATTGTCCTGGACTCCTCATTGTGTGGGTGGGTGAATGGAGCAGAAGTCTTTGGAAAAGTCTCTTTTTGCAGCTGTCACCACAATGATGGTCTACAGCTGTGGTTTTAGACCAATACTGCATATCCTTCTGAGGGCAAAGTATCCTGTCAGGTTTTCTGTGGACTGCTTCACAGTTATCCAGCTCTTGCCATGACTTCTAGACTAAAGGATCAATTAATCTGTCTGCCAGAGTTACCACCCAGGATGTAGATGGCTAGACCACAAGCATCAATTAGTATCATTTTACTACTACTCAAACTACTACTCTCCACAACAAACTGGCAAAATAACTGAAACAGATAAAACCAGGAACTGGAGCAAATGACAGTCGAAAAAAGGTCTGAACAAAGGTTTAATCCAGGTGTTTTAAGAGCTTTTCGTCAGCCTCAGCAGATGACTTCTTCAGAAACAAATCCAGTCATTAAAACAATTACTTATATATACACCTGCATTAATTGATAATCACCAATTAAATCATCCATTTAAAAACATTAACTCTTTGTAACATGTTGAGTGAGTAGAAGTAGTAAGCAAAAGCACACATTACAAAGTTAACCTAAGACACCCACATTTTAAAACAGCAAAAAGTGCATAAGGTAGAAAAATGGTATAATAAATATTAATAACAAGTAGCTAACACTATTTAATAAAAGTGTATACATCTATAAAAATTAAAATATATATACATAAAATGTGTACCTACTATTGTAAACAAATCATATTGTTCTTTGTTTACCTCTTGAGGCTATTTAGTTTCAAAACACTACTAATAGAGCAGGAGTCATTAAGTCCTGGAACACTGTAAGCATTTAGCCTTACCTGCCGTGCTAATTCTAATTCCTCTAGTTTGAGGGGTCTCGGACCTCCCCTGCTGTCTATTTTTGCTTGGTCAATTACTAAAAATTTGAAAGAATGGTCTTTGTAACAGGCAATGTGTTTTGCTGGGGCATTTTCTGGTTTACATTTCTTTATGGCATATTGGTGTTCGTAAATTCTGTCACGTAGTATTCTCTCTGTTTTCCCAATGTAGAAGGCTGCACAGAATGAACACCTTGCCAAATATGCAACAAAGGTGAATTACAGTTGTATTTACCCTTAAGCTTGTACAATAGGCCATTTATTTGAAAAAAGTTTGTTTCTTCCACAAATTTACAAAAATTACAGTTTAAACATTTGTGCATACCAGGATTCCTAACCACAGTGTTATCAGACTGTTCTAAAAGTGTTTTAAGATTCTTACTCCTCCTATAGGTCACTTTTGGACCATCACCCACTTTTTGGTAGACATTTGGGTACATTTTAAATAGTTCCCAGTTTTTCTTTAGGATAGTTAGACATACATTACTATGTGTGCTGAATGTAGTAATAAACTTCATAGGGGTGCGAACATCCTCATGTTAAGTAATAACAGTAGTCCTATCCTTGATTTCTTCAGGTACAGTTCCTGTATCAATGTGTACTGCATTAGGTTTTATACCTAGTAGTGGGACATAAACTTTATCACATCTCTTATCCTTTACTTCTTGTATAAGCTTGTCAAGAAGGGGTTCAGGGTAGCCCCTGTGGAGGAACATACTCTTTATTACACTACATTCATCTGCAAATTCTTCGTCCAGGGTAACCATTCTGGAAGCTCTCACCAATTGACCCTTTATAACAGATTTCTTTTGGTGGAAAGGGTGATTACTAGTGTAGTGCAAAAAAGTGTTAAGAGTATGTGTTTTTCCTGAAGATCTTTGCTGTAAAGCTATTCAAGGTATAGTTCTGGTCCAGACAAATGTCCAAGTATGCAATAGTATCTGTGTTGAATGTAGACGTGAATTGCAAGAAGTCAGTAGTACTGTTAAGGTAATCCATAACCAGTTTGCTGTCACCTTCGACACCATTGAACAATATAAAAATATTGTCCAGAAATCTAGTGTAGAAAACGAAGGTGTCAGCAAACCTATCTACCTTATTATTTACTTTTTGCTGTTTTAAAATGTGGGTGTCTTAGGTTAACTTTGTTTGTAATGTGTGCTTTTGCTTACTACTTCTACTCACTCAACATGTTACAAAGAGTTAATGTTTTTAAATGGATGATTTAATTGGTGATTATCAATTAATGCAGGTGTATATATAAGCAATTGTTTTAATGACTGGATTTGTTTCTGAAGAAGTCAGCTACTGCGGCTGATGAAAAGCGCTTAAAACACTTGGATTAAACCTTTGTGAAGACCTTTTTGACTGTCATTTGCTCCAGTTCCCGGTTTTATCTGTTTCAGTTATTTTGCCAGCTTGTTGTGGAGTTGTTCGTCATGGCTACAGGTTCTGGAGGTAACAGCAGTCCGTTCGACCCACAGGAAACTTCTGGGCTTCTTAGATCAAATGCAGCTGCCAGAGACTTATTGGATGTTGGTAGCGATCCAGTCACGGGCAGCGTGCTGGATCTTCTTAATAACAAAATCGATCGTATCTTTATTAGGTTAGACCAGTTGGATTTGGACCAACGCGGTCTTCGGCAAACATTGTTACCTACTGAGGCACCAAGACAACTACCAGTTGTCATTTCGAGTGAGGTTGAAGGATCAACTGTTCGACAAGTGGAAAAATTAGTAAGTGAACCGCGGCTTAACAGAAAGCCGGGGGAACCGACTACTTTGAATCAATGCACTACAGCTGATGAACTAAATTTGGCTCCTATTACAAGGAATATTAATGTAAATAATTATCCTAGTCTACCAGTGCGTTATAACACTGTCGAACTGACGCCTGACACTCATCCGATTACTAGGAGTCATGCAGGGGAAAGGAATGTGTCAGCAACAAGCCAACCGAGAGACCCGGTTACAACTAATGCATGTGAACGTTTTAGTACGAGTTCTAATCCTCAGCCGTTGGGCCATCCTCAGCTGTTTTGCCAGACCAACAAAAATCCACTACAGCGCGAGTCGGGCCGCCAAAGCA
Organism: Protopterus annectens; assembly: GCF_019279795.1. NCBI lineage: Eukaryota > Metazoa > Chordata > Ceratodontiformes > Protopteridae > Protopterus > Protopterus annectens. The sequence goes on along the minus strand of NC_056735.1, from coordinate 734,217,909 downwards.
TGGTGCAAGTAGCCGGACTTGAAGGTAATAACTCTCATTCCTCCTTCACAGTCTGGCTAAATAATGGATTTCAATTTTCCAATGGAAATAGTGCTGTTGTTCATAGTAACTTAGGTGATTTGAACAATGACACTAACACTGACTTTATCACCAACAAGCTTAAACTATTTGATGCTTGCCTTGTAAAGTTAAAAAAGTTACAGCTTGAAATTTCCTACTTTCGTGAGTGCCTCACTCGGAAGGTGGTACCTAAAGGCTTGAGGCGAGCCTCATACCCTACCGGGTTGGAGGCTGGGTCTGCATTCCATACTGACTTGGTTAACTTGTTTGACAGACAGATGTTCGAACTTATTGAAACTATAATTAAACATTACAGTTTATGGGTTGAAGACTTACTATGTTATGTAACAGAACTTGATAAAATGATACAAACTCACTGTGAATTCAGGAGATACAAATATAACTATGAACGAGTCTTCACTAGTATCGACCATTACATGTCTAAATTGAAAGCAAACAAGGTTAAAAAACTGGAAAAAGACTGTCAGGCTTACAATTCTGGATTGGCCTACCCTATTCCTCCATCAGCACAGGTTTGGAATAAAAAGCCTGTCCATTCTAATTTATTAAATATATCTAATGACTGTCAGAATGAGAACACAATTCAAAATGGGGATGATACACTTGAAGGGGATATTTTACACGACAATACGGTCAATCTTAACCACGGGCCATCGGTTCCCTCAACTAATGCAGACAAACCGAGGGGGACCCCATGGAGTGAGAGGTTACGTAGTGCCCTATTTGGTAACAATTCAATTCAACACCACCAAAATTTTCAGGAAGGCCCCTATATGGGGGCCAGGCCAAAACAGAAGACCTTCCAGCAACCGCAATACAAGGGCAACCAGAGGTACAACAAATACAAGAACTAATTTTTCAACCACGATCTACGTATCCATCTCACACTAGTCCTGACAGTTGTAGTGACAAGCCTATTTTGACTCTATTTCCCCAGAGCCCTTTTGATGTTGACAACACAAGTCTATCCCATGATGAAGACTGCCTTGACTTACTACAACCAGTGATCATTACTAACAGAGCAGGGGACTTCAAGCTCTACAATTTCAGTACTATTCAGTTTAGTACTGATATGGTTGACCTTTTGGCAAAGGGTTTGACATTTCTGCCATCTAAACCATGAAACATAGTTGATACAATAGTGGACATTAAGACCTATACTAGGAAATTAAATTTCAATTGACAATGGGTAATGTCTTCAGCTCTAGTTATGAGGACAAATTGTATATTCCTAGTACTTATAATCCCCCTTTGCACCCAGTGTTAGAATTATTTGAAAAATGTTGTGAACTGGATGCTAGACATATTGATATGCTTAGACCTGCGAGAAACCCCACTACCAATATTAATAAGGACGAGCGTGATTGTTTACAATTTTTTAGATCTCAGGACTTATGATTTTGTAAACCAGACAAAGGGGGTGGGTTGGTGGTCTTCAGTACTTCTGACTACCAGTACCGTATGAACAGATTGCTCAACACTGAAGCATACATTAATAGTTCGCGGTCTGAAGTAAACAAAGCTTATAACACTATTAAGGGATGTATAGAAGATCTTTTCATTGAAGGGTGTATTGACCAGAAGACTTACAACTATATGAGTACTGTCTTCCCTAGATATCCATGCATTTTTGGTATTCCTAAAAACCATAAGTGCATTGAGAACCCCCTGTTGAGACCTTTAGTGGACAGTAAAGGGTCACCAACCTACTCCTGTGCTAAAGTTGTAGATGCTATCCTACAAAAATACTTAGTAAATGAGTCTCAAATATGTAAAGATTCGTGGTCATTTTTGGACAGGATAGGAATGTTAGACTTCAATGTGAATTATAATTTTCTCACTATAGATGTGAGAGACTTGTATACCTCACGAAATAGCACTGGAATGGGTGGTCCTCATGTTGAAAAAACACAAAGCATCTAGTAGAGAAATCAATCTGGTTTTGGTACTAATAGACTTAGTACTAACTAACAATTTCTTTATGTTCCAAAAAGATTTCTTCTTACAAAAAGTTGGGGTTGCAATGGGGTCTCCCTGTGGGGGCAGTATAGCCAATCTAGTCATGGCTTTTTGGGAAGGACAGTACATTTTCAAGGGTAATAGGTTTGCTGACATCTTTGTTTTCTACACGATATTTTTATATTGTTCAATGGTGTCGAAGGTGACAGCAAACTGGTTATGGATTACCTTAACAGTACTACTGACTTCTTGCAATTCACGTCTATATTCAACACAGATGCTATTGCATACTTGGACATTTGTCTGGACCAGAACTATACCTTGAATAGCTTTACAGCAAAGATCTTCAGGAAAAACACATACTCTAACACTTTTTTGCACTACACTAGTAATCACCCTTTCCACCAAAAGAAATCTGTTATAAAGGGTCAATTGGTGAGAGCTTCCAGAATGGTTACCCTGGACGAAGAATTTGCAGATGAGTGTAGTGTAATAAAGAGTATGTTCCTCCACAGGGGCTACCCTGAACCCCTTCTTGACAAGCTTATACAAGAAGTAAAGGATAAGAGATGTGATAAAGTTTATGTCCCACTACTAGGTATAAAACCTAATGCAGTACACATTGATACAGGAACTATACCTGAAGCAATCAAGGATAGGACTACTGTTATTACTTAACATGAGGATGTTCGCACCCCTACGAAGTTTATTACTACATTCAGCACACATAGTAATGTATGTCTAACTATCCTAAAGAAAAACTGGGAACTATTTAAAATGTACCCAAATGTCTACCAAAAAGTGGGTGATGGTCCAAAAGTGACCTATAGGAGGAGTAAGAATCTTAAAACACTTTTAGAACAGTCTGATAACACTGTGGTTAGGAATCCTGGTATGCACAAATGTTTAAACTGTAATTTTTGTAAATTTGTGGAAGAAACAAACTTTTTTCAAATAAATGGCCTATTGTACAAGCTTAAGGGTAAATACAACTGTAATTCTACCTTTGTTACATATTTGGCAAGGTGTTCATTCTGTGCAGCCTTCTACATTGGGAAAACAGAGAGAAGACTATGTGACAGAATTTACGAACACCAATATGCCATAAAGAAATGTAAACCAGAAAATGCCCTAGCAAAACACATTGCCTGTTACAAAGACCATTCTTTCAAATATTTAGTAATTGACCAAGTAAAAATAGACAGCAGGGGAGGTCTGAGACCCCTCAAACTAGAGGAATTAGAATTAGCACGGCAGGTAAGGCTAAATGCTTACAGTGTTCCAGGACTTAATGACTCCTGCTCTATTAGTAGTGTTTTGAAACTAAATAGCCTCAAGAGGTAAACAAAGAACAATATGGTTTGTCTACAATAGTAGGTACACATTTTATGTATATATATTTTAATTTTTATAGGTGTATACACGTTTATTAAATAGTGTTAGCTACTTGTTATTAATATTTGTTATTATACCATTTTTCTACCTTATTATTCACTTTTTGCTGTTTTAAAATGTGGGTGTCTTAGGTTAACTTTGTTTGTAATGTGTGCTTTTGCTTACTACTTCTACTCACTCAACATGTTACAAAGAGTTAATGTTTTTAAATGGATGATTTAACTGGTGATTATCAATTAATGCAGGTGTATATATAAGTAATTGTTTTAATGACTGGATTTGTTTCTGAAGAAGTCAGCTACTGAAGCTGACGAAAAGCGCTTAAAACACCTGGATTAAACCTTTGGTTCAGACCTTTTTTGGACTGTCATTTGCTCCAATTCCTGGTTTTATCTGTCTCAAACTACGACTCTATTTAACACACAACTACTCTGTCTAAACACTAACAAAAGTTGTTATAACTTCTATATCCTACGAAAGAACAAGCTAACGATGATGGGAACAGAGTGGCAAAAAGGGGGCTCAAGAAAAAAAATTGAAGTTAGAAACAAAAACACTCTTAACTAAGCATGTCTCCTGATAACAGTGTAAGTGGTAGCTGCTGTATGAGCAGCATCCACAGCATCATAACTTCATTTACTGGTGTCCTTAGCTACCTGTTAAGCAGAATTAAGTATGTCCATAAGAACAGATTTAACTTCAGAATTTAGAATGCAAGCAGTAATTCCTTCCACGTTACCTAAAATGCCCAGAAGGTATTCTGTCATGTGAGTTTAACAGCTGATCTGAAAGATAAGGTTGTCAAACTTTTGTACCATATCGGTCTAAGGCTTCAAATGTCTGTCATTAGGAGTAGGAGTAAGACTGGAAATGGGAAAGGTCCTGTTTTTTTTACCATAATCAAGGAAAATTATAGGTGGATCAGCTATGGTTTTTTTTTATAAAAGTATTTACAATGGACAAGGAAACAGCACGAAAAGCATCTTCAAATGCCTCTAACACTGGAGGGATAGCAACTGGTTTACGAGCATCCATGTTTAAAAGTTCATAATATATTTTTTGGGCATCAGAGACCTCTCTGCCCTCACATTTCAAATAGTTCTTCATGCTAGCAATAGTATCCCTGAAAGAAATCTCCTCATTAGGAGCATCAGAAAATAATGCGTCTTCTACATGACTCAGATCTGCAGGAGAAAGGATCTGTGAGGCACAATCAAGACCCCCTTGGTCTTAAACAGAAACACTTCCCCCTTAAAGGAAGAGGAGTTTCTCTTCTTTCTTAAAGGATTAAGTAGTAGAAGCTGAAGAAGACAGCTTGACTAATTTGGAAATCTTGAAGGGCTTTGAAATGACCCTGAGCAAAGTCAAACCAATTCCCTTTACTGGTTTTCTGAATGGAAAGTGGAACACAGAGTGGAGTAATATACTTCGTTTTTCTGTTTGTGTTCCACATGTATGGTTCTTGGGGCAAAAGCGGAATGTCTGTCCTCTATAAAAGAGCCCTGGCTATCCCCATGAACACAGAAATGATGAATCCCTCCTCCACCCTTAGTCAAAACTAACTTTGGTTCTCCCTTTCCAGAGAACTTAGCAGTATGGTTGGTCTTGTCGGACATGATGGAATTATTTGCCATAATGGTCTTCAAAGAGGCAGTATTAGAAGACCTAGGGGATACAGACAAACAGTCTGCAGGCTGCAAAGACACCACAGTAGAGTTGCCCATCTCACACCAACTGAGAGATGTGGACATCTGGTTTCTAACAAGCACCTCTCTACTAGATTTTTGTTTCTTTTTCAAATCAGCGGGATGCTGGAAGACAGTAAGGATGATGCCAATGCAGCACAAGCTAACATCTGGAGATATCCTTTTTCACGGTAAACCTTAATGTCATTGAATCTACTTCAGATAGTTTTCAGGGGTGAGCATCTGACAGGATAAAATTTTATGTCAACCCCCAAGAAAAAACAAGCAACTGAAGTAGAGTTCTCTGTATGAAATTTGACACCTCCAGTCAAACATTTTTTTTTTCCTGGCAGCCAAAATAAATCTTTCTCACAAAATGTTACTGAAAAGAGGATGGGTCCACTTTGGGGCACTTACTTGTCTGAGTTTCCAAAGCTTACCAAAATTAATGGTTAGACACAACTTTGACATAAATTCATAGTTAAGTATTAGGCTAGCTACCTTTGGGGGCCATTTTAAGCCTAGCCAGTTTCTCTTTTTGTAGTCAAAATAGCCTATCCCATTTGGTTAGAGGCTGGTCTTACCCATCCCATGGTCAATAATTATATATTATCCCTAATAAGAATAACTGAGATCAGACCATAGATAATTTCAGGGGAACCCCCCCCATGCATGGCATAAAGCATTTAGGAGCTGCCTTTGTCCATCAGTAGTACTGGGGCAGTCATGGGGTAAATGTTTTGTTTCTCATCCACAGATATAAGTTGCTCTTGAATATGGACAGGGATGAGCTCTGTTTTATGTGGATGGGGAGTCTGTTCCACAGCAGCAATATCCTCTGTAAGACATAGCTGTCCCTCCAAACTGTTGTGTTTATGTTGCTGAAGAGGTTTATATCCCTAGAATGCGTATTTCTGATGCCATTTGATGTCCTGATGTCTGCTATGTCCATCAGTAATGGGTTGGAGGATGCCTTGTATGCTAGACACAGTCACCTCTTAGCAGTCTGTAGGATAACAAGTATAGTGACAGGGCTTTGAGTCGGTCCATGTAGGACATGTTGTTCAGACCTGGGATCCTTTTAGTAAGGGATCTCTATGGGCACTCCAGTTGTTGCACGTGTCTGGACAGATACATCCCAAAGGGGGAATTAGATTCAATGACTGGCTTAATGAGGGCTGAGTAAGGGGGACAATGGCATCCCTAGATCTAGAAACAATCCCTTTGTTTATAAGTTGTGCCAAGTAGAAGGACTTTCTTACAATAGACACATGCTGGTCAAAAGTTAGATTACTGTCCACATAAGTTCTCAAATCCTGAACTACTGGGTCACCTCTTAGGGGTGTATTGTCAATGCGGTACTTCACTGTGGTAAATGACCTCCCAAAGGATACAATAATGCATTTCTGGCATTTAGTTTCAGTCCATGATTTTTGGCACCAGTTTTTATTTGGGACAAACCTTCATGGAGGACAATTAAGTCATTTGGGGATTCAATAACTGCTCCTAGCTTGCAGTAACGTGCAACCTTAGTCAGCTAGAGCCCTTTGGTATTGGCTTTTACTTCAGAAAAATAGATGCCTAACAGGAGAGGTCGCAGCACAGAATGCTGGTGACTGGTCTCTCTATTTGGAGGTAACTTCCTTACCAGCCTTGATGAGGGTCTCTTCTGGATATAGACTGAGAAACCTCAGTATTTTTCCCTTCCTGCACAGTAGCTGGTCTAAATGTGTCTAAAATGATAGTTTAGCAAACGAATATACATTACTAGATAATTTGTCAAACTTGGGTTTTACTCAGGCATGCTCACATTTGTGTGTGTCAAGATCTCTCTTATTTCTTAGCACTGCACTTATTAACTTTCTGCACGTCTACTCTTCTATTTTCAAGCAAGAATGACCTTGTATGATTGAATATATAAAATACATTTTTAAAGACAGACCAATGGGCTAGAACTCCTTCCCACAAAAGAAATACTAATTCCTTCAGTTATTAATCAAGCTGCCAAAAAAGAAGTTATGTACTCGCCACGATGTTCCATCTGTATTGTCAATTTTTTCATCTCTCCTCACATATGGGTCCGGATCTGATCCATCGGATCGGACTCAGCCGTTACTAAGCTCTTGGCAACCAAAAAATTCTTGGATACCTCCCCTTACCCACAATGCATCTCTCCCTGTTACCTCAAATCTTGCTTGTTAGAATTATTCCCATAGAAGAAAAAAATTTTACTTTAATATTGAAAGAAGTTTTAAGGAGACCACTTCTGGAGTATTGGAGATGATAAAAAATGGCCAGAAATTTGCTTACCATTCAACCAGAAAAAAACAAAGGAAGGGGGTAGTAGGATGGAAATATGAGGAGAGATGAAAAAAATCAACAAAACAGATGGAATGTTATGTTGAGTACATAACTTCTTTATCTGATATTGCCAATTTTTCATCTCGTCCGCACATACTGGACCGAGTCTCCAGCTACTTTTACTCCGGGCGGACTCATGAGAGGATGTTTCTCAGAAGCATTGAACCTAACGAGGTTCTTCCCCTGGAAACCAAATCCAACTTGCCATGAGTGATAAAGGTATGATGGTTTGCCCATGTGGCCGCTGCACAAATCTCATCCATGGAGGCATTGGAGTGGAAGACTGTTGAAGTTGCCATGGCCCTGGTTGATTGAGCTTGAATAGGTTTAGAAGTATTTATACCTTTTGTGGTGTAAATCAAAGAAATGCAATCAGAGACCCATTTTGACAAGATAACTTTGGATACTGGTAGGCCTTTTTAGGGTCTGCAAAGGCAATAAACAATTGACTTTCTTTCTGAATCTCTTTAGTCCTGTGCAAATAGAAACATAACTGTCTATGAACATCTAACAAATGTAGAACATATTTGCCTTCATTGATGAAGTTAGGAAAGAAAACAGGCAAATGTACAGTCTGATTAATATTTGTTTGAGAAACAACTTTGGGCAGAAAGGAGGGGTTGGTACACAGATTCTGTCTTTATGAAAGATCAAATATGGGGAATGGAAAGATACTGCATGAATTTCTGATATTCTTCTTGCAGATGTGATAGCCACCAAATAAAGAAGTTATGTTCTTACCATAATGTTCCATCTGTGTTATTGATCTGCATTCATTCATTACTGATGGGTATCGGTTCAGTCCTCAGAACCGAGTCGGCCATTATAACAAGCTTCAGACAGCTAAAAAACACTCAAGCTAAGCTTACCAACAGTGCCCCTCTCTATCTCCTTAGATCGAGTTTGCCCGTAAAAAAGAAAGAAAGAGAAAGCGGAGGCTTTATTTGAGCAAATTCCCTATCATAAGGTAGGACCAAATCTGAACCTCCAGGTGTCTTTCTGAGGGGGATGGTGAGTGGGAGGTAATGAATGAATGAAGATCAACAACACAGATGAAACATTATGATAAGAACATAACTTCTTTATCTGATGTTGTTAATCTTCATTCACTACTGCTGATGGACAGAGTCCCTAGCTACTTTATTTCATCAGAAGCCCTATGGAAGGATATTCCTAAGCACCACTGAACCAAAAGAAGCTCTCCCCCTGGAGACCAAATCCAATTTATAATGAGTGATAAAGGTATGAGGGGTTGCCTATGTTGCTGCTGCACAAATGTTATCCATGGAAGCTCTTGTAGGGACGGTAACAGATGTCGCAACTAATCTGGTTGAAAGCGCTTTGACATTAGTTGGTAGAACAGCTTTGTTTTGTTTATAGATAAAACAAATGCAATCTCTCAACCATTTAGATAATCACTTTGGAAATGGATCTTCCCCCAGTGTTGGTCCTAAGAAGGATACAAATAAATGGTCAGATTTTCGTAGCGATTTAGTCTTGTCCAAGTAGAATTGCAATTGTCTATGCACATCAAGTAAATATAGGGAATATTCTCCTTTGTTAGAAAAATTTGGAAAGAAGACTGGTAGATCAATTGTTTGATGAATAGTCAAATCCGAAATAACTTTGGGTAAGAAGGTGGGATTAGTCTGGAGTGATACTCTGTCTTTATGGAAAACCATGTAAGGGCATTTTATGCACAAGGCCTGCAGTTCAGATATTCGCCTTGCTGAGGTAATAGGTACCAAGAATAAAGCTTTCCAAGATAAAAATTTTATATCGCAAGTGGCAGCAGGTTTGAAAGGAGGATGTGTCAAGGATTGTAGAACTAGTATCAAATTTCAGGGTTTTGATTGGCTCTTTGAAGGGTGATCTAATGTGCAGGACATCTTTCAAAAAGGTTTCACAGAGATGGTGAAAAATCAAGGACGAGTCCAGGAAGCCAATGTGGAAGTTAGAGATAGCCGCCAGGTGTACTCGAACAGTTGAATGGAGGAGATTCGATAAGTAGTCCAGTACCAAAGTAAGTGGAGCTGAAAAGGGGACTATTTCCTTCTCTTGAGACCAAATTATGAATCTTTTCCACTTGCTGAGATAAAGCTTCCTGGTGGATGGTTTATGGGAAGCTAGAAGAATGTTACCTACAGGGAGGATAGATTATTTTGCTTGGCTATTACAGGAAGTGGAGGAACCAAGCTGTCAGCTTGAGACTCAATATGTTTGGATGTATCAACCCTTGCAGGTACGACAGCAATTCCTGAGTTGGATCCAGAATCCATGGTTGGTGTATTAGGTGAGGCCAAAGACAGGAAAACCAAACTTGTCGGGGCCAAAAGGGTGCAATGAGGATTACTTTGCTTCTCAACCGAAGAGCTTTCTTTAGAAATTGTGGGATCAGAAGAAGGGGAGGGAAAGTATAAAGAAGTCCAGTGGGCCAATCGTGTACTAGTGATCCCTCGGGGACTCCCCCTGTGAGGGAATTAGGGCAAAGTAGCTGCTGCATTTGTGGTTTGCAGGAGATGCAAACAGACTGCAGCAAGGCTGGCCCAGTGACTGAAGATCTTCACCACTATGACAGGGTTGAAGGCCCACTAGTGAGGCAGGAAAATGCATCTGCTCAGTTTGTCAGCAATTACATTGGAATCCCTGGGAATGTACGTTGCTGTCAAAAAGCAATTGGAAGATATCGCCCACTGCCAAATTCTCATGGCTTCTCACCACAATGGGTAGCACTTGGTTTCCTCTTGTTTGCTGATATACCAGACTACGGACATGTTGTCCGACTGGATAGCAACTGTCCCGGATGGAAGGACAGACAGGAATGCTTGCAAGGCTAGAAGCACTGCCCTCAGTTCTAGAACACTGATATGCAGGTTGGCCTCCACGGGGGACCAAGTGCCTTGGACTGTCTTTCCCTGGAAATGCCCCCCCCCACCCACCCCATGGGGAAGCGTCCGTGGTTACTATGGCCCAGGGCTGAGAGGGGGAGAAAGGATGACTCCATAGATCTTTTCTGGCTTCATCCACCGAAATAAGTCTTGTTTGCATTGATTTGTTATGCATATCTGAAAGGACATAGGATGAATCAAAGGGGACCAAAATGATTGGCCAAAAAAGAGCCATAAAGATGATACAGTGGACTACTGAGAATAAGAAAGAAATTATGCATTGTTATTATTATGCAAGAAGCCCAGTATTTCTGGATACAAGACATACAAAATGATTAAGAGAGAAATTAGAGGAAAGAAAAATACTTTTGCAGGAAAAAATGTCAGAAGCTTCAGATAAAAATTTGTGTTCATTAATAAAACAAATTTTTGAAAAACAGTATATAGATCAAGAAAATTTGATCTCTTTGGAAACAGGAGCCTTTGAGGAAGTGGAAAAATATAAACAACAAAACTTAGAGATATTTGACAAAGCTAAAAAAGAGATATGGACAATGGAAAGAAAGAGAGATTTGATATGGTGCAATATTTATGCAAAGGAGAAAGCCAAGTTAACTAATATAGAGAAGGCAGTCTCAAAAGTATTTGAAGAGAAATACAGGCAAAGGCATCCAGATATGGAAAATTTCACAATAAAAAGATTAATAACACAAAAACAATGTAGAAAAGATGATTAGTAAAGTAAAGGTTAAAGAAACAGAAGCTGAAGTTATGGAGTGCCTGCAAAGTGAAGAATTTAATGTAGAAGGTCTAAGACAGACTACATCACAGTATGCTGGAGTATGTCCCCAGAATAACGAAAAGCAAGAAGACCAGGAGACATGTGAAGAAGAAATATGGGCAGGGGAAAGGAAAAGAGAATTAATATGGTGTAATATTTATGCAAAGGAGAAAGCAAAATTAATGCAGAAAGAGCAGCACCAAAGATATTTGAAGAAAAATATAGGCAAAGGAATCTGGATATGGAAAACTTTACAATACAAAAAATAAGAAGACTAAGAGGAAAAGTAGAAAAAGAGATGAGTAATGGAGAAGTCAAAGAAATAGAAACTGAAGTAATGGAACAGCTGCAAAGAGAAGGATTCAGCATAGAAAATCAAATGCTGCAGAAAGCACCACAACAGGATAGAACAATGGATATCCAAATTAAGGGCAAACCTGTGGAACAGGAAGTAACTGGTCAGGTGCCATATCAAGATATTTTGGAGCCTTCCACAAGAAACCAGTATAAACATTCATTTGAAGCTAGACAGCAAGGAAAGAAACAGGAAACTGTGGAAACTCTGATGCAGTCTATGTTGAGGAGTGATAGGCCAGTGAGTTCCCATATGACAGAATAACAGAAGACACAAGATAAAATTGAAGAGAATGTGCCACAGGAAGATGCTATAGAACTTTCTATAGAATGCCCACAGGAAATGGAAAACAAGGGATGTACCCTCAGTATGGAAGAAGAGGAGTTAAGAGAAGAGTTGCTTGATTTAATAGACAAAGACAGATATATCAAGCTCAATGAGAGAAATAGACTGCAGAAGGTTAATAAAACCCCAAAAGTCAGAAGCTTGATAAAACAAATGAACCCAGTAATTATCACTGTCCCTAGAGACCCATGCGATATAACAGAAGTAAACAGAATATATTAGTGTGCTGCTAAATTAATAACTGATAAAGTTCTATCACAGGAACATAGGGCAGCGAGGGAAAAGAGGGGGCAACAGCGAATACCATCATGGAAGTATCGAACAAAGAAAACTATAAAGCAGCTAAGGCAAGAAGTATCATTGTTAGAAGATTATAGAAGAGGGAACAGATCAATGAAAATATTAAGAAAGATAGATGTGATAAAAGCAATGCATGGTATTAGAACAGACCAGGATCTATTATGCACTATTGGAGATAAACTAAAAATTACAAAACAGGCAGAAAGACTTAGAAGATACGAAGATAAATATAAGGGAAAAACACAAAATAAACAAATTATTGATGACCCAAAAAGTTTTATAGAGAACTGGGAAATAAGGTAAATGGAATAGATAGACTGCCAAGAAAAGAGGAAGTAGACACATTTTGGAGAAGTACCTATGAAGATCCTGTGGAACAAAACAAAGATGCTAAATGGATAGAAGAAGTAAAAGATAGAATAAGAAGTTTAAAGGTACAGGATATGAACTGGGATGAAATAACAACTAGAGAGATTGATATAAAGTTGAGAAAAGCCTCTAACTGGAAAACCCTAGGCCCAGATGCAGTACCTAACTTTTGGCTTAAAGTATGAACTTCTTTGCACGATGATTTAGCCATGAGTAAGAACTATTTATATATGCACCCCGAACACACACCACACTGGTTAACAACAGGAAAAACAATGATCTTACTTAAGAGTGAACCTGCAAGCTACCCTAAAAATTATAGACCAATAACTTGTCTTCAGACAACATACAAACTATACACAGGAATTGACGCTGACAGGGTTTATAGTCATTTAGAAGAAAACTCAATTATGGCAGTAAAACAAAAGGGCAATAAAAGAAAGTCACATGGAACCAAGAACCATTTGTTGTTAAACAAAGTTATAGTGGAGAATTGTAAGAAAGGGAAGAACCTAAGTATGGCATGGATTGACTACAAAAAAAGCATTTGATAGTATCCCACATTCATGGATAAAAGAGCACTTACAAATGTATAAGATACACCCTACACTGATTACATTACAGTAACCATGAAACAGTGGCAGACCACTCTGCAATTAAGCCATGATAAAGGACAGATCATTAACCCAGGGATACAAATTCAAAGGGGGATATTCTAGGATGACACTCTGTCACCCTTTTTATTCTGCCTTGCCATTAACCTGCTTACTTAACAGCCTAGGCCATGGCTACAATTTGGCTTCTAGAAAACAACAAAGTCTAATGACTTCTCATCTTCTCTTTATTGATGATTTAAAACTGTATAGCTCATCAGATGAGGAACTGAAAGCACAGCTGCAGGTTGTCGAAACTTTTTCAGATGATATCGGAATGTCATTTGGTCTTGATAAATGTGCAAAAGCAGCCTTTAAAAATGGAAAATTGCAGCACCAGGAAAACATCAGTTTGGGACAAGAATGTGATATAAAAGAACTTGAGCAAGAGGGGTGTATAAATACTTGGGAATTGATGAAGGGTCAGCAATAAAACATGAACAAATGTGAATAAGGCTTAGTAAGGAGTACTTTAGAAGACTTAATTAATCCTGAAAACAGCAATGACACCTAGGAACAAGATCCAAGCTATAAATCAGTTTGCTCTTCCTGTCCTAACTTAGAATTTTGGAGTGACTGACTGGCCCCAAAAAGTGTTGGATAGAGTGGATATCAAAAAACGAAGGATGCTTCATGCTCACCAAATGATTTATAAAAATCAGTGTATACCAAGATTATATATTCCCCGTTCTGGTGGAGGGATGGGCCTCATTGAAATTGATTACATGTATAGATCTGCAATCGTGGGACTCCACACACATCTATTGACCTCACAAGATCCAAATGTGGTGAAAGTTTTGAAACATGAGGAGAATAAATCTAAGATGACATCTCTGCTTAATTTAGCAGAAACATATCGACGTCAAGCTGGAATGGAAATCAAACCAGAAGTGGATAAAAACCAGGCAGCAACTGAATGTGCTAAAAAAAGTAAAGAAATAAAATAAGGTGAAGGATCAGATGAGAAGGCAAGAAATGTGGAAAAAACAAATATAGCTGCAAGTATAAAAAACTTCTGGAAGAGCCTCATGTTGATCAAGAACGAATGCAGAAATGGTTAAGGAGAGGTAAATTTACATCAAGAAATGAAAGGTTACTACTGGCAGCCCAAGATAGTGGGCTGTGTACACGTTGGTTTACTAAGTCCATTGAACATGTGGGAGAAACAGAATAGGTTTTGTGGAACCGAGTTGGAAACAGTTACACACCTTATTGCTGGTTGTGGTGCTCTAAAGGCAGAGGGACTGTATACTGAAAGGCATAATAATGTGGCGAGATTGTGAAAACATTATGGTATCGAAGTGGCTGAAAAACATTGGAAACATGAGCCACAGAGAATCATAGAAAATGATGAAGTTTACATCACATGGGATTACCCAATACCAACCAGTCCAAAAGACAGATGCTAGAAAACCGGACACAGTGATCCAAGAAAAGAAGACAAAAGTAGAATTGATCACTGAAATTGCCACACCTAGTGACTATAGTGTCATGCGTACAGAGAGACACAAAGTCATAAAATACCTTGATCTGCAGGCAGAAATGAGAGCCATGTGGAAGAGAGATACCCAGACAGTTCCAATAGTAGTTTAGCAACTGGTCTTATAAAAATAATTTAAAATCATATTTAGATGTTACCAATTCATGTAACACCGTATGAATTGAAGAAGGAGTCATTGCTGGGCACATTGCGGGTACTCAAAGAGCACTTTTGGCTAACATCAAAGAGTGAAATAATACTAATTTCATGAACTTTAATCGTACTCTGACTTGGGAATGGTATTAGAAACCCAAAAGACTTGGAGAAATCAAAAAAGGAGAGACCACTGTGTTAGTAAAAGCCACTGTAGAAGCCTCATGTGTAGTCTTGCCAGGGGAACTATTGTAATCGATGCTGCCATTGAACCTAGTAGCTGAAGGACTGCCTGAGCTGAAACCTTGTCCTCAGAGAGTATCACCCAGAGTTGAGACCTTAGTCTTTCTAACCTGTGAAGTGGGAAGGAGACTAGGCAAGACTGAGTATCAAAAGTTGTCGCTATGAATTCCAGATTTTGAGGAGGAGTCAACTTGCATTTTTCTCAGTTTACTGAGATCTCTAAGGATTTCACTGGCTTTAGAGTGTAATGTAAGGCTGTAACCAGTAGAGGCTTGGTGGGGGCGGTAAGCAGCCAATTGTCTAAATACAAAAACACCCAGAATCCTTGCAGTCTCAAGTGAGCTGTTACCACTGCAATGCATTTGGTGAACACTCTGGGGACCATAGAAAGACCAAAGGGCAGCGCTAGGAATTGGTAGTGACTGGCTCCCAGCCGGAAGAGGAGGAATCTTCTGCAGCACTTCTTTAGAAACAGGAGGATAGACTGAATTGTGACCATCCATAGTTTTGTCTGTCTTGACAAATGTGTTTAGGATGCTGAGGTCCAAGATTGGCCTTCAGTCCCCTGTGTTTTTTTGGCACTAGAAAGAACCTTGAGTAAAATCCAGTATCTATCTGGTCTGGTAGGACTGTTTGTATGACTCTTTTTAGAAGCAGCTTTTGTATTTCTTGAGCTGCTGCTTCCTGTTGACTAGGTGGAATGTTGTGAACATGCCTTAGAGGCATCGAGTAAAGACTGAAAGGGATGTGATCATCGCAGGCAATTATAGTGTGCATCAAATAATCTGTGGTTATGGATTGCCAGGCAAGGTGGTGCAGAGAAAAACTGTCCCCGACTGCTTCCAGAGGTAAACAATCTGGCTGTTCCTCAGGAGCAGTGATAGGGCAGTCCAGAGAAAGAATCTCTGGATGCCTGATTACATGGACCCCCTCTGCCTCTGGAAGGGCATCTTCCAGATGAGTTTCCCCCTCTGCCCCGGGGAGTAAACTCGCCACGTGTGTCATGGAACGGACCCTGGGATTTCTTGTACAACATCTTTCCACTCCTGAGATTCTTAGAGTAGGACTGTTGGGGGGAGGGGGTGGAAAAACGCATGCTCATGGCAGACAAGGTCTTACAGTTCTTTTCACACCTGGCTAATGTGTCTTTTACCTTTGGGCCAAAAAGAGAAGAGGTCTCCATGGGAGCATTGAGAAAGGAAGACTTAAAAGGATCTGCAAAATCACATAGGCGTATCCAGGCATGAAGTCTCATGAAACGCCTGCACCTGCTGCTCTAGCACCCCCCCCCCTTGGTAGTATGAGAAAGCAACCACATGGACAAATTAGATATCGACTCCAGAGTGGCAAGCAGTGAGGAAACTTTGTCGCGTACCTCATCAGAAACTGCTCCTGCTAGAGTTATAAGATTAGGTCTCTCTGGAGACGGGTAAAATGTGCCAAGTAATTCAAAGACCGAATGGCAAAGGTCGATGAAGAACACACCTGCTTCCCTAACATGTCTATTGCCTAAGACTCACTGTTTTGGGGGATGGACAGTAGGGCTCTCCTTCGCAAGCTCTTTCCTAGTAGCCACCATCACCACAGCATCTACTGGTAGGCCTTTGGACCAGTGTGGGGTGTCCTCTGGTGGAGACAAAATTTTGTCTGGTCTCCAGAGACAGGTTCAATGGTGTCAAGATTCCTACAAGCACGCTGCACGATGAGCTGAACTGGGTCATCTGCAGGCAGGGTCACCCAGGAAGTAGTGGGTCAAGCATGGAAAGCCTGCAAGAATACAGACTCCTCAGGGGAAGGGTTGGTGGAATTCTAGTCTCCCCACTGCTTTACAATTTCCAGTACGTCTCCAAAGGAGACATCCTCAGGGGGCATCCATGGGGAACCTTCCCCTTTATCTTCGTCTGTATCTTTGGTAAGGGATTCTTCAGGTGAATCCACATGCTTCCTCTTGCACGATCTCTTATGGGGAACATCCTCAGAGGAGGCATCTGAAGAGGACTCCTAAGAGTGGGTACCTTGTGGAAGGGTATCGAGGCTCCAGTGCTCGATGTCCCAGAGTAGTGGACTGTGTCAGCTGTGGTTCAGAGGATATATATATATATATATATATATATATATATATATATATAGCACTTCGGCTCCAAATGAAGGAACCAGCTATGAGCCTGCAGAGCAAAGTGCCCTCTCCATCACCTGGAAAGCAGGCCCACCCGAAGAGGGTTGGGAGCCCGGAACTGAGAAAGACAACCTTGAGACTGGGGTCACACCCTGCTCCAATAAGCCCATCCCCCAGGGAAGGAGGCACAAGAGGGCTCAGTGCTGCCAAGACAACCAGAACCGTAGAAGATAGAGCAGTAGAAAAAATAGGCGCCATACTGGGGATCACGGAGCTGAAAGACTAGTCACAACCCCGAGGATGGCTTGGATCCAAGTGAGTTGAGGTCAATAGGGTAGACTCCAGAGCCATGGTAAGGTCTACCAATGGAACTGAAGAAGCTGCTACAGGGATAAGCGTTGGCTCCAAAGAGGTCGAAGGAGGAATATGTCAGAGTCTGTGGATAAAATTCCTTGGCTCCGGGTGGGAGGAAGGTTTTAGAAAGAGTTGGAATTCCTCTGGCTGCCAGGAGCTGATCCACTAGTCTCACTATGTCGAATTCCGAAAGGCTCCTGGAGGAGCGGCTTGACATCCCCAATGGAGAATCTGAGAGTTCTAGAAATGGACTCCACTGCTGTCCAAAACAGGGGTCTGTCGATGGGGAGTATCGGGTCCGAGGTAATATTTCACCTTCGGCACCATGGTCAAAGGACCAGCAAGTTGTGTATGGGGGGTAGTGACCTGAGTTGGGGAGACTATTTTTGGTGATGAGAGTGGCATCAGTACTGTAGCAGAAGTTGAGGTTTTGGGTAGTTCCATAATCACGAGCAGTACCACAGTAGGTACTTGAGGCACTGGTGCTGAGGACAGTACTGTAGAAGGGGTTTGAGGCCCTGGTGCCGAGGACAGTACCATAGAAGGGGTTTGAGGCCATGGTACCAAGACTGCAGGGGTCAATTAAGGAAGTTTTGCCTTCAGTTACGTAGATTTAACAGATTTAGAGTCGCTAGTCTGTGGAGAGGTAGGTACTGATAGACTCCTCTTTTTACGTTCCTTTTTAGGAGGGGTTGAGCCCTCTGTCTCAGACATAGCCTCTGAGAAAGGAGTTTTTAGGAGACCATTGAGGACAAGTTTATTTTTTCTTTCTGTTAGGGTGCGGGTGCTAAAGCCCTTACATAAGTTGTATGGGGGTTGAACCTTTAGCTGTGGTACCCCGAGACAATAAACACAAGAAAATGTCCATCTGAATTTGGCATTTTTCTGCTACACTGATCACATTGCTTAAAGCCTGTTGTCTCCTTTTTATCAGCCATTGTCAATAATAAGCAAAAACTTGTCCAACAATATGTGAAGCAATCACCAATAAACACACACAGTCAAGAAAAAGGAGGACAGGTTGTTTTTTTTTTTTTTTTTTTTTTTAAATGGTAAATAAGAAGTATGCAATGGGTAAAGAGAGAAAGAGGTTGGGGGAATACCAGCAATGATATTAAAAATTACCACAGAGGTAAAGGAAGGCCTGTAAGTAGCAATGATACGAAGAATACCAAAAACTTGGTTAAAAAGTCAAAAAAGAAGCAATCAAACAGGAACCAAGGGTAACAAACTCTAAATGACAATTAAAGAAATAGAAATTTCACAGAAGTAGAGAAAAATTATCTCAAATGTAGTATAAATTTTCAAATCACTTGGCTTGAGAGCTGGTCTGACGCGTCTTGATACGATACACTGCAAACGAGATCTGAGGTGATAAAGAGAAAGGCACTATGGGTAAGCTTAGCTCGAGAGTTTTTTTGGCTGGCGCGAACTTGTTATACCGCCGGCTCAGTTCCGAGGACAGAACCGATGCCCATTAATAATGAATGAATGATGATTAACAACATCAGATAGATGATTTTCCAAGACAAAAACTTAATATCACAAGTTGCTGCAGGTTCAAATGGGGGCTGAACAATAAGACGTAGTACCAAATTAAGGTCCCATGGGGGGACAGAGATCCGTGTGGGGAGACCTTAACATCAGGGTACCTTTTAAGAAGGCTTTGCAAACTTTGTTATCCATCCCAATGTGAAATAGTTGTTAATTGTACCTTAATTGTAGAAGCAGCTACTCCATTATTGAAAAAGTGAGATAAAAATTCTAAAATAGAGTGAACATGAGCTGTGAGAGTATCTACATTATGTTGACTCCAAATTACAAACATCTTCCATTTACTCCTATAAAGTTTTTGAGTGGAGGACTTATGACAGGACATCAAAATATGACAGCTGATGAGGAAAGTATGGGTTGTCTGGCAATTAATGGAACTGGAGGAAACAAGCTGTCAGTTTGAGGTTGTGAAGGCTGGGATGAATCATTCCTATCGGATGTGAAAGAAGGTCCAGAACAGGTTCCAGAATCCAGGGTTCCTTCTGTAGATGAGGCCAGAGGAATGGAAACCAGATTTGTCGAAGCCAATACGGGGCAATGAGGATTACTGTTCTCTTCAACCTGTTGGCTTTCTGAAGGAATTTGAGAATCAAGGGAATGGGGGAAAGGTATACAATAGACCAGGAGGCCAATTGTGTATGACAGCATCCCTTGGGAACTCCCCCAGTGAGGGGATTAGGGCAAAGTAGCTACAGCATTTGTTGTTTAGGGGAGAGGCAAAGAGATCGCAGCAAGGTTGGCCCCATCTGCTTAAAATGTCCTCTTCTACCGTCCTGTTGAGGGACCACTAGTGAGGCATGAGAATGGATTTGATCAACTTGTCCGCTATCACTTTGGACTTTCCATGAATGTGCATTGCTTTAAGAAAGCGGTTGGATGAGATCGCCCATTGCCACACTCGGAGTGCTTCTTGACACAGAGGTTCTTCCTTGTTTGTTTATGTACCAGACTAAAGACATGTTGTCTGACTGGATCGCCACTGTTCCCAGAAGAAGTGCAGTCTGAAATGCCTGCAACTCTAGAAGCACTGCCCTCATCTCCAAGATGTTTATGTGTAGATTGGCCTCATCAGCAGACCAGGTTCCTTGGACTGTTTTCCCAAGATAATGCTACCCCCCACCCTATCTATGAAGCACCCATGGTTACTGTGCCCTATGGCTGACGGGAATAAAGGGTCAATCTTGCATCAACTGCTCTGAATGTATCCATCATGACAGGGTCCTTTTGCATGCATCTGTCATAAGAATTTGATGAGGCATTGGTTGGTGGATAATCGACCACTGTGCAAGCTAGAAGCAATTGACGTATTCACATGTGAAATATGGCTAACGGAACTAACACTATCGCTGTAGCCATTGATCCTAAAGGCTGTAGAACATGATGAGCAGCTACCTTCTTGCTTCTCATTAATCTGTCACCTGACTGTTAACATTCTGGAGGGGGAAAGTTTCACAATCGTCTGAGTGAGGTCCAGCAGTGCTCCTATGAACTCTAGTGTTTGAGAAGGGTCCAGATGTCATTTTTGGTAATTTATGGTAATGCCTAGTTCTGTACAGATTTGAAGAATAGAGTCTCTTGAATGGATAAGTAGATGCCTAATCAGGGTGGATATGAGCCAGTCATCTAAATAAGGAAACACTCTGAATCATTGTTGTTTCAAATAAGCCACAGCCACTGCCATGCATTTGGAGAAACCTCTGGGGGAGGTAGTGAAACCAAAGGGTAGTGCTGTCATCTGGTAATGACTGGCTCCCAGCCACAAGTGTGAGTATCTTCTGGAACGTTTGTCCATTTTTATATGGCAGTACACATCCTGAAGATCTATAGAACACATCCAATCATCCTGTTACAGAAAAGGAAGCATAGACTGCACTGTGACCATTCGGAACTTGCAACATCAAACTTGTTCAATCTGCTGAGATCCATAATTGGTCTCCAGTCACCTGTTTTCTTTAGAACCAAAAAGAACCTTGAGTAAGCTCTGAATCCTCTCTGGTCTCAGTGTACTTCTTGGATGAGTCTTTTTACCAGTAGTTTTTGAATTTGAATGACTGCTCAATCCTTTTGACTGGGTGGAATGTCTGGGATCTTCCGGATTTGGGGGGGGGGGGTGTTCAGAGAAGGGAATTTGGTAACCCCTGGATATTATCCTCTGCACCCACATATCAGAAGTTATCTTTTGCCAGGATCTCCACTGGGGGGATAATCATCCCCAGATCACCTCCACAGGTGGACAATTGGGCCTCCTTTCAGGAGCGCTGAAAGGGTTTCTTAAAAAAAGACTCCCAGGACCCTTGGTTCTCCAGACCTCCTCTGCCACAAGGGCGGCGTCTTCCATTATTGTTTCCCCCTCTGCCTCTTTAGTAATACTCTCCACATGTGTCTTGTTAAGACCCCTGAGATTTTTTGAACCACATTTTCCTGCTGCCTCACTGGCCTTTAGGATAAGGTCTCTGAGGAGCAGAAAAACGTATGCCTACAGCAGAAAGAGTCTTACCTTCTTTTTCACACCTGGATAGAGTATCTTAGATGCCATGAGAACAAAAAGAACCAACAAACTAATGAAATTCGAAAACAAAAAACCAATAGTAAATGGAGCCCAAAATCCAAGACCTGTTTATTAATTATTACTGAATGAAGCACTTTTCATTGTCGCTAATGCGGCAAATTCATCAGATTCAATTAATTAAATACATACAAGTGTATAAATAACTGCATTACGGTCATATGACTCGTACTCGTTTGGACATAGTGACGGATGTTTATTAGATGTTTTCTTGAGAAATACAATATGCTAAGTTAAAACTTACATTAGAATAGATATTTTCTTTTTTGGCATGAGATAAACCAAAGTTCATAGTACTATGTTTTTTATTAACCTATAAGGTGCAATATTTAAATCTGGCTGGACAATTGGTCCAGTTGAGTTTTATTTAAACTAATATTATGAATCAATTATTGGTTAGATTTAATAGTATTGTTAAAGTATGTTTTTATATACAGTTTGTGTGCGATCATTTTATCAGATCGTGTTTTTTAAGAGGGTGTTGTTACTACGTGTCTCCGGTTTAAAAGCAGGGCATGAGAGTTTTTTACTTTAGTTGACAATTTGGTTTTTAAAATCAGCATCTGGATGTACTTGTTGCTTTAAAAAGTTTCTAGATATACATAGTTTGTCAGCTGATGGCAGTCATATGACCGTAATGCAGTTATTTATACACTACTCCTTCAAGGGTATCTGACAGTTCCTTGATCACATCCCTTTGCGACCTGGAGAAATGGGAATGGTAATTCAGTAATCACAAGGCCAAGGTCACTGAAGAAAACACTCGCTTCCCACATCCATCCATCATCCTGGAATCCTTATTAGGAGGATGAATACTTTAACTCTCCTCTGAAAGATCCTTCTTGGTCGCCACCACCACAACCATAGCATCTAGTGCAACTCCTTTCGTCCAAAAGGCCTTGTCAGATGGGTTGGTAATTATTTTATTCAGTCTCTGGGGAAAAGGTTTGATGGAATCTGGGGCCTTCCATGCCCTCTGACAGATCAAACCTATGAGCTCATTGGTGGGTGGAGTCACCCAGGAGGTAGATGCTTGGGAACCAAAGGCAGTCAAGGTACACAGACTCCTCAGGCAAAGGATTACTGGAATGCCAGTCATCTCTGTGTTTCAAGATCTCCCCAAAGGAAACATCTTCAGGAGGTGAGTATGGGGATCTTTCTCCCTCATTAAGGTCAGTGTCTTCTATGGCCAACTCCTCCGTGGATTCCAAATGCTTTTTCTTGCAAAGTCTCTTCCACGGGGACCTCTCAGTGGGGTACTCTGGAGAGGTATCAGAAAAGGCAGAGGTTCCTGGATGGGTATCCTGGCACCTGAGGTCCTGCTGTCCCTGTGGAACATTCTGGTCAGAAGAATGCAAGGTAAATTGATGGGATTGAGGATCCAAGGAGCCAGGTGACTTTCTAGATGCAGTAGCAGCTATAGCCCTTTCCAGAGCTCTAAAGACTGACCACTCCTGAATGGAGGAAGACTCCGGCTCCAACAAGCCATGCTTTCATGATGGGATTCCCTCAAGTCCAGAAGACAGCTCACAAGGGGTAGAAGCCAGAGTCGAGCTCACCTACACCAAAGCCCTGAAGACCCAGGAGTCAAGCGCAGTCCTGGTTCACGAGGTTCACTGTGGCTATGGGAATTCTCTGGCTCCGAAAAGGTCAAACAGCTCCAAGCAAAGGGCTGATCCAAGGAAAGAAACATCTTCATATCAGAGCTGAAAGGCACCAGACCATACTGGATCAGACAATTCCAAATCTTCCCATGAATTCGGAGGAGGAGGAAGTCGGGGAATAGATGGTTGGACATACCTGGAACAACATGGGTCGAGGCCAAGGGGGACTTAGTAATGCCCTGTGCCCACAAGATCTTCTGTACCATCTCTTCCTCTTCTTCAGTAAAGCTCCGGGTTGAATAGGAAGAGGACGCTGATGGAGATTTTGGTCTACTTAAGAATGGAGATGGTACTCTTGAATGAACAGGATCAGAGGTTGGGGAGAACCAAGTTCTGGGAAGTGTCAAGACTGGCTTAAATGGGCTTGCTGTCAGATCAGACATCAATGGATCTGATCTAGCCTTACCCAATAGAGTAGAGCCGAAGAAGCCAGATCCACCCTAGGAGTGCTTGGTGCCGAAGGCTCCAACTAACTCACAGACTGTACAGATCTGAGAGATTTTGAAGTCTTAATTTTCAGCTCCGAAGGGTCTGTAGGAGCCAAGGAAGACCTCTTCTTTCCTTTGTCTCCACTTTTGGAGGAAAGTGAAGAAGCAGAGCATGAATGAGCTGATTTAGATTTGGAAGAAGTCAGATTTTGACGGACTGCTAGAAATAGCCTCCTCAAAAGTAGATGGTAGCATGCCCTTCAAAATAAGCTTATATTTTCTCTCAACCAAAGCTTGGTGGTTGAAAGAATAGCAGATTGCACAATCTTCTTGCAGATGAGGAGGCCCTAGACAATAAACGTACAGGAAGTGTGAGTCATTGAAAGAAATCTTATGACAGCATTTTGTGAATCCAGCTGGTTTATCTTGTTTCTCTGCCATATGGAAAAAAAGATATGGATGGAGAAAAACACTCACATGTACACACGCACACAAAGCCAAAAGACAGAGAAAAAAAAAAAGGAAAGTTTTATATATATATATATATATATATATATATATATATATATATATAAATATATATATATATATATATATATATATATATATGTGTGTGTGTGTGTATATATATATATATATATATATATATATATATATCTATATATATATATATATATATATATACATATATAAGTATATACTAGTGTGTGTGTATATATATATATATATATATATATATATACACACACACACACACACACACATACATACACATATATTTATATATACACAACCATCTCTCTCTCTCTAGATATATATATATATATATATATATATATATATATGCATATACACAAACACACACATATACACACACATATATATATATATATATATATATATATATATATGTATAAGGAGAGAGACTACCGATAGTAGTTAGGAATTCCTTAAAAGGGAAGGGGGGGGGGGGGTAACCTATAAAAAAAAAAAGTTATGTACTCACCATAACGTTCCATGTGAGTTGTTCCATCTCGCCTTCATTCTTCACTGATGGGTTCGGAGCCGACGGCCGACTAGCAAGCTCAAAGTTTTCCAGTAGCTCTTGACCTAGACCCTTATCCCACAATACACTGCTGGAATTACTTCATATCTTGTTTGCTGCATACCATATAGTGATACCATAATTATTCTGCCTAGGAATGAAGACACACTGAGAAACCAGGATAAAGACAGCCTCCAGGTAAACTGCCAGCCAGGAGGGGGAAGGAGGGAGGGACGTGAGAATTTAGGCAAGATGGAACAACTCACATGGAAGTTATGGTGAGTACATAACTTCTTTATGTGAAGTTGTTCAATCTCGTCATTCATTCTTCACTGATGGGTAGTGTCCCTAGCACCCTAACCCTGGGTGGCTCACGGAAGTACACTCTTCAGAACCGTAGAATCAAATGAGGCCCTGTCCCTGGAGGCCTTATCCACTTTGTAACGAGTTATAAAAGTGTGAGGTTTAGACCATGTGGCTGCAGCACAGATGTTGACTAGAGGTAATTTGGCTTGAAAGGCTGAAGAGGTAGAAACTGCTCTGGTTGAATGAGCCTTCACCTTACTAGACAAGGGCATGTTATGACAAGAATAGGTGTAAGTGATACAATCTGACAGCCACTTAAGAGTTGTTTTGGCAAATGGTTTACCTTTCCTGGCCTCAGAAAAAGACACAAAAAGCTGATATGATTTCCTAATCTCTTTTGTTCTGTCTAGATAAAATCTAAGTTGTCTGGGAACACCAAGTTTGTGCAACATATATTCCAATTTGTTGGTGTGATTAGGGAAGAAAACAGGCAACTCAATGACTTGATTGATGTTAATCTCTGAACATACTTTAGGCAAAAAGGATGGGTTTGTCTTGAGGGATACTCTGTCAGCATGAAAGACCATTAATGGATAGGGCTTGGAGCTCTGAAACTCTGCGGGTTGAAGTGATGGCTACTAGGAAGATAGTTTTCCATGATAGAAATTTTAGCTCACAAGATGATGCAGGTTCAAAGGGAGGAAAAATGATACGAGATAACATAACATTCAAATTCCAGGGAGAATGAGTCTTCACTGGAGGCCTCATGTGAAAGGAACCTTTTAGAAAAGCTTTAGACAGTTGGTGAGCCATAATATTCAATCCATCAGTCCCTAGATGGAAATTAGATATAGCAGCTAGTTGTACCCTCACCATAGCAGCCGCTGCTCCTTTGTTGAAAATTTCTGTCAAGAATTCTAAAATAGAAGACAATGGTGCTTGGTAAGGGTCAATATTATGGTAGGAAGCCCAAAAGGAAAATGTCTTCCACTTACTATGATACAACTTTCTAGTGGAAGGCTTATGGGAAGCCAACAAAATTTGACTAGTGTCATGTGAAAGATTATAAAGCCTGGCTTTGCGGGAAATTGGAGCAGCCAAGCGGTTAATGGAGACATCAATCACCACTGAAGATCCTTCTTGCAAGAATTCGTGATCAGGATTGTGTGATTCATTGGAAGTTCTTGGTAAGACCTTTGCGCGAATAGGAGTCATTAAAGAATACTCATATGCATCCTTGCTAACGGGATTGCCAATATTGCTGCTGCCATCAATTCTAGTACTTTCAATACCTCTGCAGCTTGTGCTCTGTTCTTTGATACCAAGGAGGTGATGTGTTGGCGAAGAATACAAACCCTTTCTGGTGGAAGGTGAAGAGTGGTGGTTGACGTGTCTAATTTTGTCTCTATAAAAACGATATGCTGTGATGGCAACAAGGTAGACTTTTCGAAGTTGACTGTAATGCCTAGCAAATTGTATAGTGTCAGAGTAGCCTCTCTCGCTTGAAGAAGTTGATGCCTGGTGGTGGAGGTAAGGAGCCAATCGTCCAAGTAGGGAAACACCTGGAATCCTAGACACCTCAGGTGAGCCGTGACTACTGCCATGCACTTGGTGAACACTCTGGGGGCTGTAGTGAGACCAAATGGCAGAGCTCGGAATTGATAATGATTGGCTCCCAGCCAGAAACGTAGGTGATCCCTGGATGGTCTGGCCATCTTTATGTGGTAGTATGCATCCTTGAGATCGATCGAGCACATCCAATTGTCTTTCCCTAAAAAGGGAAGTATGGAATGTAGCGTGACCATTCGGAACATCTCTTTCCTCACAAATTGGTTGAGTCTGCTGAGATCCAACATGGGTCTCCAGTCCCCTGTTTTCTTTGGAACCAAAAGAATCTTGAGTAGGTTCCGAATCCTGTTTGGTCTGCTGGGACTCGCTGGATGACTCTTTTTCTAGCAACTGGCGTACCTCTATTGTTCCTTGTTCCCTGTGACTGGGTGGAACGTCCGGGATTTTTTTGATGGGATGGGGCTGGGTGGAGAACGGCATGAAATACCCTCTGGAAATTATACTTTCTACCCAACTGTCGTCTGTTATATCTAGCCAGGCGTCTGGGTACAATGACAAACGACCCCCGACTGTCTCCAGAGTTGGACAGCTGGGCCTCGCTTCAGGAGTGCTGGTAGGACTGACCACAGAAGTGATCTCTGTCACCCTCTTGTTGCGGACCCCCTCTGCCGCGAGGGTGGCATCTTCCATTGTAACCCCCTCCTCTGCCTCTGGAGGGGGGCTCTCCACGTGTGTCTTGAAAGGCTCCTTGGGCTTTCCGGAACCATATCATTCCTCCCCTCTGACCTTTAGGATAGGGTCGAAGGGGGTGGAAAAATGGACTCCAACGGCAGACAGAGTCTTTCCTTCTTGTTCACACCAAGTCAAAGTCTCCTTCACCTTTGCCCCAAACAAGGATGAGCAGTCAAACGGGGTATTCGTAAAGGAAGACTTGAAGGGTTCCGCGAAGGAACAGAGTCGAATCCAAGCATGCCTACGAAGAGCAATTCCTGTACCTGCAGCTCTACTCGAACCATCAGCTGTGTAAGATACGAGACGCATGGATGAGTTAACTATTGAATTAAGGGTAGCAAGCTGGGTAGCATCTCTGTCAGATACACTCGTAGCTACAGCAACCTGAAGAGTATCTCCCAACTCCTTAAGGAGATCTCTCTGCAGCCTGGTAAAATGGGTCAAGTAGTTCAGTGATCTGAGTGAGAAAGTCGTTGAACTAAACATGCGTTTCTCATATCTATCCATGATCCTGGATTCTCTGTTAGGAGGATGGACAGACGAGGAAGTCTCAGATATTTCCTTTTTGGTGGCTGCCGCCACCACCATGGCATC
Source organism: Protopterus annectens (assembly GCF_019279795.1). Lineage (NCBI taxonomy): Eukaryota > Metazoa > Chordata > Ceratodontiformes > Protopteridae > Protopterus > Protopterus annectens. Next base: position 734,189,933 of record NC_056735.1, on the reverse strand, counting down.
AAAAGAGACTCCCTTGGTCAAAAAGGACTTATCTACGGGGGAAGAAATATACTTATTAGGCCTCCTAGGGACAGGTTCCATAGATTCTGGTGACTCCCACGCCCTACGAGAGACCAGCTCCATAAGTTCATCACAGGGTGGAGACACCTAAGAGGTGGAAGGTTAAGACCCGAACGCCTTCAGGAGAACCGACTCATCCTCAGTAGGGCTCTTGGACTGCCAATCACCCCTCTGCCTAAGAATTTCAAGAATCTCCGCAAAGGAGATGTCCTCAGAGGGGGATCTATGGGACCCTTCTGATTCATCCAAGTCGGTGTCTGATGTTAGAGACTCCTGTGGGGCGTCCAAATGCCTCCTCTTGCATAATCTCTTCCTGGGAACTTCTTCAGGGGGAGCCTCTGGTGAGGTTTCAGAAGAGCAGGGAGCGCCCTGTGGGGCTACCTGAGGCTCTGGATCTCTACACTTGGGATGACAGGAGGAAACAGAAACTGACACAGGCACTTTAGGGGAGGAAGAGGCCAGACCTGGAGATGAAGTCTTAGGAGACAACACTCGCCTCATGGCTTCAAATGCACCACGGCTCCGATGAGGAGTCAACGGATCATGAGGAGCCACGATCCCCTCCCACACCGAAGCTGTGGGCTCCGAGCCAGAGGTAGGATCCGAGCTCACCCGAGCCAAAGCCCCGAGAGGAAGAGTCGGCACCGACAAGTCTGTGTGACTATCCTTCCCAAACCCGACTGGAGAGTGTCGGCTCATAGAGTCCCCAGTCGGCACCGAGGACATCCGAGCAGATGCAGCAACCAACAACACGAACAGGTGTTGGCTCCAAGGGATCCACAATCATGAGGTCTGCCTCCTCTGGCTCCGAAGGTCCAGTATGGCTCGGAGGAGGAGCAGACAATTCAGGAGTAATGGTCTTCAGCTCCGACGGTTGGGTCTGAGCTGACAGCAATTTAACTAGGCCCAGTGCCTTTAAGAGCTTCTGAACCAGCCGGTCCATATCCACATTTGACAGGCTGACCAAAGATCTGGAAGAGTGAACAGATGGAGCCGACTGGAGAAGTGGAGAGGGAGGTTTTTCGGCAACAGGTTCCAAAGCAGTGTCCCAGGTCCAAAAAGAACAGACGGTCGGCTCCGAAGACAGTGCAGCCAAAGTCACAACACTTTCCAACTTTTTCCCTTTTTTTGTCCTGGATTCTGAGGAAGATTTGGACGATTTGCTGGCCCCATCCTGGTCAGTCAATGCCTCTGTGAAAGGGTGTTTAATAATACCCCTGTCAACTAACTTCCTCTTCCTTTCTGCAAGCACTCGAGTGGAAAAAGAGTGGCAGATACAACATGACTCCTGCAGGTGCAGGTGGAGATGGTACAAACTGTACACACACTGCACATGGGCATCCGTAACGGACATCTTTTGTCCACAGTCTGGGCACTTCTTGAACCCAGACTTAGGATGCTTTTCCCTTTCTTCAGACACAGCAACTAACTACCTGAAAAAAAAATCACAAGATCAAAAAACAACACTATTTAAGTATATAAACATAGTTTAATTCAGAAATGAGTAATCTAATAATAATATTCAAATAGCCCAAAAGGGGCAACTCTAATATATCTAAAGGTTATATACAATTCACTACAAACAGCAATGCAAAAAGACAGCACAAAAGCCCAAAAAGGCAAGTAAGAAAAGCCTCAAGGCCAACAGGCCGAATGCAAGCACTAGAGATTTACTGGGAAAAGGGGGAAAACAGAAAAATCTGCTAAACTAGGTAATACTATGTAAATATAATAGTAGAAAGATATAAAAATGCAATGGAAAAACTTGCTGAAGTTGAAAATTCCCACAATAGTCTCGAGCAACGCTGGAAACCAAGAGATCCGTGCTGCGGCAAACTAGATAGTACAGTTTTGTACCTACCATAAATGTAGATGTTCGAGTGCTAATACAGCTGCAGTAATCACAGATGGGTTCTCTGCCGTCAGGCGGGTCCTCAGTCGGCCGAATCATAAGTCTAGGTCCGGCGTCGGTTGTTGTCGCTTTCTCTCCTGACGTCAGTGAGGCCGGAGTATATAAGACACAGCCGACGCCATGTTCTTCAGTCTTTCTTGCCCCAGATGTCAGGTGCCCCCAGAAGGAAGGCAATACATAAATTATGTTTATATGTATATACATGCAATGCAATATAATCCAAAATCAGTAGTTGCAAGCAAATAAACCATAGAAGGATAACCCAGTCAGGTTGTATGAAGAGGGTGTTAGGCCCGATGCCTTTACCAAGTGGGGAAGGAGGGAGGGAAACCTGTACTGCAGCTGTATTAGCACTCGAACATCTACATTTATGGTAGGTACAAAACTGTACTATGTTCATCGTGCATACAGCTGCAGTAATCACAGATGGGTAGAGTCCCAAAGCTACGCACAGGGTGGTAGGTACTAGGAGGAACTGGGTTGAGCCAGAATGCCCTGCAACACAGCAGTGGCAAAGCCTGCTCTAGTTCTGGAATATAAAGGCAGGTGGTAGTGTTTTGTGAAGGTATGTACAGAACTCCAAGTGGCTGCCTCCAAAATATCTTTGGTAGGAACTCCTCTGAGGAAGGCTGTAGAGGTAGCTGTGGCCCTGGTGGAGTGTGATCTGATACCTGTAGGAACAGATTTCCCATGATAGGAATAACAAAACCGTATGCAGTGGCCTATCCACTTTGAAATAGTCTGCTTGGTAACTGGCTTCCCTTGAGCCCCTACAGCATAGGACACAAAGAGTTGTTCTGATTTCCTGAAGGACTTTGTTCTGTCCAAATAATAACGTAGCTGCCTATGGATGTCTAAAGAGTGTAGCAGCCTTTCCCCTTTGTTTTGAGGATTGGGGTAAAAGGTAGGTAGGTGTATGGCTTGATTTAAAGCTACCCCGGATACCACTTTAGGCATAAATGACGGGTTGGTACAAAGGGAAACCCTGTCCTGATGGAAGATGAGAAAGGGCTGCACCGCCATGAGGGCCTGTAGTTCCAAAACCCTACGAGCTGAAGTGATAGCCAGAAGGAAGGCTGTTTTCCAGGACAAATATTGCAAATCTGTTGAGGCAGCTGGTTCAAAAGGAGGCAATGTTAATTTTTCTAGTATGTAATTAAGATCCCAGGCTGGTATTGGTTGTTTCCTTGGTGGTCTTATATTCTTAGCCCCTCTGAGGAACTGTCGTAAGAGTGGGTGAGAAAATAAAGGAGGATCCGTGTTGAATTCTGCAGAAATGGCTGAGGCATGGATTTTTATGGAAGAAAATGAAAGTCCACTGTTCAGCAGCTCAGCTAGATACTGTAATACCTGAGGCAAGTTCAGTTTTCTAGGGTCCTGGCCTTTTTTCTCATTCCAAGAGCAAAACCGCTTCCATTTTACGGAGTAAGCTTTTCTAGTAGATGGCCTTCTGGCCTCCAAAATGACATCCTGCACCTCCATGGAGAGTAGGGTCTGTTGTGGTGTTAAGGAATTTTCCATGCAGCGAGATTGAGTGTTTTCAGCTGACTGTGAAGAGTTTTGTAGCTGTGCTGAGTCAGCAGAAGAGGCATTAGAGGCAGGGACCAGGGAGGAGTATGTGTTAGGCTCCTCAGGAGTGGGTACCAGTGTTGCCTTGGCCAATCTGGAGCAATCAGTATCATCTTCGGTCTGTCTGCTCTTGCTTTCAAAAGCACCTTGGGCAGAAGAGGCAGAGGTGGGAATGCGTAAACTGTCCATGCTGTCCAACTGAATGAAAGGGCATCCACTCTCCAGGCCTTTGGATGAAAGGTCCTCGAACAAAACTTTTCCAATTGATGATTCCTGTGGGAGGCAAAAAGATCTATTTCTGGCCTCCCCCACGCTTGGATTATCTCTGTAAACACCTGAGGATGCAACTTCCATTCATGTGGATCTGTCATATTTCTGCTTAGATTGTCTGCCAGCGTGTTTTCCAATCCTGGCAAGTACTGTGCTTGAAGTTCGATTTGCCATTCCAGAGCCAAGTTCCAAAGAGTCATGGCTAGTCTGCACAAGGGGTATGAATGTGTTCCTCCTTGTTTATGTACCACATTACTGTGGTGTTGTCTGTTCTTATCAGTAATTGTCCTGGATGCAGGAAGTCCTTGAAAGCTGTAATTGCATTTATTACTGCTAGCATTTCTTTTGATTGATGTGAAGGTGCTTTTCCTTTTGGGACCATTTGCCCTGAATGCACCTGTCCGTCATGTGCGCCCCCCCAGGCGTAATCTGAGGCGTCTGTTGTGATGACTTGCTTTGCTTGAGGCTTGCAGAATGGGAGGCCTGTATTTGCTTGACATGCTTGGGCCCACCATAGAAATTCCTTTTGCAAACATGGAATTATTGGTATTATTGTTTCCAAACTGTGACTGTGTTGAGACCATAGGTTTTTTAGGTACCATTGAAGTTTCCTCATATGCAGCTTTGCACATGGGATTAAAATAATGCAAGATGCCATGAAGCCCAGAGCCTGCAGGATTTTCCTTGCAGTAAGCCTGGTACATTTTGCTAGTATTTTGAAGTACTGAGTTAGTTGCCCCTGTTTTTCTGGTGTAAGATAGGCCATCTGGGTGTTTGTGTCCAAGTTGGCACCCAGGAAAGTTATTTTCTGAGATGGTGTTAGCCTGGATTTCTCTTTGTTGATTGTGTATCCCAGAGAATGCAGTAACCGTGTTACATATGCCAGATGTTCCAGAAGTATGTGCTTGCTGTCCGCTTGGATCAGGCAGTCGTCCAAATAAGGGTAAATTTGTATCCCTTGAAGTCTGCAGTAGGCAATCACTGATGCCAGGCACTTTGTGAATACTCTGGGCAGTAGATAAGCCAAAGGGCAATGCAGAGAATTGATAGTGGATTGAACCTGCAAGAAATCTGAGGTATCTTCTGCAGCTTTGTCTGATTGGGACATGCAGGTATGCCTCCTTGAGGTCCAATGTTACCAGCCAAAACTCCTTGCCCAGCATGGGAAGAAGCTGCTGTAATGTGAGCATCTTGAATTTTGGTACGAGTAAAAATGTGTTTAGGATGGATAAGTCCAAAATGGGTCTCCAGTCGGTTCCTTTCCTTGGTACCAGAAAAAGTCTTGAATAAAAACCTTGACCTTGTTCGTGAGTAGGTACCTCTTGAATAGCTCTCATGCTTATGAGCTTTGAAATTTGTAGTTGTGCCTCTGCCCTTTGATTGTGTGGCAGGTTTGGCATGCCTCTCATTTTGGAAGAGTGTGGAATTGAAATTTGTAGCCTCTGTTTATAATGTCCAGGATCCATTTGTCTGTTGTGACAATATGCCAATTTCTTGCAAATAATGCTAGCTTTCCTCCCAAAGGTGCTGCCAGCTGAGACCTGCTTGGCATGGAAATGAGGGAGTCATTGGGTTTGTTTCCTGTATTGTTGTGCACTGTCTTCGCCACCTCTTGGTGCTGGAGTTTGCCATTGTCGGCCTCTATATGATCCTTGTGATTGCCCTCTGCCCCTTGTGTGTCTGTATCTACCTCTTTGGGGCTTGTCAGTGGCTGGAAAGGACCAGTTTTTTGAAGGCCAATTTCTGCTAAAACGTGGTGGTTGGACCTGTAAAAAGCTTTGACAGTTTGCATAGATTTGGCTTTTTCTTCCATTTTCCGTAATATCTCCTCAGCATTAGTACCAAACAGCACATCCTTTTGTAAAGGAGCATCTAGAAGTTTAGCTTTCACATGATCAGGCAAGTTTTGTTCCCTAAGCCAGGCATGTCTGCGAATGACTGATCCTGTAGCAGCCGCTCTACTTGAGGCCTCTAGGGCATCATAACCACATTGTAAGGTGTGTTTACCCACTTGCTCTGCACTATGCATCATATCCTGCAACTCCTTCAAATCTGGTTGTTCAGGTTGAGACATTTTATTCCTTAATTGTGATAACAGGAACTGTTGATATTTAAGCATATGAAACTGACAATTTAAGGCCCTCATGGCTAGGGTGGCCGAGGTATATACCTTTTGTCCCCACCTTTCTAAAGATCTTGACTCTCTTTCGGCAGGAAGTGGATTCTTGGCAGTGGAGGCTTTCAATCCCTTGGGGCCTTGAGAAATGGTTTCAGGGTCAGCATTATGGCTTTTGAAGAGAAATTGGTGAGAGTTAGGAACTCTGTAGTACCTATCAGGTTTGACTGGTGCAGGAGGCAGGGAATCCGGGTTAAGGCAAGCCTCCGAATAAACATCATCAAGTATGTCCAAAACAGGAGGTATCGCCAGAGGTCTGCGTTGAGGTAACAAAAGAAATTCCCTATGTCTTTTCTTGGAATCGGAAAAGTCTTGGCCTTCCCAATGGAAGTGTTCCCTCAAAGTGTGCGAGGTTTCCCCAAAGGAAAAATCATCAGGAGGAGATACAGAAGGAATGGACTGCTCTGCATCCGAATCCTCAAAAGGGGAGTAAGAGTGTTCCTCTACATCAGAATGTTCTGATAAAATGGAGCCCTGATCAGAAGAGGGAGAATCTTCCTCCACTCTGGGTCTCTTGTCTGGAGGGGGTTGAGAACCTCTGATAAGAGTAATTAAATCCTCAGCCATTTTAAGCATCTGTTTTTTAGGCATGGGGCCTGGAGATGGGCCCTGTGCAACAGGCCTCTTGGGATGCCTGGCTGCTTTGGATTTAGTAAAGGCCTTAATAGAAAAAGAAGATGAGGGTCTAAAGACACCATGGGTGGAAGTGGACCTGTCCACATTAGTAGGCTCAACATTAGCAATGGCTTCGGTGGTTGTAGTCTGGGAAAGGGCCGAGGTACCTGCGGTCTCGGGTACAGAGGACACCGCCAAAGGAGTGTCGTCGGTAGTCAGGGACTGCAAAGGCGTCTCGCTGAGAACCGGACCACGTGTAGCCTGTTTTGGCGTGGTGTCAGTGGGGACCGCGGACCTCGCGTGTCGGTCCTTGTCCTTGCGTTTTTTGGACAAAACGGTAGTCGGAGTATCCGACGACATTTTATAATCAAAGGCTTTACCAAAATAGTGTTGGGTGAACTCCGCCCGATGCTTAATAGTGCGTTTATTGAAAGTAGCGCAAAAGCGACAGCCAGAGACGTCGTGGTCTGGGCCTAAACAAGGTATGCAGAGGGAATGGAAATCCTTATGCGGTATTTGCTTCCCACAAGAAATACAATTATTAACTTTTTCTGACATCGGTCTGAGGCAAGAAAAGTTTCCCCAACGGGGTACTTAGCTTTAATGAAGACTTCGGTTTCCAATATTTCCGTAATTCAGGAGCTGGCCGACTGGCACTTGTGAACTGCTTCTGCTTCGGGCACCACGCGGCAAAAAAAACTGAAGAACATGGCGTCGGCTATGTCTTATATACTCCGGCCTCACTGACGTCAGGAGAGAAAGTGACAACAACCGACGCCAGACCTAGACTTTGGAATTCGGCCGACCGAGGACCCGCCTGACGGCAGAGAACCCATCTGTGATTACTGCAGCTGTATGCACGATGAACATCTGATGTAATTCCAGCAGTGCATTGTGGGATAAGGGGCTAGGTCTCGAGCTACTGGAAAACTTTGAGCTTGCTAGTCGGCTGTGTGGCTCCGAACCCATCAATGAAGAATGAACACCGGCATTGAACAACTTCACATAAAATGGTTACTAGCAGGAAAAAAGGGACAGAGTGAAAAACAGAAACTGAAAGCAACCTAATAAAAAAGTGGATACTATCAAAAAAGGTTTTTAGAAACAAGGGGGATATACAAAAAGTCTACATATGCTAAAACAAGTACCTTGCTCCCCAGTGGCCATTTTTTTCAATTATAAAGAAATTCCCAATACTATTCTAGCATGTCCAAAGGTCAGTTGTCAATCTCCTCTCCGGTCCAGCTGGTGAATCTGGGAATCTTGAGGCAATGTTACAACTGCCTCATGTACACAGACAACCCTCTCCTCCTCCCAACAAATTCCAACATATGTGAGAGATGCAACCATATAGCCAAACTGGAGGCTAAGCTCTCTCAACTCAGTACTGGCGTAACCAGTCTAGAGGAGAAGGAAACCACACTCACTAAAATTCCAGTCTCACATAGACCTACCATGACAGCAAACCAAACACATAAACACACAAAAACATACTTGGAGGCTCTAAATAAAAATCTGCCTAAGCAGCAGAGACCTCCAAAGCAGACACCCAAGCAACCGCTACCCCAAAACAAAACACGTGCAACACATAGCTCACAAAGCCAGTGTGCCAAAAAGTCACAACCCTTAAGGCTAAACAACACACCTGATACACTTGTAATAGGTGACTCTATCATCAGGCACACTGACGTCCCACTCACCAGGCTGAACAAGGAGAAGGTCACGGTGAGCTGCCTGTCGGGTGCTAGGATCCGTCACATAACACAAGCACTCAGGTCACTCCAAGGCAAGTACAAATATGACTCAGTCATTGTCCATGCTGGTGTGAATGACCTGAGACGTACCTCCCTGGACTACATGAAAAGAGACAGAGGAGCTCTCTGAGCATGTAGCCCAGGCCGGTATGACCCTGACCTTGAGTAGCATCTTACCCTCACCAAGAATGATGCCACAGTATGAAGACAAGATTATCAATTTCAACAATTGGCTTAAGTATTGGTGTCATTCAAAGGGGATCCAATGCCTGTCAGCCTGGGATGACATGCTCGACAAGCCACGATGCTTCGCTAGGGATGGCTTGCACCTGTCACCCCTGGGCTTTCGGGTATTGGCAAAGATTCTTGCTACCCCCATAGTGCCTTTTTTAGGCAAGGCTCAAAAGACAAACCCACCTCCATAGGTATCACAAGGGATAAGAAACTAAGAGTAATGCTACTCAACGCCAGAAGTCTAAACCTCAAGATGCACGCACTCTAAACTCTCCTTAGCATGGAGAACATCGATATCTGTGCAGTAACAGAAACCTGGTTCAAGGCTCTCGAGAGCACCCCAGCACTACCAGGTTATACCTCATACCATGCTTTTCGCCCCAAAACTTGGACCGAACCACAAAAGGAGGGGAGTATCAATATTCACAAAGATACCCACACCTCCAGGTTGGTGGCACAGCACGAAGCATCAGAGACTATCCATGTGCAACTAACAGTGGGTAAAACTGCCTTCCAGTTTATAGCCTGCTACAGACCACCCTCCCAAACCCAGGAACCCCACTCGGCCTTCCTGAGAACACTGGAAAATATGAAGGTCTCTCCAAACACCATTATATTGGGTGACTTCAACTACCCAACCATAGACTGGGAGCATTACTCTAGCCCCAACACCCTAGCCCAAAGGTTCCTAGAATTTATAAACTCAAATGCTATGGAACAACTTGTTACCACTCCCACAAGAGGGGAAAACATACTGGACCTGATCATCACCAACATGGGGACTCTATGCTCCAGACCAGAAGTGTATCCCTCACTGGTAAGATCAGACCATAAACTAATCTCACTGGATATTCACATCCCGACCCCACCCCATGCCCAGAAAACCACAGTGAAAAACTTCTCTAAAGCAAATTTCACACTCCTCAAAACCGAGGTGGAATCCTTCAAAGCCCCGGGCCTGTGGATAATACGGCCCAGACTGCAAAATCCTTTATAAACACATTCTATGAACACCTTCAGGAATGCATGGATCATGCAATCCCAAATAAAACCAAGACCCAATCCTCCAAAGGCAGACGTCCTGTCTGGTGGACCCCAGCCATAAACAAACTATACAATAGAAGGAGGAAGCTACTACATGAGAGAGCAAAATCCCAAAAAGGGAAGGTATCTCTGATCAGTATTAGCAAAAAACTACGGGCACTCATAAAATCGTCTAAGGCCAGCTTCGAGAGAAAAATTGCACAGGACACTAAGGATAATCACAAGGCTTTCTTTAGTTATGTTAGGAACCTGGGTGGGAATTCCCAGATATGCTCAGAATTAGTCCAAAATGACAAAAAATACACCGAACCCACAGACATTGCCAACATCCTAGCTGACAGGTTCAGTGCAAACTCCCCCCCCCCCACCAAAAGGGCTAATATCTATGCCAGCAGAGTGCTGCCCCCCTGACATCTCAGATGCTCAGGTAAGAGCTGCCCTCTCCAAAGCAAGAAACACAGCATCAATGGGACCAAACGGTGTCCCGGGCTGCATCCTACATGAACTCCAAGAAGTGCTAAACCCAAACCTAAAACTACTGTTCAATCTCAGCCTTACTACAGGATATGTACCCAAAGAGTGGCGTACAGCAACAGTGGTCCCTCTCCACAAAGGTGGTGCCTCAACAGATCCTGGAATCTATCACCCCATAAGTCTCACTAGCTTGGTCTGCAAAGCTATGGAAAGGATCATCATGGACCTTATAAATAAAGATATTGGGGACCTACAGACACTGGAGCCTACCCAGTTCGGCTTTGTTAAGGGCAGATCTTGCCTCTTAAACCTAGTCGATTTCTTTGAAACAGTCACCAAGGCCATTGGCAAGGGGAAGGTGGCCCACACAGCCTACCTGGACCTCGCAAAAGCCTTCGATACAATACCCCACTCGGGCATTATAGATAAACTCACCAGCTTAAATATAAACCCCTATGTCACTAGATGGGTTGCAAACTGGCTCAAGGACAGAACCCACATGGTTAGAATAGCTGGAGCCATGTCAGACTCCAAACCAGTTACAAGTGGCGTCCCACAAGGCTCAGTCCTGGGACCTCTCTTGTTCGGTATATATTTCTCGGAAGTACAGGCCAACATGGAAGGACTGTGGCTGACCAAGTTCGCAGATGACTGCAAACTGGACGCCATAATAGACTCTCCAGCCGACACAAGCATCCTCCAAAAGGGCCTCATAGAAACAGACAACTGGTGCCAGAGCCATGGCCTCAAGCTAAACGCCAAAAAGTGTATAGTCATCCCCTTTGGCAAAAACAAAGTGCCCACAAATTACCACATAGGTGGTAATCCATTAAGTACAGAAGAAGTAATTCGGGACCTGGGGACCCAAGTTGATAGCAATCTCTCATTTGACAACCACGTGGCCAAAGTGGTTAGAAAAACATTTTATATAGCCCACCTAATCATGAAGGGATTCACATCTAGATCAGGGGAGGTCATCGTGCCTCTTTACTCATCCCTCATCATCCCCTTAATTGAGTACAATGCCCCTTTTGGGATGTACCTTACCAGACACCTGCAGCAACTGGAAAGACCCCAAAAGTACCTCACCAAGAGGATCAAGGGGCTCAAACAGATGCTGTATGCTGCCCGGTTAAAGAAACTCCAGCTCTACTCAGTGGCATACCGCCTGCTCAGAGGCGATCTGTGCCTGACGTATAAAGCCATGTCCAACCCGGAATTCATGGACATGCTGCACCTCAGAAAATCCAAATCCCATCGAGCTATGCGCTCGAGGGACTTGAACCTCAGCACTGAAATAAATAGGACATGCTGGAGGGACAGATTCATAACCCAGAGGCTCCCTTCACTCTGGAATAAAATCCCAGTCCAGGTTAGGCAGAGTCCCCCATTGACTCTCTTCAAGAGGAATCTTGATGAGTGGATGGGAGATCGTAGGTTTACCCCGGGTATCACTTCTGTGTCACTGTTAGACAGAGGCACAGTATACTAACCTCGAAAAAGGGCATAGCAAAATTTATTTAAAATGGGTGGCGAAAGCCATACACACTCTGGCTAGGCTTATAAATGCCCTAGGGCAGATAGCCTAGTATGAACCTATGAATACAGAAAGATAAATTATAATAATATGACCTGAAAATCCAACAGCTAGCTAATCAGACCACGTCTTCGTCAAGTGGCAAAAGAGATCTGAGGTAACAGGGAGAGATGCACTGTGGGTAAGTGGAGGTATCAAAGAGTTTTATGGTTGTCACAAGCTTAGGAACGGCAGAGTGGAATCCAATGGATCAGATCTGAACCCATATGTGAGGACGAGATGAAAATTTGACAATATCAGATCAGATAATTAGGAAACATTAGCAAACCAAGTTAAAAATATTAATGGAAAGAAATCAATACTGTACTAATGTTAACATTTATTATTTATCTTTTTTGATGAGAAAGTCCCAAAAGTGTGCCACTCAACCACAGCCCATAAGGCATAACAACGTACCCAGCACTCTAATCATAGGTGACTCTATAGTCAGGCACACTGATGTTCCACTCACCAGAGTAAACAAGGAGAAAGTTACTGTCAGCTGCCTGTCAGGTGCCAGGATCCGCCAAATAACGTACGCACTCGGGTCACTCCACAACAAGTATAAATATGACTCTGTCATTGTCCATGTTGGTGTGAATGACTTGAGACGTACCTCCCTGGACTACATGTAAAGAGAGAGGAGTTCTTCGATCTTGTAGCCCAGGCAGGTATGACCCTAACCCTGAGTAGCATCCTGCCATCACCCAGAATGGTACCACAGTACAAGGACAAAATGATTGACTTCAACAATTGGCTAAGCTTCTGGAGTCATTCTAAGAGGATCCAGTATCTGTCTGCCTGGGATGACATGATCGACAGACCACAAAGCTTTGCCAGAGATGGCCTGCACCTGTCGCCCTTAGGATTCCGGATACTGGCTAAAGCTCTTGCTACCCGTATATAGTGCCTTTTTTAGGCAAGGTTCAAATGACAAATTCACCATCGTAACAGGTACAAGCAAGCAAAATCTGAGGGTAATGCTACTTAATGCTAGAAGTCTAAACCTCAAAATGCACTCACTCGAGGCACTCCTTAAAATGGAGAACATCGACATCTGTGCAGTGTCAGAGACCTGGTTCAATTCTCCAGAGAGCACCCCTGCATTACCAAGCTATAATTCCTACCATACCTTTCGGCTACCTAACCTGGACCAAAACACTAAAGGTGGAGGGGTGTCCATATTTATTAAGGATACCCACACCTCCAGGCTAGTTGCTCAGCATAATGCATCCGAGATTATCCAAGTGCAACTAACTCTGGGCAAGACCGCAATCCAAATTGTAGCTCGCTACAGATCCCCCACCATGCCCCAGGATTCCCAATCCTCATTTCTAGATACACTGGAAAATATTAGGGTACAACCTAACACCCTAATAATGGGCGATTTCAACTACCCCACCATTAACTGGGAAACCTACTCATGTACCAACACTTAAGCTCAACAATTTCCAGAATTCATAAATTCCAACACCTTGGATCAGCTTATCCACACCCCCACCAGGGGCAGCAATATCCTAGACCTGGTCATTACCAACATGGGTGACCGGTGTTCCACACCAAAGGTAAAGTCCTCATTGGTCAGATCCAACCACAAGCTAATCACCCTAGACATCCACATCCCATCCCCACCCCCCATTAGGGAAACTACCGAAAAAATTTCTCCAAAGAGCCAACTTCACACTTCTTAAGACAGAAGTGGCAAACTTCACAACACCCATGCAGATGGACAATAGAGGCACGACTGCTGAATCCTACACAACTGCACTTTATAACACGAGAGCATGGATCATGCTATCCCTAACAGAACTAAGATGCTATCCTCCAAAAAAATGAAGCCAATCTGGTAGCCCTCTGTCATAAACAAACTCTACAAGAGAAAAAAAACTGTTGCAAAAAAGCGTAAAATCCCATGATTGGAGGAACTCCCTGGTCAGCCTCAGTAAGAAGCTGAGATCCCTCATAAAATCCTCCAAAGCTAGTTACGAAAACAAAATTGCCACGGATTCTAAAGACAACAACAAAGCATTACATAGCTATGTCAAGAATCTCAATGGCAACACTCAGATCTGCTCTCAGTTACAGCACAATGGCACTAAATAAACAGAACCAACTGATATTGCCAACATCCTGGCAGATAGGTTCAGTGCTAACTTTACCCCCCTCTCTCCCCCTAAAGGGCCCATCTCTATACCGGAAGAATGTAAAGCTCCTGTAATCACAGCTGCACAGGTAAAAACCACACTCTCCAAAGCCAAGAATAAGAACTTATGTACTCACCATAACATTCCATGTTGGTAGTCCATCCCACCCTTCATTTTTACATATGGGTTCGGAGCCAATCTTCGGCTCCGATTTACAAGCTGGAAGACTTCTGGTTGGCTTGTGGCTAAGCAGGTACCCATGGTGCACCAGTACAATCCCCAGATCTTGTTTGCTGCTCACTAGAATAACAACCATAAAAACAACCAATACTAAAGGGTCTCCAACCAAAGGCAACCAAATTATTACTTCCAGATCTTCCAGGATGGGGGCAGGAGGGCAGGTTGGTAAAAATGAAGGGTGAGATGGACTACCAACATGGAACGTTATAGTGAGTACATAACTTCTTAATGTTAGGTAGTCTGATCTCACCTTCATTTTTACATATGGGACAGCGTCCCTAGTACCTTATTCTTGGGTGGCTCATTGGAAAAAACTCCTGAGCACTGTGGAGCCAAAGGATGCTCAACCACTGGATGCCAAATCCAATTTGTAATGTGTAATAAAAGTGTGAGGGGTAGCCCACATAGCTGCTGCACAAATATTATCAAGTAGTACCCTGGCTTGAAAGGCTGCAGAGGTAGACAGCGACCTGGTAGAATGAGCCTTGATCCTGTAGGGTAAAGGTTTGCACTCTGAGCTATAGATAACGGCTATACAACTGGAAATCCAATTAGATAGTGTCGCTTTAGAAATTGGTTAAGCCCAATCTAGAATCAGAAAAGGAAATGAATAATTGATCTGATTCCTGAAAACCTTAGTCCGCTCTAGATAAAAATGTAGTTGTCTATGAATGTCTAGCTGATGAAAACGGTGCTCAGCTGCATTACAGTGGTTAGGGAAGAAAATTGGGAGTTCTATTAATTGGGTTTAAGGTAGCATTAGTACATAATGACACCCTGTCTTTGTGAAAAATCAAATACGGTGGCTTAATAGACAAGGCCTGTAGCTCCGATACCCATCTAGCTGATGTGATAGCTACCAAAAACAAGGTCTTCCAAGACAAAAATTTTAGAGAAGATGAGCTGAAATGTCAAAGGGGTGAGAAGTCAATTTGGACAACACAAAATTTAAATCCCAAGAAGCCACTGGTTCTTGCAGAGGTGGTCTCAATACAGTGGACCCTTTCAAAAAGGTCTTGCACAGCTTATGAGACATTAAATTGGTATCTGGAAAACCTAAGTGAAAATGAGAAATCGCCGCCAACTGGACTCTGATAGTGACAGTGGCAGATCCTTGCTGAAAAAGCTCAGAAAGAAAATCCAGAATCACAGGTATAGAAGCAGTGTATGGATCTACATTCATTCTCTGTGCCCAAATAAAAAATCTTTTCCATTTACTGCCATACAGCCTCCTAGTTGAAGGTTTATTGGAGTACATAAGAATATGTGACACTGAGGTTGATACATTATATGAAGCCTGACCAGGGATGGAACTGGAGCAGCCACGCTGTCAATTTGAGGGTGTGGATTGAGGAGTGTAGCGAACCTGACATGTGAGTCAATAGATCTGGAGCTGGGTCCAGAATCCAAGGATCGTCCAAGAGGTGAGGCTCAACGAAGGGGAACAAGACCTGATGAGGCCAGTAAAGAGCAATGAGGATCAACTTGCTTCCCCACCCGATCTGGGAGGCATCCGTGGTCACAGTGGCAACGGGTTGGGCCGGAACAAATGGGGCACCCGTGATCAGATGATTGGGAGCTATCCACCAAAGAAGGTCCTTCTTGCATGATTCCATCAGCAGGATAGGATAACTCAGTGGGAGAAGATTGGAAGGACCATTGGGAAGACAGAAGCCACTGGAGAATTCTCATGTGCAACCTGGCTAATGGTATCAATAGAATTGTGGAAGCCATAGTTTAGAGGAGCTGAAGACCCCACTTCGCTTTGACTTTTCGCAAAGGGAGAAAACTATGAACTTGGGAGATTAAGTTCTGTGCCCTTTCGGCGGGGAGACGAGCTGTCATGTTCATTGTGCCTACCTCTGCGCCTGTAAAAATCACAGAATGAGAGGACAATAATGCAGATTTTTTCCAGTTTATGGAGATCCCTAACTGAGCACAAAGTTGAATCATGGCGTCCCTGTTTTGGAGGAATAGATGCCTGGTGGGGGCAGTCAGGAGCCAGTCATCCAAATACAGAAACACCTGGAATCCCTGACATCTCAGGTGAGCTGTCAATACTGCCATGCATTTGGTGAATACCTGGGGGGCTGTGGTGAGACCAAAGGGCAGAGCACGAAACTGATAGTGACTGGCTCCTAGCTGGAAGCATAGATGGCTTCTGGATGCCTTGTCCATTTTTATGTAGTAGTAGGCATCCTGAAGATCCAGAGAGCACATCCAAAAGTCTTTCCCTAACAACGGGAGTATAGACTGCAGTGTTACTATCCAAAACTTGTCCTTCTTCACTGATTCGTTCAATCTGCTAAGGTCCAATACTGGCCTCCAATCTCCTGTTCGTTTTGGAACTAAAAAGAACCTGGAGTAAGTTCTGGATCCTATCTGGTCTGCTGAGACAGGCTGGATGACTCTTTTTAAGAGCAACTTGTTGATCTCCACAGTTGCCTGATCCCTGAGATCGGGTGGTACATCTGGGATCCTTTTGGAAACAAACAGTGATAGGGAAAAGGGTATGATATAGCCTCTGGTTACAACTCTTTGCACCCACTTGTCTTGGGTGGTATTTAGCCAGGCTTCTTGGTACAAAGAAATGTGCCCCCGACCGGCCCCAAAGAAGCGCAGTTGGGCTCCACATCAGTAGTGCAGATAAGGCCGTCCTCGAAAGGAATCACTGCCTTGTTGGTATTGCAGACCACCCCTGCCTCTAGGGAGACATCTGCCGTTTCCTCCTCCTATGCCTCTGAAAGAGGATTCACCCTGTGTGTCAGGAAAGACCCTCTGGGACTTCTTGAACCAGATTTTACCGCCCCTTTAACCTTTGGGGTATGGTCTGGAAGGGACAGTAAAACGCACTCCCATGGCAGAAAGTGTCTTTCCTCCTTGCTCACACCGAGTGAGTGCATCCTTCACCTTGGAACCAAACAATGAAGAACCATCAAACGTGGCATTGGTGAAAGTAGACTTGAACGGTTCTACAAAATTACATAAGCGCATCCAGGAGTGGTGCCTCAAGGCAACTCCAGAACCCGCTGCTCTACTCGCAGCATAAGAAATAAGTCGCATGGAGGAGTTAACCACAGAATTTAAGGTGGACAACTGTGTAGAAATTTTGTCAGGCTGTTGGACATGCTCCACTTAAAGAAATCCCAATCCCTCCGAGCTACACGCTCTAGGGACCCAAATCTTGTCACCACAATAAACAGAACATGCTGGAGGGATAGATTCCTGTCCTAGAGACTTCCCATACTCTGGAACAAATGACCTATCTATATCAAACAAAGCTCCTCATTAGCACTCTTCAAGACAAATCTTGATGATTAGATGGGAAATAGGAAATTCACCCCAGGGATCACTTCTGTGGCTCTGCTCGACAGTGGCACAGGAAAATAATTTTCTTGGGTGGCGAAAGCCAGGGTACCTTTTTGGCTAGGTTTATACAGGCCCTAGGGCCAATAGCCTAGTACCTACCTATGAACCTATAAGCAAGAACCTGTTTACAGGTGATGTTAGAAAGAAAAAAAATCCAAACAATAAAGGACATTGAATACATAAACATGTACCAAAAGAGACAATAACATACAGTGATATCAGAAGAAACATTAACTCATTCAAATTTGCAAGCAGTGAACTAATGAGGGGTCAGATTACTGACTGCTGGCAGGCTGAATATGGCGCTCACAGTCACATCATATTTTGCAAGAAAATGATTTAAAATGAAAAGAAAAACACCTTTTTGCCTTACTTATTCAACTAAAATCCCAGACAAAACTTCAGCTCTGGCCAATCTACTAGAACTATAAGCTAAAACTAGACAACTTTGCTCTAGTGACAAAAAATTAATCAAGGTCACCAAGACCAACAACACAGCAGGGGACTCCCTCTTCCCTAACTATATAGGCAAAATTTGGAACACCCTACCTACTGCTATTACCTCAGCAGGCTCAAAGGTTACATTTAAAAGACTCCTGAAAGAACACCTAAAGCACACGTGGATATGCACATGTTCCCCTACCTGGCTGACCCCCCACCCCCCCTTCTCCCTTACTCTTGCCCTCTAACTTCAGCTTCATCACCACAAGAATGAAACTTCTTTAGCTTCCTTCCAGTTCCACCTATAATTCTAACCCCTTAGTCAATATACATATGTCACTGCTAGGACACTTATCTATCCACTTTACTTTTCTCTTTACACCTCTACTCTTACTTTATACTTAAGCTACTTACACCTCCTGCTTTTCTTACTTAATCTGTTATCCAATTTCCCATCTCTGTCTCTTCTCCTGCTACTATACTCCCTACTGTCTAATCTTTGCTGTCTTTGTCGCTATACTCCCAACTGTGGCTAACTTGCTCACAACTCAACTGTACAAAGCAAAAAATGCAACACCTACTAACGGTGTTCACCATTATGTAATGCCTCAACCTAAAACTGTAAAAGATGTGTTCAGTCTATGTAAATATGTTAAATCTTAAGCTTCAGTGCTATTTTACTAGTCAATGTTAAGTCTGGTACTATATATGTAAATTTGCATTAAGCCTGAATGATATGTTACTAGTCAATGTTAAGTTTGGTACTATCTATGTAAATGTGAATGCTTATGTGTACACCTTATATTTTACTTAAAATTTAATTGTGGAGCTTTTCTCCCCAGGCATCTGCTGAAAATGGACATGCATCCAGTCAGACTTTAAATAAAATACAAATAAATAAAATCTTCTCACATTTGAAATAGTTGATCACAGGACAACTGAAGGCCAGAAATTCAGTGCCATAATTAACTTAACATTGAAAAGATGGCATTGTATATGGTTTCCATTTCAAGTGCTGTAGAAATTAAGAGACAAGACAGCCCACATAATTTGCTTTACAGGTATGACGTAAACCACAGCATGACTGGCACAGTAGTAGTAAGTTAAGCTAAAAAGAACAGCATTACAGCACTGTGGCAATGGCAAAATCAGTAATACAGTGTGCCTCTACTACAATTACAAAAGTAAAGAAACGACACAGCTCTGTTCAGGTGTTAACAACCTAAAAACACAAACATATCTAAAGATGTTAACACATGTTGACTAATATGAAGATACTGCATACAGAATTTTTAAATTGCAGTAACCTTAAATCTGCACATCTTTTTGAAGAATATTTTCATAAATACTCACCTCACTGATGCTGAATCAAAGGACTGTACTTGTACATGAATGTCAGCCAGCATACACACAAAAAACTCTAAAACCATAGAATTTAAAAACACAAAAATAGAAGTGGTGCCAAATATATTTGCACTGCTGTAAAACACCTGCAATACCTAACCCAGAAGCAAGGCATCCACCCATACCTCTGATGACCAAGACTAGTGGTTCAGGCTCTGCAGTACCAGCTTAAGACCATATCTATGATCTCTGGGGAGACAATCAAGTAAACGAAGCTGAGGCTTGTAGTGGAGCCAAGCATAACTGTAATTATTAACAGTCAAGCAGGAGTCCAACAAAAATGTGCAAGCACATAGGGGAGGCAACATCTGATGGAGGAGTGTACAAAGGTAGGCAAAGCTAGGTAAGGGAGAAAGTATGGGGGGGAGCATGGTTGTTCTGTCAGCAGCATAAAAAATGAAAAACAGAAATACTGGCAGAAATAACAACTGAGCAAGACAAAAACTGGCAGCAGCTTGCTTTTCCACTGAAATGGAGACATACAATTTAAAATTAAATGCACATGTACAATTTAAAATGAAATAATCAGGGTGTGGTGAAGAAAGACAGCTATACACTAAAGAAATTATTTGTGGAAAAGGAAAAAAAATCTTACCAGCATTTGTTGCATCCTTCATGCTAACATTCACACTTGTATAATTATCTAACTTGGCCATTAACTCAACTTCCAGCTGCTGAAGGTTACGCAATTTGATTGCATTCTCAACATCTTCTGTAAAATTAATTTGTTCTGCCAAGCAGAGGATCTGTTAAATTAAATACATGCATATATATTACAAGCTACAATGTTATATATTCTTTCACGAGAGGAACAGTTCTGCAAATCCCTTAATCATCCACAAGCAATACACGAATAACAATTATTAAATTCAGAATGGGTAATTCATAGCATGCTTCATGTGCTATATGTTGGCTGAAATGATTTATACAAAACTAAAAATTTAGCTACACAGAACCTACCACATTTCAAAATCCTTGCATAATAAACTATCAGACAAATCTACCTATGGAACTTTATTCTGCCTCTTGAAACAGTTCATGGTCAAATTCTTTCTCAACCGAGCATCAGGATTGCCTCCTGCTTTATCTGGAATTCATCTTTGTTGGTGATACTAGAGGAATGTCTGCTAGAAGGAAACTTGAGAAGATCCTCCCTAACTTGGTTATTTCCAGTATAAAAATGATAGGCAGAAGTTGTTAATTCCATGGACTAGAGGGAGAAAGCCCTAACTATGACCATGATGACCTACGTCTAAGCACCATACCCAGGGGCTGGGGGACTTGTCAGGGGTAGAGCAGGAGGAAGTGGTCAGTGCTACTAATTTATCATGCGTGGTAGGGAGGCAGCTGGCCTGCTGCAATGCTGATACACTCTGGTGGCAGACAGTAAGATAGTACACAGCAAGCAGCACTGTTCACCAGGGAAGAACACTCAACAATAAATTAAGCACACATAACAAGTAGTTTCACATACATGTGAACAGAACTGCACATGTGCATTGGTGAGGAACTGTATCAAAATCTGGCACACTGGCATCCTCTTGGTGGTGATAAGCATGTAAGAAGAAACAACCCACTGGTGCCCATCTCTCACTCCCAGCCTGAATGGTAAAATGAGATTACCAAAATGTATTCCCCTTTGGAAGAGCAGATCCCTCCCACAGAGAAAGTGGTATGTGAAGTTCAGGTAAGAAAGGTCAAATGCGCGAGTCAGTACAGTGATTTGAGGGGACAGCATGGTAAGTAAGGGTTGCAAGAAAAAAGGATATTAACAACAGGGGAAAAGACACAAAGGAAGATCTAGTACATCAAAGACTCCAACAAAAATGATTACTAAGCAGTGGATGATGAATATACTTTTACCATAATGATTGCTCAACCTTAAGGAAATGAAGTTACATATCTGGTGTTAAGCAACTAACCTATCCTCAAAGAGCACTGCATTTCAACAGCAATCTTGTTGCAGAATGAATGCTAAAGTATTTACTCAAATGAAAGGTGGCAAAAGGTGAGGCTTTTTTTTTGGGGGGGGGGGCACTTTTTGTCTCCCATAGCTGACCATCAGGAAAAGGTGGTGCCTCTCTTCAATGCCTGGGTCTAACTACCCTCTCCTGGTCTCCCCTACATTTACTCCGATAAGAAGTGGGGCTAGCAAAGAGATCAAGGCATTTCAAAGTCCCTATCATATTGCTTCCAGAGTGTTTTCCTACCTTTCCCCCACCCCCATTCATGTCCCAAAAACACACTGCGGGTAGGACTTGCAATGAGCGGACAAGCACTGAAACACTAATTTCTGGAAGGAAATGATATCAGCAAGCGGCACTGCCCACCCTCAGGAAGCATTTCACAATTGTTTCTCCAGCCTCTGCCATAGAAATATAATCACTCTGTGTACCACGAGCATGAGCACCTCCATCCTCCCCTTCCTGGACTGGCATGCCTGACCTCCACTGCCAGCACCTCAGTTGTGAAAGGCACTAATCAAACCTGGGTCACCTATGTCACAGTAAGGGCTATATCCCTCTATGCCACAGCACTGGCTGGGAAAGTGGTGCTTATTTAAAACTTACTTCCAAGTCCTGCTTTGCCTTTGGACTGGATGTCCAGTGTTAAGTAAAAATATATGTATGGCTGAGATCACAGCACCACAAACATCCTAAGCAGAGCTTCCCCTAAAGTAAAAAAGCTAAGTAATTCACTAACCTGACAGAATATGCACTAACATAGACAGGTAAGGTTTTCCATACTAAGTAGTAGTACTCAGAATACAGTACTTGGCATGACCTAACCAAAAAGACAAAATGTGTTTAGTTAACAGCCTTGTCTTCTGTGCCTTTTATTGAAAACCAGATAACCAATTGTCATACACACATTTAATCTGCTAAGCAAGGGCTTTCATTTGTGTTATATACACAGAAAATGCACAAGATACTAAACAGTCTGATTCAAAGCAAATTTTGACAGAAGTTTTTCAATAAATTTTTGGTTTGGTTCTTAACTCACTGCTTACTAGAAGACTACAGTCATCAGGAAAAAGTACAGTTGTGTACACTTACCATAAATGTAGATGTTCGAGTGTATTCACTGTTGCAGTCATTACATTGCCCTCAGTTGGCCTGATTAACAAAGTCTTGTCCCTTCCTCCATGATGTCAGGTCGTCAGGGGTATAAAACATGCAGCCGACACCATTACATCAGTTTTTCTTGCCCCAGATGTCAGGTGCCCCCCAAATGGGGAGCTAATAAAATTTAAAAACACAAAAATATACCTCAAACCAAAAGCAAATACACCAAAAAGGCTTTTAAGCATAGCAAAAAAAAGTACAGGTATAGTCAGAGAAAAACAGGTGGCTGGAGGGAGGGTAACCAGGACTGCAAAAGTAAATACACTCGAACTTTTAGTTATGTACTTACCATAACGATAGATGTATGTGATCCATCTCGCCTACATTCATTACTGACGGGTTCGGAGCCGAGAATCGGCTCCGACTCGGCCACTATAAAGTACAGTTTTGTACCTACCATAAATGTAGATGTTCGAGGATCCACATTGCTGCAGTCCTAACTATTGGGTAGTCCGCTGTCCCAGTCGGCCCGAATACCAAAGTATATGGCTGACGTCGGTCAAGGCGCACTAGACTGACGTCAGTACGTCAGGGTACTAATGCGCATGACCGACGTCATATCCTCAGTCTTTTCTTGCCCCAGATGTCAGAAGACCCTAAAAAGACAAGGTCAAAACCAAAAACTCCAAACATTCCTGCACCAAAAAAAAAAAAGTACAATATATACAAAATTACCAGAGTATAACCTCACCTACACAACTACCCCTAAACACAGAGGGGACGGAGGGAGGGTAAATTGGACTGCAGCAATGTGGATCCTCGAACATCTACATTTATGGTAGGTACAAAACTGTACTATGTTCTTCATTCCACATTGCTGCAGTCCTAACTATTGGGTAGAATCCCAAAGCAGAGGTAAGGGAGGCTGGCAAATCATAAGGAAGCAGGAGCTGACAACATGCCTTGCAAAATAGCTGTGGCAAAACCAGCCCTAGATTTAGAGTAGAGAGGAAGGTGATAATGCTTAGAGAAAGTATGCACTGAACTCCAAGTAGCTGCCTCCAAAATATCCTTAGTTGCCACCCCCCTTAGAAATGCTGTTGAAGTGGCAGTAGCCCTAGTGGAATGAGGCCTAATCCCAGCTGGAATCTCCTTGCCATGATGGGAATAACAAAATGCAATGCAAAACCCAATCCACTTAGAAATAGTTTGTTTTGACACAGGCTTGCCCTGAGAACTCAAAGCAAAAGAAACAAACAACTGCTGAGACTGCCTAAAATCCTTAGTCCTGCTTAAATAATAACGCAATTAAGCAGGAGTAGGAGCTCTACGTGGGGGTCTGATATTCTTTGCCCCTCTAAGAAATTGCTTGAACAAAGGATGCGAAAACAATGGTGGGTCACAATCATAGTGAGCTGAAATCGCTGCAGCATGAATCTTAATGGAAGAGAAAGACAAACCTTTGTCCAATAACTCAGTAAGATATTGAAGAGCAACACTCAAATTAGGCTCAGAAATCTCCAAATTGTTTGCTGCCCTCCAAAATACAAATATCTTCCATTTTTCTGCGTACACTTTCCTTGTACTAGGTCTTCTGGCTTCCAAAATCACATTTAAAACTTGTTGAGGAAGTTGAGACCTGCTGTGTTTCAAAACAGAATATGCCAGGCTGTTAGATGAAGAGAGTGAAGCTTGACATTGAGCAGGTGACCGTCCCTCTGAGACAACAGGTGTGGAATCAAAGGTAAAGGCCATGGAGGCTTCCTTACCAGACTCCTCAGTAATGGGTACCAGTGTTGCCGAGGCCAATCTGGAGCTATTAAAATCATCCTTGGCTTGTCTTGTCTGACCTTTAGGAGCACCTTTGGGAGAAGAGGCAGAGGTGGAAAGGCATACACATGAAGATTTTTCCAACTGAAAGAAAGAGCATCCACTTTCCAAGCTGTGTGATGAAACCTCTTTGTGCAAAACTTTGGCAGCTGGTGGTTTAGTGGAGAAGCGAACAGATCTATGTCTGGAGTTCCCATGACACTGTCAATTTTGAAATACATGAAGATCCAGTTTCCACTCGTGGGGATCCATGATTTGTCTGCTTAACACATCTGCTAAGGAGTTCTGTGCTCCGGCAGAAACCTTGCCTGAAGAGTTAGTTGCAAGCTGAACGCAGTCTCCCATAAAATCATTGCTTGCCTGCACAACGGTAAGAATGTGTTCCCCTTGTTTGTTGATGTACCACATGACAGTTGTGTTGTCTGTTAGAATCAACACCTGCCCTGGAAGAAGTAACTCCTTGAAAGCCATTAATGCAAACTGGACTGCTAACATCTCTTTCATGTTGATATGTAGATGCTGTAGTCTGGCAGGCCACTTGTCTTGTATCCACTTTCCATTTAGATGAGCTCCCCAAGCAATGTCTGAGGCATCTGTCGTTAGAATCTGACTCGCCTCTGGCCGGGTCACAGAGAGTCCCTTGTTTAGGTGACATTCCTGAGCCCACCACAAAAATTCCTTTTGAATGCAAGGTATTATTTGAATAACAGTGTCCAAATCCTGGCAGTGCTGTGTCCATACATTTTTGAGATACCATTGCAGCTTCCTCATATGCAGTTTGGCATTGGGAAGCACCAGAATACAAGATGCCATGAACCCTAAGGCTTGAAGGACTGTCCTTGCAGTCAGCCCGGACTGAAGAGATAGTTGATGGAAGTAACTGGAAAGATTCTTTTGTTTGTCCGGGGTTAAAAGGCCATCTGGGCTGCTGTATTCAGTCTCACACCCAGAAAGCACATGTCTTGAGAGGGTACTAGACTGGACTTTATTTCGTTCACAGAATACCCTAGGCATCTTAGCACTGCTATCACAAATTCCAAATGCTGTAAAAGGTCTTCCTTTTCTTGAGCCAGAATCAGGCAGTCGTCCAAGTAAGGATAGATTTGAATTCCTTTTAGCCTGAAGTAAGCTATCACTGGAGCCAGAACCTTTGTGAATACTCTGGGCAGTAGATAAGCCAAAGGGCAATGCAGAGAACTGATAATGAGAATTTCCAGCTCGAAAACGCAGATACTTCCTGCAACTTAGTCTGATAGGCACATGAAGGTAAGCTTCCTTGAGATCTAAAGTTACCATCCAGTGATCTTTGCCCAGCAGAGGTAAAAGCTGTTGTAACGTCAACATTTTGAACTTGGGAATGTCGAGATAAGTGTTGAGGATAGATAAATCCAAAATTGGTCTCCACGTGTTCCCCTTCTTGGTACTAGGAACAGGCGAGAATAAAATCCTAGGCCCCTTTCTGGCACAGGAACTGGCTGAATGGCCCCTATTTGGAGCAACAGAGAAATTTGCTTGTGAGCCTCTTTTCTTTGTAGAGGAGGAATGTCTGGCATGCCTTTGAAAGGAGGCAAGGTATGGAAATAAAACCTGTAACCGTGGTGAATGATATCCAAAACCCATCTGTCTTGGGTAATTAAATCCCAATTTTCTTTGAAAAGAGCCAGCCTTCCTCCCAAAGGTGCTGCCAGGCGAGAATGTACTGGCAGCTGAAAAGGTAGGTCATTGGGTCTGTTTACAAAAGGACTGACCCCTGCCCTCACCAGAAGACTGAGCAGGTGAACTCCCTGTTCTAGGCCTAAAAGAACCTTGAGCTCTGCCCCTACCACGTCTAGACCTACCCCTAGACTGGGAATCATAAGCAGGATATGTCCATCCCTTAGTAGGCCAATTTCTACTAAACTTGGAGGCTGAACCTGCAAAAATCCTTAACAGTTTGCATAGACTTAGCCTTGTCCTCCATTTTCTTTAAAACTGCTTCCACAGGCGAACCAAACAACACATCAGACTGTAAAGGAGCATCCAAAATCCTTGTTTTAACATGCTCAGCTAAATTCTGATCCCTCAACCAGGCGTGCCTACGAAGAACAGAACCAGTGGCAGCCACCCTCGAGGAGGCCTGCACAGCATCAAAACCACACTGCAAGGAATGCTTACCCACCTGTTCAGACACATGAACTAAATCCTGCAACTCTTTACACTCAATACCTTCTGCCAGAGCATCCACCTTAGACTTCAATTGTGAAAGGAGATAATTCTGATATTTTAACATGTGAAACTGACAATTCAACGCCCTCATGGCTAAAGTGGAAGAAGTATACACTTTCTTTCCCCATCTATCCAAAGCCCTTGCCTCTTTATCAGGAGGAACAGGATTTTTAACAACAGAAGCCTTCACACCTTTAGGCCCCTGAGAGACAGTTTCGGGTCTGCCCTAGGACTCTTAAAAGATACTTATGAGCTTCAGGCACCCTATAGTACCTATCCGGTTTAACTGGGGCAGGAGGCAAAGAGTCAGGATTCAGGGAAGCCTCTGCAAAAACATCTTCCACCACATTCAGAACAGGAGGTATAGCTAAAGGCCTATGCTGTGGTAAAACAAGAATTCCCTAAGCCTCTTCCTGGAATCAGAGAAATCTTGACCTTCCCATTTAAAATGCTCCCTCATGGAATGCAGAGTCTCTGAAAATGAAAAATCCTCAGGAGGAGAAGCTGAAGGAGTAGAATCATCCACATCAGAATCAGAATAAGGAGGATACTCCTGCAAGTCTTCAGCCGAAGACTCAGAAGCCTCCGAACATTGCTCAAAACTCTCAAACTCAGGTTCCACCCTAGGCCTCTTATCAGGAGGGGGCATAGAACCTCTAATCACAGTAATCAAATCCTCTGCCATTTTAAGCATATGTTTCTTAGGCAAAGACCCTGAAGCACTAGGAGAAACCCCCACCGAAGCTAAACTTGGCCTGCCTCTCAAAGAAGCCTTGGAAACAGAAGGGGAGGCTCTAACCACCTTAGGAAGAGAGGGAAGAACAGCCACCTGAGAAGCCCCTTCAGCCTGGCCTACTTCCTGAGAGGACACATCCTGTAACAGTAAAGTCTCTCCCTGAGACTCCAAAGAAACTCCTGGCAGAACCTCCGGCTCCACTGAGCCTTTTGCGTTTTTTGGCCGAAGCGGGCGTCGGGGCATCCGACGGCATTTTATAATTACAACGCTTCCCAAAAACTAACCTGGCACAGTCTAACCTTCTCTTAATAGTGCGTTTGTTAAATCTAGCACAAGAGCGGCATCCAACAACGTCGTGCTCAGGCCCTAAACAAGGTATACACAAAGTATGGTAATCCCTATGAGGTATCTGTTTCCCACAAGAAATACAGTTATTCACTTTTTCTGACATCCGGTTAAATACTGAGGCAAGAAAAAACCAAAATATTCCCCAACGGGGTACTTAGCCAACTTTGATTCGGTCTGAAACTCTGACTTCAGAAACTTTCAGAACGCCAACCTGCACTCGCAAAACTGCTTCTGCATCGGACCATGCGGCAAAAAAGACTGAGGATATGACGTCGGTCATGCGCATTAGTACCCTGACGTACTGACGTCAGTCTAGTGCGCCTTGACCGACGTCAGCCATATACTTTGGTATTCGGGCCGACTGGGACAGCGGACTACCCAATAGTTAGGACTGCAGCAATGTGGAATGAAGAACATCTAGCACGAAGTCTCTCATTGGCTGGGCTAACCCTGTATCCCAGGATGCATCACGCCCAAACCCCCAGATCTTGTTTGCCCCAACATGATTCTCCCACATACACCATACCACAAGGATAAATAAGTAAGAGGAGAGAAAAGATAATATCCTCAGAGAAATCAGAATACAGGTTTCCTCCAAGTCCAACAGGTAGGGGGAAGGAGGGCGGGTACGTAAGAATGTAGGCGAGATGGATCACATACATCTATCGTTATGGTAAGTACATAACTAAAAGATGTAATGTGATCCTATCTCGCCTACATTCATTACTGATGGGACAGCGTCCCTAGCACCTAAATCCCGGGAGGCTCACTGGAAAACACTCCTGAGCACTGTGGAACCAAAGGAAGCCTGACCTCTAGAGACCACGTCCAGTTTGTAATGAGAAATAAAGGTATGTGGAGAAGTCCAAGTAGCCGCTGCACATATCTCATCTATGGATAATCTAGCATGAAAGGCCACTGAAGTTGACATACCCCCTGGTAGAATGCGCCCTAACTGGAAAGGTAAGATCCTTACCCGCTAATGCATAAATAAATGAGATGCAGTCTCTAATCCACTAAGCTATGGTGCCCTTAGTTACAGATCTGCCCATTCTATTGTCCGAAAAAGACAAACAACTGATCTGATTTTCTCTCCTGTTGTGTCCTATTTAAATAAAACCTCAGTTGTCTATGCACATCCAACTGGTGCAATTTGTATTCCGCTTTGTTGGAGAACCTTGGGAAAAAGACCGGAAGCTCAATAGACTGGTGGAGACAAAGGGCAGAAGAGACCTCAGGGAGAAAAGAAGGATTAAGTCACAGCGATACTCTGTCCTTATGAAAAATTAAATAAGGAGGTTTAGCAGAAAGAGCTTGAAGCTCCGATAGTCTTCTGGCTGAAGTTATGGCTACCAAGAACGCAGTCTTCTATGACAGAAATTTCAATTTGCAGGAGGCTGCCGGCTCAAAGGGAGAGGAAGTCAAAGCTCTGAGCACCACATCTAAATCCCATGGCAAAACGGGTTGCGAAACCAGAGGGCGCAGCAGCCAGGCTCCTTTCAGAAAGGCTTTACACAGCTTATGACCCATAAGGCAAGGCTCATGTGCAACATGATAATTGAAGATTGCTGCCAACTGAACCTTTATGGTGGAGGCAGCCGAACCTTGTCTAAAGAGTGTAGCTAAGAAATCTAACACCACAGACACCGGTGCTGTAAGGGGGTCCAGATAACGTTGCTGAGTCCAAATTGCAAATCTCTTCCATTTACTACAGTATATTTTCCTAGTAGAAGACTTGTGGGAGGAAGACAGAATATGAACCACTTCCGGGGTAAAAATATGCTGTCTGACTAAGGTCGGAAGTGGAGGAGCCAGGCAGCAAGCTTGAGTGTTCTTAGGGATGGATGGCGCTGTCTTGACTGATGAGTCAATAGGTCTGGAGCTGGGTCCAGAATCCAAGGGCCATCCACCGCATACTTCCGAAGGAAGGGGAACCAAACTTGACGGAGCCAGTGTGGTGCGATCAAAATCATTTTGCTTCCCAAGCAGGTGGCATTCTGAATCACTCTGGGTAGCAGAGGGACTGGCGGGAAGGCATAGAGCAGACCGGAGGGCCAATTGTGGACTAGAGCATCCCTGGGAGACTCCCCCTGTGGGGGGATCTGAGTGAAAAAATTGCTGCACTTTGCATTCAGGGGACTGGCAAGAGGTCGCAGCAGGGTAGACCCCACTTGGAGAAGATCTGCGCAGCCACTCTGTCGTTCAGGGACCACTCATGAGGCATCAAAACAGCTCTGCTCAGCCTGTCTGCTATCACATTGGACTTCCCCGGAATGTGCATTGCCACTAGAATGTGCTGGGAAGCGATCGCCCAATTCCACACTCTCATGGCCTCTCTGCAAAGGGGGTAGGACTTGGTTCCTCTCTGCTTGTTCAGATACCAGACAACCGACATATTGTCGGAGAGAATCGCAATAGTTCCCCTGGGAAGAGAGCTGTGAAGTGCCTGCAACGCTAGAAGGACCGCTCTCATCTCTAGAACATTGATATGCAAGTGAACCTCGTGGTCTTGCCACGTACCTTGGACCGTCTCGCCCAGATAATGCCCCCCCCACCCTATCTGGGAGGCGTCCGTGGTTACTGTGGCAATAGGGGATGGGGGCTCAAGGGTCTCACTTGGTCCAGACTGGACGAGAGAAGCCACCAACGCAGATCTTGCTAGCATCTCTCCGTGATGAGAATCGGATGGGACAAGGGGCGTTCCTGATATGACCAGTGGGCCAAAAGGAGCCACTGAAGTATTCGCATGTGTAACCTGGCCAGCGGAACTAAGAGAATGGTAGCCGCCACTGATCCCAACAACAGAAGAACCATCCTGGCTTGGGCTTTTCTGCGAGGTAGTAAAGCCAGGACTTGGGCCTGTAACACTTTTATTCTCTCTGTCGGTAGAAAGGCTCTCATCTCTACAGAGTCTAGCTCTGCACCGATAAAGGCAACACGCTGTGATGGCAGCAATACAGACTTTGCCCAGTTGAATGAAATCCCTAGAAGATGGCCCAATTTGACAGTAGCTCTCGTGGCTTGAACAAGTAGATGCCTGGTGGGGGCGGTGAGGAGCCAGTCATCTAGATAAGGAAACACCTGGAATCCTAGACGTCTCAGGTGAGCTGTCACCACTGCCAGACACTTGGTGAACACCCTGGGGGCTGTGGTGAGACCAAAGGGCAGGGCCCGGAATTGAAAATGACTGGCTCCCAGCTGGAAGCGTAAATGATTCCAGGAAGCCTTGTTTATCTTGATGTGATAATAGGCATCCTTGAGGTCGAGGGAGCACATCCATACTCCTATTTCCATCAATGGGAAAATGGATTGCAAAGTGACCATTCGGAACTTGGACTTCTTTACACAGCAGTTTAAACGGCTGAGATCCACAATGGGTCTCAAGTCCCCTGTTCTTTTTGGCACCAAAAATAACCTTGAGTAAGTTCCTAATCCGATCTGGTCTGCGGGGACTGGTTGGATGACTCCTTTTCCTAGCAGCTTTGAAACCTCTATTGCTGCCTGATCCCGTTGACTGGGTGGAACGTCCAGGATTTTCCTTGGCGGGGGGGGGGGACGAAAAAGGGGAATGGTGTAACCTCCAGTGATGATACGAAGCACCCATTGATCCTGAGTGATGGACTCCCAGGCCTGAAGATGCTCCGAAAAACGACCCCCGACTGGCTCCGGAGACGCACAGTCAGGTAATCCCTCAGGGACGTTGATAGGAGGAACCACGAAAGGACTCGCGGTCTCCTGTATTGCGGGGGCCTCCACCGCCTCTAGGGCGATGCCTTCCATTAAAATTCCCCCCTCCTCTGCCCATGGAGGGGGGGGTCACTTTGATGGGCAGGGGAAGACTTTTGAGACTTTCTGAACCACATTTTCCCTCCCCTCTGAGCCTTGGGATAAGGCCTAGTGGGAAGCGAAAAATGGGCCCCAATGGCAGACAAAGTCTTACCCTCCTGCTCACATCTATTGAGGGTGTCTTTCACTTTGGGTCCAAAAAGGGAGGACCCGTCGAATGGGGCATCCGTGAAAGAAGACTTGAAAGCCTCCGCAAAATGACACAAGCGCATCCAAGCTTGCCTCATAAGGACTACACCCGAACTCGCTGCTCTACCCGCCCCTTCGGCTGCATAAAATATGAGCCTCATGGACGAGTTGACGATGGAAGAAAGGGTAGACAGCTGGGCGTTAACAGACTGGGCCAATGCCTCAGGCAGGTTACCCGACAGGGTATCTCCCAACTCCTTTATGAGATCCCTTTGGAGCCGCGTAAACTGACACTAGTAAGTCAGCGACCGCAAGGTAAAGGTCGCTGAAGACAGGGTACGCTTCCCATACCTATCCATACTCCTAGACGCCTTATTAGGAGGATGGATGGAGGTAGAAGCCTCTGCCACGTCCTGCTGGGTGGCGGATGCCACCACCATGGCATCCACAGGTACTCCCTTGGTCAGAAATTCTTTTCCAGGAGGCGCAGATAAAAACTTATTGGGGCGGCTAGGAACTGGCTCGACAGAGTCAGGGTGTTCCCACACCCTTCGACAAATAAGATCCAATAATTCATCGAGGGGTGGAGACACCCAGGAGGCGGAAGGCTGGGCTCCGAAGGCCTTGAGGAAGACAGACTCCTCCTCAAAAGGGTTTTTGGAAGTCCAGTTGCCCCGCTGTCTCAAGATCTCCAGGATATCAGAGAACGAGACATCATCCGAAGACGACTTCGGGGACCCTTCTGCATCATCGAGGTCAGTGTCCGAGGTGACAGACTCATCTGGGGAGTCTACGTGCTTCCTCTTACACAACTTCTTCCTGGGAGGCTCTTCAGGGACAGACTCTGAAGGGCCCTCAGAAAGTAGGGGACCACACATGGAGGAATCCTCAGGCCCGGGAGCCCCACTGTCCAGAGATAGGAGGGCACCAGAAGCTCTAGTCGCAGCGTCTAGGATGGTTGAAAAAAAAACAGAGAGAGGGTACTTAGCCACAGCCAAGTCGAGACCACGTCGTTACTCTAGGAGTGGCAACCGAGATCTGGGGGTTTGGGCGTGATGCATCCTGGGATACAGGGTTAGCCCAGCCAATGAGAGACTTTGTACTAGATATAGTGGCCGAGTCGGAGCCAATTCTCGGCTCCGAACCCATCAGTAATGAATGTAGGCGAGATAGGATCACATTACATCATCTACATTTATGGTAAGTGTTCACAAAGTACAGTTTTGTACCTACCATAAATGTAGATGTTCGAGTGCTAATACAGCTGCAGTCATAACAGATGGGTTTTCCTGCCATCAGGCGGGTCCTCGGTCGTCCGAATTCCAAAGTCTAGGTCTGGCGTCGGTTGTCGTCGCTTCTTCCCTGACGTCAGTGCGACAGGGGTATAAAAGAACCAGCCAACGCCATTTTCTTCAGTTTTTCTTGCCCCAGATGTCAGGTGCCCCCAGAAGGAAGGCAATACATAAATTTATGTAATAATGCGATGCAATATAATCAAAAAACAGTAGTTGCAAGCAAATACACCATAGATGAATACCCCAATCAGGTTGTATGAGGAGGTGTTAGCAATTAGGCCTGCCCCAAGAGGGGAAGGAGGGAGGGAAACCTGGACTGCAGCTGTATAAGCACTCGAACATCTACATTTATGGTAGGTACAAAACTGTACTATGTTCATCGTGCATACAGCTGCAGTCATAACAGATGGGTAGAATCCCAAAGCTAAAAAAGGGGTGGTAGGCACTAGGTGGAACTAGGAGGAGCCAGGATGCCCTGCAAGACTGCAATGGCAAAGCCTGCTCTAGATTTGGAGTATAATGGTAGGTGATAGTGCTTGGAGAAGGTATGTACAGAACTCCAAGTGGCTGCTTCCAAAATATCTTTGGTAGGAACCCCCCTGAGGAAAGCTGCAGAGGTAGCTATGGCCCTTGTGGAGTGAGATCTGATGCCTGCAGGTACAGTTTTACCATGAAAAGAGTAACAAAAGCGTATGCAGTGGGCTATCCATTTTGAGATTGTCTGTTTGGAAATTGGCTTTCCTTGAGCTCCTGTAGCATAGGACACAAAGAGTTGCTCTGATTTTCTGAAAGGCTTTGTTCTGTCCAAATAATAACGCAGCTGTCTATGAATGTCCAAGGAATGTAGTAGTCTCTCCCCTTTGTTTTGAGGATTAGGGTAAAAGGTAGGTAAGTGGATAGCCTGATTCAAGGCTACCCTGGATACTACCTTTGGCATAAAGGACGGATTGGTTCGTAAGGAAACTCTGTCCTGATGGAAAATGATGAAAGGCTGCACAGCCATGAGGGCTTGTAGTTCTGATACCCTGTGAGCTGAGGTGATAGCCAGAAGGAAGGCTGTTTTCCAGGACAAATATTGCAGTTCTGTTGAAGCAGCTGGCTCAAAAGGAGGCAAGGTCAGTTTTTCTAGAATGAAATTGAGGTCCCAAGCAGGTACTGGTTGTTTCCTTGGGGGTTTTATATTCTTAGCCCCTCTGAGGAACTGTCTTAAGAGGGGGTGAGAGAATAAAGGAGGATCAGTGTTGTACTCTGCAGAAATGGCTGAGGCATGGATTTTGATGGAGGAGAATGAAAGTCCACTGCTTAGCATCTCAGCTAGGTACTGTAATATTTGAGGTAAATTCAGTATTCCAGGATTCTGACCCTTTTTCTCATTCCAGGCACAAAACCGTTTCCATTTTGCGGAGTAGGCTTTTCTAATAGAAGGCCTTCTGGCCTCCAAAAGGACATCCTGCACCTCCTTGGTGAGTAGGGTCTGTTGTGAATTTAAGGAATCTTCCATGCGGCTAGATTGAGTGTTTTCAGCTGACTGTGAAGAGTTTTGAAGTTGTGCTGAGTCAGAAGAAGAGGCATTAGAGGCAGGATCCATGGTGGGGAATGCGTCAGGCTCCTCAGGAGTGGGTACCAGTGTTGTCTTGGCCAGTCTGGAGCAATGAGAATCATCTTTGGTCTGTCTGCTCTGGTTTTTAATAGAACTTTGGGCAGCAGAGGAAGAGGTGGAAAGGCATAAACTGTCATTGTTGTCCAACCGAAAGAGAGTGCATCCACTTTGCAGGCCTGTGGATGAAAGGTCCTTGAGCAGAATTTTGCCAATTGGTGATTTCTGTGGGAGGCAAAGAGATCTATGTCTAGCCTTCCCCATGCTTGAATTATCTTTGCAAAAACTTGAGGATGCAACTTCCATTCGTGTGGATCTGTCATATTTCTGCTTAGGTTGTCTGCCAGCGTGTTTTCCTTGCCTGGCAAGTACTGTGCTTGAAGTTCGATTTGTAATTCCAGAGTCATGTTCCAAAGAGACATGGCCAGCCTGCAAAGGGGGTATGAATGGCTTCCTCCCTGTTTGTTTATGTACCACATTACTGTGGTGTTGTCTGTCCTTATCAACAGCTGACCTGGATGCAGTAGGTTTTTGAAAGCTATAATAGCATTTATTACTGCTAGCATTTCCTTTTGATTGATGTGTAGGTGCTTTTCTTTTTGGGACCATTTGCCCTGAATGCACCGATCTGTCATGTGCGACCCCCCAGGCGTAGTCCGAGGCGTCTGTTGTGATGACTTGATTTGCTTGTGGCTTGCAGAATGGGAGACCTGTGTTTCTTTGGCATGCTTGAGCCCACCACAGAAATTCCTTTTGAAGACATGGAATCAGTGGTATTATTGTTTCCAAACTGTGGCTGTGCTGAGACCATAGGTTTTTTAGGTACCATTGAAGTTTCCTCATATGCAGCTTTGCACATGGGATTAGTAGGATGCAAGATGCCATGAATCCCAGAGCCTGCAGGATTTTCCTTGCAGTCAGCCTGGTGAAAGTTGCCAGTTTTCTGAAGTATTGAGTTAGTTGCCCCTGTTTCTCTGGCGTGAGGTAGGCCATCTGGGTGTTTGTATCCAAGTTGGCACCCAGGAAAATTATTGTTTGAGAGGGTATTAGCCTTGATTTCTTTTTGTTGACTGTGTATCCCAGAGAATTCAACAACATTATTACGAAGGCCAGATGTTTCAGAAGTATGTGCTTGCTGTCCGCTTGGATCAGGCAGTCGTCCAAATATGGGTATATTTGTATCCCTTGAAGTCTGCAGTAGACAATTACTGATGCCAGGCATTTCGTGAACACTCTGGGTGCAGTAGATAAGCCAAAGGGCAATGCAGAGAATTGATAATGGGTTGAACCTGCAAGAAATCTGAGGTATCTTCTGCAATCTTGTCTGATTGGGACATGCAGGTATGCCTCCTTGAGGTCCAATGTTACCAGCCAAGACTCCTTGCCCAGCATGGGAAGAAGCTGCTGTAATGTGAGCATCTTGAATTTTGGCACGAGTAAAAATGTGTTTAGGATGGATAGGTCCAAAATAGGTCTCCAATCTTTTCCCTTCCTTGGTACCAGGAATAGTCTGGAATAAAACCATTGACCTTGTTCTTTTGCAGGCACCTCTTGAATAGCTTTCATGTCCATGAGATCTGAAATTTGTTTTTGTGCCTCTGCCCTTTGATTGTGTGGCAGGGTTTGGCATGCCTCTCATTTTTGGAAGGGTGTGAAAGTGGAATCTGTAGCCTCTGTCTATGATGTCCAGGATCTATTTGTCTTTTGTGACAATATGCCAATTTTTCGAAAATAATGCCAGTTTTCCGCCTAAAGGTGCTGCCATTTGAGCCTTGCTTGGCATGCAAAGGGGAAAGTCATTGGGTCTGCTTTCTGAATGGCTGTGAACTATCCTCACCACCTCTTTGTGTAGGTGCTTGCCATTGTCTGCCTCTAAACGATCCTTGAGATTGCCCTCTGCCCCTCGGGCGCCTGTATCTACCTCTTTGGGGTCTGTCCGTGGCTGGAAAGGACCAATTTTTGGAAGGCCAATTTCTACTGAAACGTAGAGGTTGTACCTGTAGGAAATCTTTCACTGTTTGCATTGATTTTGCCTTTTCCTCCATTTTCTTTAATACCTCCTCAACTTTAACACCAAACAATACATCTTTTTGCAGAGGGGCATCTAGTAATTTAGCTTTGACATGATCTGGTAAGGTTTGCTCTTTGAGCCAGGCATGTCTACGTATGACTGATCCTGTAACAGCAGCTCTACATGAAGCCTCTAAAGCATCAAAACCACAATGCAAGGTATGTTTACCCACTTGTTCTGCACTATGTATCAAGTCCTGCAACTCCTTCAAGTCTGGTTATTCAGGTTGTGACACTTTGCTTCTCAACTGTGATAACAGAAACTGTTGGTACTTTAACATATGGAACTGACAGTTTAATGCCCTCATGGTTAAGGTGGCTGAGGTGTATACCTTTTTCCCCCACCTTTCTAAAGCTCTGGAATCTCTCTCTGAAGGTAATGGATTTTTAGCAGTGGAGGCCTTAATTCCCTTGGGGCCCTGTGAAATAGTTTCTGGGTCAGCCACATGGCTTTTGTATAGGAATTGGTGTGAGTCAGGAACCCGGTAATACCTGTCAGGCTTGACTGGGGCTGGAGATAAAGAGTCTGGGTTAAGGCAGGCCTCCGAATACACATCATCTAGAATGTCTAAGACAGGAGGTATAGCCAGAGGCCTGTACTGAGGGAGCAAGAGAAAATCCCTAAGCCTTTTCTTGGAGTCTGAGTACTCTTGGCCTTCCCAGTGGAAGTGTTCCCTCAAGGTATGCAAGGTTTCCCCAAAAGAGTAATCCTCAGGGGGGGAGACAGAGGGAATGGACTCCTCTGCATCACAATCTTCAAAAGGGGAGTATGAATGTTCCTGGTCTTCAGAATGTTCTGAAATAATTGAGGCCTGGTCCGAGGAGGGGGATTCTTCCTCCACTCTGGGCCTTTTGTCCGGGGGGGTTGAGAACCCCTGATAAGAGTAATCAAATCCTCAGCCATTTTGAGCATCTGCTTTTTAGGCATGGGGCCTTGAGAAGGGCCCTGTGGAGCTTGTCTTTTAGTATGCATCGCTGTTTTAGACTTAGTGAAAGCCTTGATGGAAAAAGAAGAGGAAGGCCTGAAGACACCTTGGGAGGTGGCAGACCTGTCTAAACTCTGAGTTTCACCGCCAAGAGTGGCTTCGGTATCTGTAGTTGGGGTGTGGGCCGAAGAGCCTGCGACCTCGGGCACGGCAGACACCGCCAATGAAGTGTCGTCGGTAGTCAGGGGCTGCGTAGGCGCCTCACTGAGAACCGGACCACCTGTAGTCGGCTTTGGCGTGGTGTCGGTAGAAGCCGCGGACCTCGTATGTCAGTCCTTATCTTTGCGTCTTTTATTCAAAACTGGAGTCGGAGTATCCGACGACATAATGTAATTAAATTTTTTGCCAAAATAATGTTGGGCGAACTCCGCCCGACGCTTAATAGTGCGTCTGTTGAATGTAGCACAAAAACGACAGGCTGAGACATCGTGGTCTGGGCCTAAGTAAGGAATGCAGAGGGAATGAAAATCCTTATGTGGTATTTGCTTCCCACATGAAATGCAATTATTAACTTTGTCTGACATCGGTCTGAGGCAAGAAAAGTTTCTAACGGGTACTTAGCTTTCAAGAAGACTTCGGTTGAAAAATATTCGTAATCTCAGGAGCTGGCCGACCGGCACTTGCGAACTGCTTCTGCTTCGGGCACCGCGTGGCAAGAAAGACTGAAGAAAATGGCGTCGGCTGGTTCTTTTATACCCCTGTCGCACTGACGTCAGGGAAGAAGCGACGACAACCGACGCCGGACCTAGACTTTGGAATTCGGCCGACCGAGGACCCGCCTGACGGCAGGAAAACCCATCTGTTATGACTGCAGCTGTATGCACGATGAACATCTGTACTATGTTCGTGTTTCACTGCTGCATTCATTACATTTGGATAGATTCCCAAAGCTATGGTTGGGAGGAGGAATTTATACAGCATTAGGACCAGCTATAAGGCCCTGCAAGACAGCAGTGGCAAAGCCAGCTCTGGATTTAGAGAAAACTGGTAAATGATAATGCTTGGTGAAAGTATGTACAGAACTCCAGGTAGCAGCTTATAAAATATCCCTGGTAGGAACACCTCTGAGAAAGGCTGCAGATGTAGATGCAGCCCTGGTGGAGTGAGATCTGATCCCCTGGGGGATAGGTTTTCCATGGTATTTATAACAGAAATTAATGCAATGGCTTATCCATTTAGAAATGGTTTGCTTGGAAATAGCCTTCCCCTCTGCCCCAGCAGCAAATGCTACTAGCAATTGTTCAGATTTTCTTTGAAATTTAGTTCTGTCCAAGTAGAATCTAAGTTGTCTGTGCTCGTCCAAGGAATGCAAAATCCGTTCCCCTTTGTTCTGTGGATTGGGAAAGAAGGTTGGCAAATGAATGGACTGATTAAGAGCCACGCTGGAAACCACCTTGGCCATGAAGGATGGATTGGTCCTCAGAGATACCCTGTCCGCATGAAAGAAGATGAAAAACTCCTCTGCCATCTTCTTCTTTCAGCTTTTCCCGGTTGGGGTCACCACAGCAGATCACCTGTCCGCTCATGATTGGCAGTGGAGTTTTACAGTGTCGAGTTGCCAGCCCGGCGCCCAACCTTCCACAGAAGGCACACACACACTCACGCCTAGGGCCAATTTAGAGTGCCCAATCCACCTACAGCTTGTCTTTGGGATGTGTGAGGAAACCGGAGCACTCGGAGGAAACCCATGCGACCACAGGGAGGACACGCAGACTCCAAATAGAAGGCACCCCAGCCAAGAATCAAACCAAAGAACCTCTTGCTGTGACGGCAACAATGCTAACTGCTGCACCACCGTGGCCGCCCAAAGGCTCCACTGCCATAAGGGCCTATAATTCAGATATCATTCTAGCTGAAGTGATTGCTAAAAGGAAGGCTGTTTTACAAGAAAAAAAATTTAAGTCTGCAGTAGCAGCTGGCTCGAAAGGAGGTAGAGTAAGCTTCTCCAAAACAAAGTTAAGGTCCCAAGCAGGGTTAGGAGCTCTCCTGGGTGGTCTCAAGTTTTTTGCCCCTCTGAGATACTGCTTGAGCAGGGGATGAGAAAAGAGGGGTTGCTCTGTGTTATAGTGAGCTGAAACAGCTGAAGCGTGGATTTTAATAGAGGAGAAAGACAGGCCCTTGTGAAGCATCTCAGTTAAGTATTGCAAAATCTGAGGTAAATTGGGCACTGCTGTGCTCATCACTAAAGATTGGTTCCAGGCACATAATCTTTTCCATTTGTCAGCATAAGATTTTCTAGTACTAGGTTTTCTCGCCTCCAAGATTACATCCATCACAGGTTTGCTGAGGGATGCTAAGGGTGAACTTAAGTGATTAGCCAGGCTGGAAGGTTCAATGTTGGAAGCTGAGGGTGCAGAATTTGGTTCCCCTGCTGAGACAGCAAGGTAGGTGTCTGAGGCAGATGCCATGGAGATATTTGTGACACACTGCGCAGGAGTGGGTACCAGTGTTGGCGTGGCCAGTCTGGAGCAATCAAAATCATTCTTGGTTTGTCCTGTTTGACTTTTAGCAGTACTTTGGACAGCAGAGGCAGAGGGGGAAAGGCGTATACTGATAGGTTTTTCCAGTTGAAGAACAGAGCATCCACTTTCCAGGCTCTTTTGTGGGGAGTCCTTGTGCAAAACTTGTCCAACTGGTAGTTCTAGGGGGAGGCAAATAGATCTATGTCTTAGCTCCCCCATTTGCTTGTCAACATTTTGAAAACCTGTGGTTCCAGTTTACACTCGTGTGGGTCCATGAGGTTTCTACTTAGTCCGTCTGCCAGTGTAGTCAATGTTCTTGGCAGGAATTGAGCTTGTAGGTGCACTTGGTAGCTCAAGGCTGTGTTCCACACTGCCATGGCTAGTCTGCAGAGGGGGTAGGAAAGTGTACCCCCCGTGCTTGTTTATGTACCACATAACTGTGGTGTTGTCTGTCTTTACTAGTAGCTGCCCTGGAAGAATGTGGTCCTTGAAGGCTGTCAGAGGATTCTGTACAGCTAACATTTCTTTTTGACTGATATGTAGGTGCATTTGATTTGGGTTCCATTTGCCCTTGCCAGGTGAGCCCCCCATGCATAGTCTGATGCATCTGTAGTTAGGGTTTGGGCTGCAGGGGGTAGAGTGAATGGCAGTCCCTTGTTTTGGTGGCAGGCCTCTGCCCACCATAGGAATTCCAGGCGTAGGCAAGGTATGATAGGAATCATTGTTTCCAGGCTGTGACAATGTTGACTCCATAGACTTTTTAAGTACCATTGTAGTTTCCTCATATGCAGTTTTGCATATGGAATTAGAAGAATGCAGGAGGCCATGAACCCCAAGGCTTACAGTATTTGTCTTGCAGATAGCAGGGTTTTAGTGCGCTCTTGTTTGAAGTAAGTTACCAAATGAATTTGCTTCTCTGGCATGAGGAAAGCCATCTCGGCAGTTGTATTCAAGCTTGCACCCAGGAATGCAATCTGTTGAGAGTGTAGCAGTTGTGATTTATGTTTATGGTGTACCCCAGACAAGTTAGAACCTTTTTTACAAACGCCAGATGATTTAGAAGTATGCCCTGGTTTTCTGTCAGAATTAGACAATCGTCCAGGTATGGATATATTTGAATATTTCTTATAGGTTCATACTAGGCTATCTGCCCTAGGGCATTTATAAACCTAGCCAGAATGTGTTTGGCTTTCGCCACCCATTTTAAATTTATTTTGCTATGCCCTTTTTCGAGGTTAGTATACTGTGCCTCTGTCTAACAGTGACACAGACGTGATACCCGGGGTAAACCTACGATCTCCCGTCCACTCATCAAGATTCCTCTTGAAGAGAGTCAATGAGGGACTCTGCCTAACCTGGACTGGGATTTTATTCCAGAGTGAAGGGAGCCTCTGGGTTATGAATCTGTCCCTCCAGCATGTCCTATTTATTTCAGTGCTGAGGTTCAAGTCTCTCGAGCGCGTAGCTCGATGGGATTTGGATTTTCTGAGATGCAGCATGTCCATTAATTCCGGGTTGGACATGGCTTTATACGTCAGGCACAGATCGCCTCTGAACAGGCGGTATGCCACTGAGTAGAGCTGGAGTTTCTTTAACCGGGCATCATATGGCATCTGTTTGAGTCCTTTGATCCTCATGGTGAGGTACTTTTGGGGTCTTTCCAGTTGCTGCAGGTGTCTGGTAAGGTACATCCCAAAAGGGGCATTGTACTCAATTATGGGCCTGATGAGGGATGAGTAAAGAGGCATGATGACCTCCCCTGATCTAGATGTGAATCCCTTCATGATTAGGTGGGCTATATAAAATGTTTTTCTAACCACTTTGGCCACGTGGTTGTCAAATGAGAGATTGCTATCAACTTGGACCCCAGGTTTCTAATTACTTCTTCTGTACTTAATGGATTACCACCTATGTGGTAATTTGTGGGCACTTTGTTTTTGCCAAAGGGGATGACTATACACTTTTTGGCATTTAGCTTGAGGCCATGGCTCTGGCACCAGTTGTCTGTTTCTATGAGGCCCTTTTGGAGGATGTTTGTGTCGGCTGGAGAGTCAATTATGGCGCCCAGTTTGCAGTCATCTGCGAACTTGGTCAGCCACAGTCCTTCCGTGTTGGCCTGTACCTCCGAGAAATATATACCTGCAAGATGCAATTACTGGAGCCAGGCACTTTGTGAATACCCTGGGCACAGTAGACAAGCCAAAGGGCAGTGCAGAGAACTGGTAATACAAGTAGCCTGCTTTGAAGTGTAGATATCTTCTGCAAGATTCCCTGATTGGGATGTGCAGGTATGCTTCTTTTAAATCTAGAGTTGCCAACCAGGCATCTTTGCATAGCATAAGAAGTAACTGGTGAAGATTTAGCATCTTGAATTTTGGAATGTCCAAAAAGGTGTTTAGAGTAGACAGGTCCAGAATTGGACGCCATGATTTGTCTTTTCTGGGTACCAAGAAAAGCCTGGAATAGAATCCTTGTCCCTTTTTCTCTTCTGGTACCAGTTGAATAGCTCCCATGTTCAAGAGGGAAAGTACTTGTTTTTGAGCCTCTGCCCACTTATTTGGGGGCAGGTCTGGCCACCCATTTGGTGTTGGCAACGTGTGGAAATGAAATCTGTATCCCTGGGACACTATATTGAAAACCCATTTGTCCTGGGTTATGAGTACCCAGTTTTTTGCATGAAGAGCAATCCTTCCCCCCAAAGGGGCGGTTAAAAGGTAAGTGCTTGGTAATTTTAAAGAAAAGTCATTGAGATTGTTTACCATGGGGGGGGTGTCTTATTTCCAGATTTGGAAGTGGAGGCCCCCCATTGCTTAGTTCTAAGAGTCCCCTGGGACTGAAACCTGGTGCTTTTGGTGTGTCTGGGTTTGGCTTGAGAGGATCTAGAAGGAGCGGGAACGGACCAATTCTTAGTAGGCCAGTGCCTACTAAATCTTGAAGGTTGCACTTGTAAGAAATCTTTTACAGTTTGCATAGATTTAGCTTTATCTTCCATCTTTTTTAGAACTTCTTCAGCCTTATTGCCAAACAGGCAGTCCTGATTTAAAGGAGCATCCAACAATTTCACTTTAACATGATCAGGCAGAGATTGCTTCTTAAGCCAAGCATGCCTTCTAAGCACAGACCCAGTAACAGCAGCCCTGCAAGAGGCCTCTAAAGAATCAAAACCACATTGCAAAAGTATGTTTTCCAACTTGTTAAGCAGAATGCAATAAATCCTGTAAATCTTTATTT
The DNA here is from genome assembly GCF_019279795.1 of Protopterus annectens. Taxonomy (NCBI): domain Eukaryota; kingdom Metazoa; phylum Chordata; order Ceratodontiformes; family Protopteridae; genus Protopterus; species Protopterus annectens. Next base: position 734,146,851 of record NC_056735.1, on the reverse strand, counting down.
TCCACACAGTCAGAAATCAACATCATTTTCTGTTTAAGCAGTCCAATAATATGCTGTTGATATTTTAACATATGAAATTGGCAGTTTAAAGCCCTGATTGCCAAGGTTGCACAGGTATAAACCTTTTTACCCCATCTATCCAGCGCCCTGGAGTTTCTATCAGAAGGGGTAGGATTTATAGCAGTAGAAGACTTAATGCCCTTGGGCCCCTGAGAAATGGTTTCAGGATCTGAACCCTGCAGTGTCTGTGAGGTTTACTAGGAGCTGGAGGCAGGGAATCAGGGGCCATATTGGATTCCGAAAACACATCAACAATGTCTAGTACAGGAGGTATAGCCAAAGGCCTATGCTGAGGTAGAAGAAGGAAATCCCTAAGCCTCTTTTATGAATCAGAAAATTCCTGACTTTCCCAGTGGAAATGCTCCCTTAAGGTATGTAAAGTTTCCCCAAAAGAAAAATCCTCAGGGGGGGGGGGTGGAATCCTCTGCATCAGAATTCTCATAAGTAGATATGGACAAATCCAGGTCATTAGAAGAGTCAGAAGAAACAAGAGTCCTGATCAGAAGATTCATAGTCAAACTCAGCCCTAGGCCTGTTAGATGGGGGGGGGGGGTTGACTACCCCTGATTACAGTAATTAGATAGATCTTCAGCCATTTTCATCATTTGTTTTTTAGGCATAGGGGCCTGAGCATGTGGCCTGGGTGTCATTTTTTTAGACATAGATCGAGGTTTAGGCCTTAATATTGACGGTGGAGTCAGTTTAATATGCAAGTCTGTAGGCCTGAATACACACTCAGAAGCCAGTGTCTGCACAGCGTCTCTGGACCCAGCCAAGGTAGAGACATCCGCGGGTTCCATAGGTGAAGCATCTCGCGGCATACCGGACTCTGAATGGGTCTCAGTTGAGGCCTGTGAGTCAGAAATAGTGGGTATCAGGGGCTGCAAATGCGCCTCACTGAGTACCGGCGAACTGGCAACTGGCTTAGGAGAAGCGTCGTCAGCAGTTTTGGACCTCGACAACCTGTCTCTGTCTTTATCTTTGCGTTTTTTCGGAATCCCAGTAGTCAGATGGCTAACGGGCGACATTTCTGGGTAATTAAACAGAGAACAGAAATATTTAGAGGAAAAATGTACTGACGACGGATAGTTCGCTGATTAAATAAAGCACAAAACTGACAGCAAGGTACATCGTGGTCAGGGCCTAGGCAAGGAATACAGTATAAATGAAAATCTTGGTATTTGCTTTCCACAAGTAATGCAATTATTAACTTTTACTGACATTGGTAAGGAGCAAGAAAAAGTTTCCCCAATGGGGTACTTAGCTTTAAGTTGAAGACTTTGGTTCTGAAACTCGAAAACGAAAATTTCAGGAGTCGGCCGACCGGCACTTGCGAACTGCTTCTGCCTTGGGCACCGCACGGCAAGAAAGACTGATGTAATGGCGTCGGCTGCATGTTTTATACCCCTGACGACCTGACGTCATGGAAGAAGGGACAGCAACCAACGCAGGACCCAAGACTTTGTTAATCAGACTGACTGACGGCAACCTGCCAGCAGATTACCTAAATGTAATGACTGCAACAGTGAAACAAGAAGAACATCCAGAGCTCCTCTGCATCCTTTCACCTTAAAAAGAGACTTTCTTATATTCCATAGACAAGTACACCTGACAGTGTGTTCAAAATCTAATTTCTGAAGTCCTGGTAAAGATGCATACTACTAAAACCTAAGGCAGCAATGTGGAATCTGCAAGCTGCCATAATTTCCCAGGAATACACAGTGAAATGGGGAATACAGGAATGGAGTTTTTGCAACATATTATGAAAACAACACTTTCCATATTTACATTACTTAAGCTTTCTTTAGAAGCACCTTTATTTCATACGTATTTAGGAATGGCACATGCGCACATATATAACAGCGAAAAAAAAACACATTACATTTTTTCTTTTTCATACATAAAAAGACGTTATGTACTCACCATAACGTTCCATCTTTTGTTTTTTTAAACAATTCTTGAGTACTGTTGAGCTGAAGACTGCTCTTCCCTTAGAGACCAAATCAACTTTGTAATGAGTAATAAAAGCAAGAGGATTTAGCCCAAGTGGCTGCAACACAAATATCATCCATGGAAAGTCTGGAGTGAAATACTGAACAGGTTGCCATTGATCTGGTTGAATTGAGCTCTCAAAGGTTTTGGCAAGGACAAACCCAACTTATTATAGACAAAAGAAATACAACCAGTTCAACACTTGGCTAATGTTATTTCGGTAACAGATTTACCCAATCTTGAATCTGAAAGAGAAAATAACTGATCTGATTTTCTAATTTTGGCAGTTCTATGCAGACAGAAACATAATTGTCTATGAATGTCCAATAAACGGAAAATGTATTCCTCTTTGCTGGATTAGCTGGGGAAGAAAACTGGGAGACTGATTTAAGCTGGATCCTGACACCACCTTAGGAAGAAAGGATGGGATGGTTCGTACAGATACTCTATCTTTAAGGAAAACCAAATGAGGTATAGAGGACAAGGCTTGCAGTTCTAAAACTCTTCAAGCTGATGTAATAGCTACTAAAAATATTGTTTTTCAGGTTATAAACTTTAGGTCACATTTAGCTCATTCCAATGGTGATTCAGTTAAGGCTTGTAAGACTATGTTCAAATCCTACAGTGGGGTAAGATCTTTAAAGGGGGAGGAGGTTTCAGTAAAAACGTTTCTTTAATAAAAGCCTTACATCGCTGCAATGAAGCTAAGGAAGAATTGTCAACTCTAATATGAAAATTTGAAATAGCAGCCAATGTACTTCAACTGTTGAAGAACCTTCATTAAAAAATAGCCAAAAATTTGAGAACCTTAGGGACTGGTGCCGAAAAGGGGTCAATGTCTTGCTGAGCCCAAATAAGCCTCTTCATTTACTTTTGTAAAACTTTCTAGAGAAAGGTTTGTGTGAAGACAATAATATACGACATACAGGGGAAGAGTGCCTGCATTGTCTAGCTATCAATAGAATTGGAGAAACCATGCAGTCAACTTTAGGCCCAAAAAGTCTAGCTGAATCATGTCTGTCAGATGAGACAGAAGATCTGGAATTGGATCCAAGACCCACAGAGGATGAATCAGGTGAGGCCAATAAGGGGCAATGAGGATTACTGCGTTCTTCAATCGAGATGGTTTCTGAAGAAACAAGAGGATCAGGGGAGCTGGGGGGTAAGCATAAAGGAGAGTGGGGCCAGTTGTGGAGATCAGCATCTCTCGGTGATTCCCATGGGGGGGGGGGGGTCAGGGCAAAACACCTGCTGCACCTGTTGTTGAGTGGAGATGCAAATAGGTCACAGCAAGGATGGGCTCATTGATAGAAAATCTTCTCTTCAATTTCCTTGCTAAGAGACAACTCATGAGACAACAAGATGGATCTCATCAACTTCACGTTGGCTTTCACAAAAATGTAGAAATGCGTGTTGCTATCAGAAATTGATTGGATAAAATTGCCTATTACCACACACTCAGCACTTCTCGACATAACAGGTAAGATCTGGTTTCTCCCTGTTTGTTGATGTACCGGACTACTGCCATATTGTCTGACTGAAGGGAGACAGTCTTGAAAGGCCTGCAATGCTAGGAGGACTGCTCTCATTTCTGCAACACAGATGAGCGTGTTTGCCTCTTCTGGGAACCAAGTGCCTTAGACGGTCTTTCCCAAGAAATGCCCCCCAACCATCACCCAAATTGGGATGCATCAGTGGTTACTACGGCTTTGGGCTGAAGTATGAATGGGAGGCCCTGAGAAATCTGATCAGAGCAAGTCCACCACGTGAGATATCTTTTGCATGCCCGAGTTATTCTGATCTGGGTGGACACAGGCTGGTACAGGATGGACTACTGAGTTGGTCAAGGTCCACTGAAGAATTCTCATATGGTATCTCGCCAATTATACCAGAATTATGGCAGCAGACATCGAACCTAATGTCTGTAGAATCAATTGGGCTGACAGTGATGAGTTTGAATTATCTTTCTAACTTGAAATTTTTTCGTTTGTACTCTTGGCAGGGGAATGGAGGCTGCCATTGATACAGTATCAAACAAGGCTCCTATGAATTCTAGTACTTGAGTTGATTTTAGATGAGATTTGTTGAGATTGTTAGCAATGCTTAAGTGAGAACAAAACTGGAGTAAATAATCTCTTGCTTTGATAAGTAGATGTCTGGTCAGGGCAGTTATGAGCCAGTCATCTAGGTAAGGAAACACTCAGAATCCATGCAGTTTCAAGTGAGCTACTACTACTGCCATGCATTTGGAGAACCCCTGTGGCTGTGGTGAGATCAAAGGGCAGTACTGTAAAATGGCAATGACTGGCTCCCAGCCAAAAGTGTAGATATCTCCTGGATCACCTGTTCATTTTTTTTATGAAAGTATGCATCATAAAGATTTAATGAGCTCATCCAGTCATCCTTGTGCAGAAAAAGCAAAATGGACTGAAGAGTGACCATCCGGAATCTGGTATGTTGAACCGATGTGCTCAATTTGCTGAGATCCAAAATTGGTCTCCAATCCCCTATTTTCTTTGGCATTAAGAAGAATCTTGAATAAGTTCCAGATTCTTTCTGGTCTGGGGGCACTTCATGGATGGCTCTTTTTGCTAGCAGCTTTTTTTATTTCCAGAGCTTCTGCTGCCTTCTGACTGGGTGTAACATCAGGAACTTTGTTTAGTATTACAGGAGGGGGCAATGAAAGGGGAATTATATAACCTCTGGAAATAATCCTCTGCACCCATGTATCTTTTGCAATGTTTAGCCAGGCTACCTGGTGCAGGGACTGATGACCCCCGACTGCCTCCATAGGTGGGCAATCAGACATCCTTTCAGGAATGCTGGCAGGGCTTGTCAGATAAAGAATCTCTGCAGTCCTGGTTCTGTGGGCCTCCTCTGTCACGAGGGTGGTATCTTCCATTAGAGATCCCCCCTCTGCCCCTGGGGGAACTATCTCCATGGAGATCATGGAAAGAACCCTGGAACTTTCTGAACCACATCGTCTGGCCACCTCACTGATTCCTAGAGAAGGCTCTTTGAAGGGTCGAAAAACATACACCCACCACAGACAGGGACTTACCATCTTGGTCACATCTGCAGAGTGTATCCTTCACTTTAGGGGTCAAACAATGAACTTCTGTGAGAAGGAGCATTGACGAAGGAGGACTTGAAGGGCTTGCAAAATAACACAAGTGCATCCAGGCATGCCATCTAATGGAAATGCCTCAATTCTCCACACTTGAGGAACCTTCAGCTGCATGTGAAATTAGACTCAAGGACGAGTTAGCAATGGACTGTAAGGTAGCCAACTGTGATGCAACGGACGTCTGTGCCTCAACAGTTACTGCTCCAGAGTGGGATTTGGAAAGGTCTTTAATCAAATCCCTCTGTAGTCTGGTAAAGTGCACTAAAAAGCTCCGTGATCGCGAAAGCCTCTGAACTGTAAACACGCTTCCCAAACCTGTTCTTCACCCTCCACTCCCTGTTATGGGGATGAACAGATGAACTTGGTTCCATGAGTTCTTTCTTCATGGCTGCACCATGACCAAGGCATCTACCGGCACTCCCCTTGCTCCAAAACACTTTCCCCTTGGGTGGTACCAGGATTCTATCTGGTCTCTTGGGGATCAGCTCAATAGATTCAGGTTCCTTCCATGACCACAGAGAGATCAACTCAATGAGCTTGTCGGGAGAGGTGAAGTCACCCAGGAATTATAAATTAGATGGGTCAGACCCAAAAGCCTCCAGGAATACGGATTCCTCTTCAGAAGGGTTATCAATAGATCAACCACCTGTTTGCTTAAAGATCTACGAAATGTCTCTAAAGAAGAAGGCATCAGGTGGTGATGCTGAGGACCCTTCCCCTTCACCAAAATTAGTATCTTCTGCGATTGACTCCTGAGGAGAGTCTAAGTACTCTAGGTACCTCCTTTTGCACTTTGTCTTCCTAGGGACTTTCTCAGTGAGATGCTCCAGGGAAGTATTGGAAGAAATTAGTATATCCTGCTGGGTGGTCTGGAGGCTTTGGGCTGGCTGTTCTTGTGTAGTAAGGTGATGAGGCTCATGGTACAAAGACATCTGCGAACCAGAAGGAAGATCAGAGGAGGAATGAACTGTCTAAATTCTGGAAGAGAAAACTCTCTCTACTACCTAAAAGACAGAATGCCCTGGGGAGAAGGAGGACAATTGAGCCAAGAAGGCATGCTTCTGGGTCCATCATCTCCTTCTGACTCGAAAGTAGTCAACCCAAGGCAGAAGTCCAAGCTGAGCTATCCAATGCTGACAGTCTGAGGGGAAAAAAAGACTCTGACCAGTTTGGAGTCAACTCTAGCACCTTGGAGCCGACAACTCTGTTTCAGTTCCAACAGTCATCCAGATCAGACAGTTTTGGAGCCTGTACACTCAGAGAAGTAATTGGATCCAAAGACACTACCATCTTCTGATCCAAAACAGACAGTCCCATAAGGCTCACATCCAAGAGCTCCGAAACAGAAGGATGGATTGGAGAAGGAGCCAGGATTGGTAGACTGGGACTGTTGAAGGTCTCCTGACCTGAAGGGTCCCATCTGTATTTATGCCAAGAGAAACTTCATCATTCTATCCACATCTTCTTCTGTAAGTCTCCAGAAGAATGGTAAGAAGAAGCTATGGAGGGAGATCTTGAACGTCGATGCCTTTCTAAAAAATGTGAAGTCAGCTGAGAGGGGACCAGGTCCAGACAGGACACATATTGGGTCAAGGGGAGCTGTTTTGGGTCTGAGAGAACTGAATCTGAACAGGCAGACCTAGTATTTGAAGCAGTTGGATCTAAGGACTTGGACTTAGAATCTGACCATTTGGAAACCTTCTTGGACGGCTCCTTATTAGCATCCAAAGATACAGTGGCAGATCCAGAAGGTTCAGCAAGTTTTCTCAACTCTTTCTGGTCTGCTTTGGACAGTTGAGTTCCCGCCAGCAATTTGGAAAAACTAGTTGGTAGTAGTCCCCTTCAAAATTAATTTGATTTTCCTAGCCATTAAAGCCCTGGGGTTAAATAACTTGCAAATGTCAGAAGGGACTTCTAAATGGGCAGAGCTCAGGACAATATTCACAAGAGTAGTGAGCATCGGCTAAAATAATACTGTGCCCATACTGCTTGCACTTCTTAAACCCAGAAGGTTTTCAGCCATAATCAAAGAAAAAGGAAATAAGGCAAAAAAATAAGATTTTTTTGAGGTAGGAAGGAAAAAGAAAGGAAGGGACTACTAATAATGATAGTAAAGATTACTGGAAAAATGGTAAAGAAGGATTAGAAACTACCAGCAATGGTATTAAGTTATGCTAAAAAAAAGCGTAGGGCTAAGGGAGGATATAAAGAATAATTTTCTCTGCTTTATGACATTCAGTATTTTAGTTACAACTGGTTTATATTTCGATTTCCATTTTCTAGTAACTGCTTTTTTGGCAACCAACACTTAGTAAGACCTTATTATATTTAGATATTACAGTTAATACATCCCAGTTCAAAATAATATTTTTTAAGTCACAATAATTTGCTCCCCCATTACTTTTGATGCAGTACCTGTACATGAATTTTTAGATTCTGCCAACTTGTTACATTCCCAAAAATAATAGTTTCCCAATAATGCATCTCTTTCCCATCACAACAACAGCATGTGGTATCTACCCGAGAAAAAATTATCTGCAGTCTGCTTGTGGTATAAAAATTTGCAAACACTTCCATGCAAAAATAATAAACTTTTAAGACTTTCCTGCATACTTGGGAGCCATACAAATGTCCTCCCCACTGTTCCTTTATATATTGTCTTTCATTTCTCACTTATCAATCTCTTCAAACCTCTTCTGATTGTTCTTTTATAGTTATCATGAATCATTGTATTTGTGCAACTAATTATCCCTTTTTAACCGCAACTTCTGTTCTAGACTTCACAAAAACTATGAGATATTTTTTCATGTAACATCCTCCATATCCATATCTCGCAGTCCAATCTTCTTTGACCTCATCCCATTCTATCACCTTTCCCTTCTTAGCTATTTGCTAATTTTCTCCAATTCCAAACCTCTCTTACTTATTTTCTGAGTGAATTATCAACAGTGCAGTAAGAAAACTAAATGGCATTAGTTCATATGGGGACAGTTGTGTGGATTCTAATAAATTTGTCTGGTTTGACTTTTCATGATGTGCAAATGTCTGTTTTAAATCAGGGATTGAAATTTGTTCCTACTGTTCTACCTAGATTGTATATGTTAAAGAGAGATATTTTCAGATTAAGGTGCAAATTGCATTTGATGACTTATTTCCTATCTAGGGAATATGCTGAGAAAAATAATTTGTCTCTTTGCGATGAAATAAGTGATAGTTCTGTTGAAGGTTTCTTTACATGTGCAACTGATAAAAATGTTATAGATAACGATTTTAATGGTTATTGCCTTCTTGACACTAGTAAGATAATCTGTAAGAGTGATTCTGTACCCCCTTTTTCTCAAGAAGGTGTACATCAGTTTGCTGCAATGACTAATTTTACTAAAGAATAAGCATATTTGAAATTTATGGGGAATAGGTATGTAAATGATTATAATTTAACTATAATGAAATGGAAAGATATGAAAGAGATGGGTGAACAAAAATAAATTATCAAGCCATCTGATAACAGCAATAAAACTCTTAAAATGCATCTCACCCAATACCTGAAGATGTACTTGGTTCATTTAAGTGAAGAAAATGTGTATAAAAAAGTAACATTAACTGAATATTTGAATGTAAGGAGGAGTAAAAAATTTGTTAGAAAAAGGCTACAGATTGAGGTACTTCTCTTGACAAGATGTTGCTAATAAATTTTATGGTAATGGAAATTCGATGGCATATTTTTATTGCCTCCCAAAGATGCATAAGGATGTAGTTAATCCACCTGGGAGACCATTTATTTCAGCATCTAATTATTTTGAGTAATACTGCCTATTTTTACATAATTTTTTGCTGCCTTTTGTAACAAAAATGCCTTCTTTTATACGAGAAACATTTGATTTTTTTAGATAAAATTAAGGACATTACTTGGATGAATGCTACGTATTGGGTTACGGTTAATGTTAGAAGTTTATATATGAGCATCTATCATGAATTTTGCATGGAGGCCCTAAATAAGAAGTTATGTACTCACCATAACGTTCTGAGTAGGTAAACTTCATTTGTCAGCAACCTATGGGAATCGGATCCGAGCCGGCAGTTTTCAACAGCTTTAGATCAGAGCTCCAAGCTACTCCCCCTACCCATAATCTCCTGCCAACCCTGACTGACCTCAGATCAAGTTTGCCCAAAAGCAGATACTGCTTGAAGACTATTACTCTCAAAGATAAAGTGGGTAACACCCATGGACCTGATTATGAAAACATTTGTAAGTGAGGGTGCAGGAGGGAGGGACGGTTGTTGACAAATGAAGTTTACCTACTCAGATGGAACGTTATGGTGAGTACATAACTTCTTAATCTGAAGTAGTTAACTTCATTTGTGCAGTAACCTATGGGACAGAGTCCCCAGCTACCTGAACCTTGGGCGGCCTTCATGGAAGGATGTTTCGGAGCACTGCAGAGCCAAAGGATGCTCTCCCTCTGGAGATAATGTCCAATTTATAGTGATTGATAAAGGTATGAGACGAGGCCCAAGTGGCTGCCGAACAAATATCATCCAAAGAGACTCTAGCTCTAAAAGCTGCAGAGGTAGACACAGACCGAGTAGAGTGGGCATGGACTCCATGAGGTGCGGGCCTGCCAGAACTTTCATATGCTAAAAGGATACACTGCAAAATCATTCTAGACAGCGTGAATTTAGACACAGATTTAACCAAGTTAAATTTGGCAAAGGAGACGAACAACTGGTCAAATTGCCTATGACCAGATGTCCTGTGGATGTAGAAGCGAAGTTGTCTATGCACATCCAGTGAGTGTAATTTGTATTCCCCTTTGTTTCGGTAATTAGGAAAGAAGACTGGTAAGTTGATGGACTGGTTAATATTCGATTCAGAGGCAATCTTGGGAAGAAAAGAGGGATTGGTCCTGAGGTAAACTCTATCCTTGTGAAAAGTCAAATATGGGGGTTTTACACAGAGGGCTTGTAGTTCAGAGACCCTTCGAGCCGAGATGATAGCGACAAGAAAGGCCATTTTCCATGACAAGAATTTAAGATCTACTGAAGCTGCAGGCTCAAACGGGGGAGCTGTCAAGGCCTGAAGCACCAGCGTTAAATCCCACTCACTGGAGGTCTGATCAGAAAGGTGCCCTTCAAAAAAGTCTTACACAATTTCGTGGTGATCAAAGGGCCAAGTTCATTTCCCACGTGATAATGAGAGATAGCTGCTAGTTGAACCTTGACTGTGGAGGAGCTAGCCCCCTGATGAAACAGCCCTGACAGGAAATCTAATACCGCTGGCAAAGGAGCTGTGAAAGGATCCAAATTTCGACGTTCCGCCCAAATGGAGAAACGTTTCCATTTGCTACTATAGATCTTTCTAGTAGAAGGCTTGTGCACTGTTACTAGAATAGTTTTAACTGGGGAAGAGATACCGGGAGTCCTAGCTACAAGTGGAACTGGAGCAGCCAAGCTGTGAGCTTGAGATTGTCCAGATTCGGGACTGGGAGATCTAGGGGGTGGGATATTAGATCCGGACGGGGATCCAGAATCCAAGGAGGATTCACCAGATGAGACCAAAGGTAAGGGAACCAGGTTTGACAAGGCCAGAATGGGGCAATAAGGATTATCCTGCTCCCCAACCGGCTGGCTTTCTATAGGAACTTCAGCATCAGAGGAAGAGGAGGGTAAGCATAAAGTAGACCGGGAGGCCAAGCATGCACCAGAGCGTCTCTCGGAGGTTCCCTGGAGGGGGAAATGAGAGCGAAGTAGTCGTAACATTTTGTGTTCGAGGGAGAAGCAAAGAGATCGCAATAGGATTGACCCCATTCGGCGAAAATCCGATTCGCTATCTTGGGATTCAGAGACCACTCGTGTGGTAACAGGATGGTGCGACTTAGTCCGCCCGCTAGGCTGTTGGACCGCCCCGGAATGTGCGTTGCTATAAGAAAGCGGTTGGTGGAGATCGCCCATTCCCACACCCTGATGGCCTCTCGACAGAGTGGGTAAGACCTGGTTCCCTCCTGTTTGTTGATGTACCAGACAACAGACATATTGTCCGTCTGAATCGCAATCGTTCCTACAGGAAGAAGGTCCTGAAGTGCTTGCAATGCTAACAGCACTGCCCTCATCACTAGGACACTGATATGCAGAGAGGTCTCCGTGGGGTCCCACATGCCTTGGACTGTCCTGCCTGAGCAATCCCCCCCCCCCACCAGAGGCGGGAGGCGTCCGTGGTCACCGTGGCTAGGGGAAGGGCCATAGAAAAGGGGCGTCCTTCCTGGAGGTTCGGAGATTGGAGCCACCATAAGAGGGCCCTCTTGCAAGCCCTGCTGAGGGGAATGGGATGGCTCAGAGGATATCGGTGAAAGGACCACTGGACCTGGAGGGTCCATTGTAAGACCCTCATGTTCAAACGCGCCATTGGCAATAGGTTGATTGCTGCCGCCATTGAGCCTAGAGCCCTCAGGACTAATTCCGCCGGAGGAGCTGGAGATTGTAGAATGGCCAGCACATGTAGCCTCAGGGTTTGTAGCCGGTCTGTGGTCAAGAAAGCTAGGAGCTTGTTTGTGTCTAATCTGGCCCCTATGAAGTCTATAGTCTGAGTCGGGGTAAGAGACGACTTCTCTATGTTGATAGTGATCCCCAGCCGGGGAGCTAGATGAAGAAAGTAGTTTCTGGCTGCGCAGAGTAGATGCCTTGTCGGGGCGGTCAGGAGCCAGTCGTCCAGGTATGGGTAGACCTGAATTCCCTGGAGCCTCAGGTGGGCCGCTAACACTTTGGTGAACACCCTAGTGGCTGTGGTGAGACCAAAGGGAAGGACCCTGAATTGGAAATGACTGGCTCCTAGCCAGAAGCGGAGGAACCTTCTGGATCGCCTGTCCATCAGAATGTGGTAGTACGCATCCTTGAGGTCTATAGAGCACATCCAGTCATTCTCCCGCAAAAGGGGGAGAATGGATTGAAGGGTGACCATGCGGAACTTCTCTTTGGTTACTGACAGGTTCAGGGGGGAGAGGTCGAGGATAGGTCTTAAGTCCCCTGTCTTTTTTGGCACCAAGAAGAACCTGGAGTAAAACCCCGACCGGCAATGGTCTGGGGGGACGTGTTGGATGGCTCTTTTTTCCAGCAACTGTTGGATTTCTGTTGCTGCAGCCTCCCTCTGATCAGGTGGCCATCGGGGAGGTATCTGGGGCTGCGTGGGTAAAGAGAAAAGGGAATCTGATATCCTCTGGATATAATGCGAAGCACACAGCAGTCTGTCGTGATGGACTCCCGAGCTGCTAGGTGCTTTGAGAAATGCCCCCCGACTGCCTCCAGAGTGGAGCAGTTGGGCAACCCCTCAGGGGTGTTGCGTGGGTTGGTCCGAGAAAGGTTCTCTGGATCCAAAGTTCCACGGGCCCCCTCTGCCTCTAGGACGGCGTCCACCCTGCCCTCCTCTGCCGCGGAAGGGCTGGGAGTCCGGAGCGGGACGGGACTGTTGCGACTTCTGGAACCACATCTTCTTCTGTCCCTTTTGGTTCTTGGAGAAGGACCTCTGGGGAGCAGAGAAGCGGACTCCGACGGCAGACAACGTCTTCCTGTCCTTCTCGCTCTGGACCAAGGTATTGCGAACAGTTTTGCCAAAAAGGGCAGAACCATCGAAAGGGGCATTAGCGAAAGACGCCTTGAAGGGCTCTGCGAAATCACAGTGCCGGAGCCAGGCCTGACGCCTCATGACAAGGCCCGCTCCGCTGGCTCTAGCGGCTCCTTCCGTGGCATAGGACAGTAGCCGCATAGAGGTGTTTGATATGGATCGGAGAGTGGCCATCCGGGTGGAGTGCAATCGCTTGTCCTCCGCCGACATGGACTCGGGGGGCGACGCAGTGTACTCTTTGATAAGGTCCCGCTGCAGTCAAAGCACATGTGCCATGTAGTTCAGCGACCTCACAGAGAAGGTAGCCGAACTAAAGACCCTCTTCCCTAAATGGTCCATCGACCGAGACTCCTTGCTCGAGGGATGAACCGAGGGACTCTCCTGAGCTAGTTCCCTCTTGGTGGCCACCGCCACCAACATGGCATCTACAGGGGGACCCTTACTCCAGTGGGACTTGTCAGAGAGTGGGCTGAGAATTTTGTTCGGGCGCTTGGGGACTGGCTCCACAGTGTCCGGCTCCTTCCACGCCCTGGTAGTAATCAAATCTACCAGGGGATCGGCCAGAGGGGACACCCAAGAGGTAGACGGGCCTGCTTCAAACGCCTCCAGGAACACGGATTCGTCCGAGGTAGGCTCTGGAGCAGACCCCCCCCCTTATCCTGAGCATCTCCATGATGTCACCAAATGAGACATCTTCGGGGGGTGATCTTGGGGAGCCTTTCCCCTCCTCCAAATCCGTGTCCTCAGTCAAGGACTTGGGGGAGTCCAGGTGCCTCCTTTTGCACTTTCGCTTGTGAGGAACCTCCTCGGGGGGGCTGTCCGAGGAGGTCTCACCAGCCACATCTTGTTCCAAAGGAACGACCTGGGACGTCAGAGCAGGCTGTCCCTGGGGCCAGGTGATGGAAGTCGGGCCCAACAGAGAAGGAGTGCAGGGTGGAGCCGTGGCAAGGGCCAGGGGCCTAGAATCTCTTGAAAGGGCCCTCTCCACCACGTCAAATGCTGAGGGAGAGCTGCTCTCTCTGGGATCCGAAAGCAGACCCTCACTCGGATGTGATGGATGGATTGGGGCCGGCGCCAAAGCGATCGGATCCGACGGACCAGTATGCTCCGACCTGGATGGAGCCGAAGGCATACCGATACCCCCGGATCCGAAGCTCAGCCCTCGGCTCTGAGAGCTCGGATCCGAAGAAAATGGACCTGATAGACTCGAGGGAAGTGGCGGCGCCGAAGTACCCGAGACTATTGGCACCGACACACCCCCAGCTCCAAGGCTGCTCGGCTCGAAGACTATGAGCCCGGGAAGCGGTACAGAGAAGGAGCTATTGGGGCAAAAAAAGGGGTTGAGTTCCCGAGGCAGGAGCACACCCACCTGCAGTTCGGCCTGGAGGAATCTTCTCATCATCCGGTCCAAATCTGCATCCATGAGACTTCGGGTTGATCTCGATGAGGCCACCGAGGCGGGACAGGAGTGTCGCCTCGATGACCTCGAAGGAGATCGGGTCTCCTCCTCCTCAGGACCCGATGAAAAGCACGGGGACCGGATCCAAGACGGAGGAGACCCAGAAGTCATGGAGGGAGAAGACCGCTTAGCCGGGGGGGCCGAAGCAGAGGCCTCGGCCCACCGCTTGTGGTGTTTCTCCCTCCTTTTCTCTTTCCTGGCCTCCCTCTCCTTCGGGCCTAAGGCGGGAGGTTGAGTCCCGGCCGGGGGGAGGGAAGCAGGAGTGGCAGCCGCCGCAGCCGCAGTGGGAGCCACGGGAGGACCGGAGGTAGAAGCCGAATCCGGGGGCAGAAGACCCGCCAGAATCAGCTTAGACCTCCGGTCCTTGAGTGCCCTGGGGTTGAACGCCGCACAGATGGAACAACCAGAAGACAGGTGTTCAACCCCAAGGCACAACACACACACAGTCAATTGCCTGTCGGGTGCCAGGATCCACCACATAACGCATGCAGTCAAGTCACTTCACAACAAATACAAATATGACTCTGTCACTGTCCATGTTGGAGTGAATGACTTGAGAAGTACCTCCCTGGACTACATGAAGATAGACATGGAAGAGCTCTCGAATCATGTGGCCCAGGCAGGTATGACTCTAGCTCCGAGTAGCATTCTGGCTTCGCCCAGATCGATACCACAGTAAAAGGACAAAATGAATGACTTCAACAATTGGCTAAGCTTCTGGTGTCATTCAAAGGGGATCCAGTATCTGTCTGCCTGGGATGACATGATCGACAGACCACAATGCTTTGCCAGAGATAGTCTGCACCTGTCGCCCCTGGAATTCACTTATAGTGCCTTTTTTAGGCAAATTTCAAAGGACAAAACCACCACCATAACAGGTACAAGCATGCAAAATCTGAAGGAAATGCTACTCAGTGCTAGACGTCTAAACCTCAAAATGCACTCTCTTAAGGCACTCCTAAAAATGGAGAACATTGATATCTGTGCAGTAACTGAGACCTGGTTCAAGGCTCCAGAGAGCACCCCTGTAATACCAGGCTACAACTCTTACCACTCTTTTCTGCCACCAAACCAGGACTGAAACACTAAAGGGGAGGAGTGTCCATATTCACCAAGGATATTCACACCACCAGGCTAGTTGCCCAACACAACGCATCTGAAATTCTCCAGGTGCAACTAACACTAGATAAGACTTCAATCCAAATTGTAGCTGGCTACAGATCCCCCACCATACCCCAAGATTCTCACTACACCTTTCTAGACATACTGGAAAATATTAGGATACAGCCAAACACCCTAATACTGGGTGATTTCAACTACCCTGCCATTAACTGGGAAAATTGCTCATGTACCAACACCTTTGCCCAACGATTCTTGGAATTCACAAATTCCAATGCCCTGGATCACCTAATCCACAGTCCTACCAAGGGGCATCAATATCCTAGACTTGGTCTTACCAACATGGGAAATCGATGCTCCACACCTATGATCACCCCCTCATTGGTCAGGTCTGACCATAAGCTAATCACCCTTGACATCCACATCCCTAACCCACCCCCAGTAAGGAAACCTCTGTAAAACACTTCTCCAAAGCCAGCTTCATGCTATTCAAGTCAGAAGTGACAAACTTCATGACACCCAAGCAGATGGGAACTGAAAGTTCGAATGCTGAATCCTACACTAAGGTACTGTATGAGCACATCCACTCATGCATGAATTGTGCCATCCCAAATAGAACCAAGAGGCTCTCCTCCAAAAAAGGAAGCCAATCTGGTGGTCCCCTGCCATAAACAAACTTTACAACAAAAGGAAGAAACTGTTGCAGAAAAGAGGAAAATCCTAGGATGCAAAAAACTCCCTTACCAGCCTCAGTAAGAAGCTGAGATCCCTCATAAAATCCTCCAAAGCTAGTTACAAAAATAAAATTGCCAAAGATTCCAAAGACAACCCCAAGGCATTCTATAGCTATGTCAAGAATCTAAATGGCAATGCTCAGACCTGCTCTGAGCTAGAAAAGAATGGCATTAAATATACTGAACCTAAGGATACTGCCAATATCCTGGCAGATTGATTCAGTGCCAAATTCACCCCCCTCTCACCCCCTAAAGGGCCGATCTCAATACCAAAAGACTGCCAAATTCCGGTAATAATGGCCACACAGGTAAAAACTGCACTCTGCAAAGCTAGGAATACAGCCTCCATGGGACCAGACGACATCCCAGGCTGTGTACTACATGAACTACAAAATGAACTGGCACCTCACCTAAGTATCATGTTTAATCATAGCCACACCTCAGGCTTTGTGCCCACTGAGTGGCGCACAGCTACAGTTATCCCACTCCACAAGGGGGGATCCACCTTGGATCCTGGGAACTACTGACACATCAGTCTGACGAGCCTGATCTGCAAGGCTATGGAACGTATTATCACAGAACTTATACACAAAGACATTGGCAACCTTCAAACTCTGGACCCCACACAGTTTGGGTTAGTGAAGGTCCGATCTTGTCTCCTAAACCTGACTGACTTCTTCGAATCAGTCTCCAGAACTGTGGACGAGGGTAAGGTGGTCCACACAGCCTATCTGGACCTCGCCAAGGCATTCAACACCATCCCCCATTCTGGAATCATAGATAAACTTACTAAGCTGGGCATTACTCCCTAAATCACTCGATGGGTTGCTAACTGGCTTACTGACAGAACCCACACTGTAAAAGAAGCCGACTCCAAATCCAGCTCCAGACAAGTGGAGTACCTCAGGGTTCAGTCCTGGGAATGCTCTTATTTGGCATCTACTTCTCTGAAGTACAGGCCAACAGTGAGAGACTTTGGCTAACAAAATTCGCAGATGACTGCAAACTGGGAGCCATTACTGAATCCCCAAATGATGTGAATATTCTGCAGAAGGGCCTTACAAAAACAGATGCTTGGTGCCAGAGCCATGGGCTTAAGTTCAATGCCAAGAAATGTATAGTTATCCCCCTTGGGGAAAAAACATGCATCTGTGAAGTACCACATAGATGGCAGTACACTAAACACCGAAAGTGTGATAAGAGACTTAGGGACACAGGTGGACAGTAGTCTCACCTTCAATAACCACATCGCCACAACAGTCAGGAAATTCTTCTATGGGGCACACCTCATCACTAAGGGCTTTTCATCCAGAAAAAAGGAAGTCATTGGCCCACTGTACTCATCCCCCATTAGACCCTGTTTGGTATGGACCTCTCAAGACAGCTGCACCAACTGGAAAGGCCACAGAAATACCTCAATAAAAGAATCACAGGCCTAAAGCAGATGCCCTATGCTGACAGTCTAAAAAAAACTCCAGCTATACTCTGTCGCATATCGTCTGCTCAGAGGTGATCTCTGCTTAGCATACAAGGCTATGTCAAACTCAGAACTGTGGGACATGCTACACTTAAAGAAATGCCAATCCCTCAGAGCCACACGCTCCAAAGTTCTAAACCTTGTCATCACAATGAACAAAACATGCTGGAGGGATAGGCTCCTGACCCAGAGGCTCCCCAGACTCTGGAATAGACTGCCCATAAATGTCAAGCAATGAGCCTCTTTGGCCCTCTTCTAAAGGAACCCTGATGACTGGATGGGAGATAGGAAATTCACCCCGGTCACGTCAGTCGCCCCCTGCTAGACAGGGGTCCAAGGAAGTAAATATTGTGAAAAGAAATAGCCAGGGAATTGTTATGGCTAGGTTTGTATAGGCCCAAGGGCCAATAGCCTAGTACCAGCCAATGAACTGCTTTCAGTGCACGGACTGGTCAGTGTTCAAAGAGGCAGCCATGATAGACAACCACATTGACCTGGATACATACATAGAGTCAGTAACTGACTACATCTCAAAATGTGTCGATATTGTAACAACCACCATGTGCATCACCATACGGGCAAACCAAAAGCCTTGGCTAACCAGTGAGGTGTACAAGCTTGTAAAAGCTAGGAATGCAGCATTCAGATCAACTGAGACAGATGCTCTTAGGGTTGCCAGAGTCAAACTGAACAAAAGTATTAAGGATGCGAAGAGAACCTGTGGTAGGAAGATCCAGAGCCACTTCAGTAACTAGAGGGATACCAGATGACTAATGAAGGGCATACAAACCATCACTGACCACAAACCTACGTCAACCTCATGCGATAACAGCACTGAATTTCTGAACCAAATAAACATCTTCTTCAGGTTTGATGCAGATAACAAAACAGTGGCAAATAAACTACCTGTTGACAAGGATGAAGCAGTGGTGAGGCTGAACACAACTGATGTCATCAGAACCTTGAAATGGGTCAACCTGAGGAAAGCACCTGGTCCAAATAACATCATGGGTAGGGCACTATGGGAATGTGTGAAAGATCTGGCACTAGTACTCACAGACATCTTCAATACTTCTCTACAGCTTGCCGGTGTACCAAAATGCTTCAAGAAGATGACCATCACTTGCTTACCCAAGAAACCACAACCAACAACTCTAAATGACTAATGACCAGTGGCTTTAACCTGGATAGTGATGAATTGCTAGTATGGTTAAAGATCACATAGCCTCAAGCATACCAGCAACTCTGGACACATTGAAGTTCGCATACAGGATAAACCGTAGTACAGTGGATGCCATCTCCCTAGCAATCCATGAAACTTTGACCCACTTGGAAGGCAAGAACTGCTACGCAAGACTACTATTCATATTCTTCAGCTCTGCTTTTAATACTGTCATCCCTCAGAATCTGATAATGAAACTAAAACAGTTGGGCATCAACTCCCACTTATGTAATTGGATTCTAAGCTTCCTCACGGAAAGGCCTCAATAGGTTTGTGTGGGAGACAACAGTTCCGAAAGCATAACCCTGAATACAGGAGTACCACAGAGGTGCATCTTAAGTCCTCTCCTATTCACCTTGCTGACACATGACTGTGTGGCCAGACATGAGTCCAATAAAATCATCAGATTCGCGGATGACACCATGGTTATAGGTCTGGTCAGAGATGGAGAGGAGATGGACTACAGGAACAAGATCGGACATCTGTTGGGTTCGTATGACAAAAACAACTTGGTGCTGAATGTCAGCAAGACTAAGGAACTGACTGTGGATTTCTGAAGGTCTCAAGAACCACACCAACGTCTACAGATGAAAAGAATGACAGTGGAAATGGTCAAAAGTACAAAGTTTTTAGGAGTACATATCACCGAGGACCTGTCTTGGTCAGTCCATGTATCTTACATGGTCAAAAAACCTATACAACGATTGCACTTCCTAAGAAAACTGAGGAAGGCAAAACTATCGAAGACCATCCTCCAAACTTTTTACAGGGGTACCACTGAAAGTGTCCTTACCAATAACATCACTGTCTGCTATGGGAGCTGCGACACCTCTGATCGCAAGGCTCTTAGGCAAGTTGTAAGGACAACAGAAAAATCATTGGTTCTTCTCTTGCATCTCTGGAAGATCTACATGAATCACACTGCATCAGTACAGCCAGGAAGATATCCAATGATCTTTTGCATCCTGCAAACAGTATGTTTTCCGGCCTCTTCTCGAGTAGGAGATACAGAAGTATGCACTGTAGGGCTTCTAGACTTAACAGCAGATGTTAAGTTGTCTATCTCACCTTCATTCTTGCTGGTTCGGCTTCGACACGGCCATCTTCTAAAGCTCAAGAGCTGTTTACTGGCTCGAGGCATCCCCATATCCCATGATGCCTGGTGCTAGATACCCAGATCTCATTTGCTGCTTCTGCTGCAAGGTTGTCTTACTGGCTCAGGTCGTATATTTTGTTATTATCGGTTTTTAAAAAAAAAAAAAAAAACTAGTAGGATTTAGTGTAGTTTGTTAATTGTAGTATATATATCTTTCTTCAGGTATCTTTGTTTAAGTATATATCTTTTCCTTACCTGAATCCCCTTCCCTTCAGAAAACTCGTTTTAGTTAGAGAGTCGTCCACCCCCCTCTCTTTTCTGAAGTAGCCATTTAAATTAGAGGCTAACCTATTTTTTCTGTAAAAAAAAAAAAAAATAATAATTCATAGTTAGTATTTGCTTAGTTTAGTCTATTTGTTGTTGTTAGACTAGTGTGTGTGTATCCTTGTCTGTTTTTGAGTGTGTTATAGTTATTATACTCAAATTGTTATAGCTGTGTATTGTGTTGGTAATTCCCTTCTTTAGGTATGTCCAAGGATACCAAGGTGTCCGGATTCAAGAAGTATGATTCATGCTGTCAGAAGATGTCTCTGACAGATGGTCACACTTCTTGTGTCTATTGTCTCGGTGCCGTGCACTTGCAGGACTCTTGCTCGGTTTGCCATGCTTTCAGTCCAGGAGACCAGCAGGAGCGTAGGAATAAGTTAATCCTACTGGGTTTACTTAAACCCGAGGAGTCACCGGCTAAGGCTCAGCCCGTGAAGTCCTCCAAGCCACCTAAACCTTCGACTCCCAGTCCGGAGCCGTTGTTAGGTGAAGCTGCTACTTCTGCCTCGGTTCCGGCCAGAACCGATGTGCCTGCCTCAAAGTCGGCTCCGACATGCACTTCGGAGCCGTCTGGGAGTCAAAAGAGATCTAGATCTTCCTCCCTGGAGTCGATACGCTTGGCTCCAAGGTCTCCTCTGTTCCAGTCGGAGCACAGTCATCGGTCCTCCCACTCTTCTCGGTCATCGAGATTGTCAGATCACGACTTGGAGAGAGTGGTCAGCAGGCTTTTGAAATCGCAGGCCCTAGCAAAATTGTTGTCCAGCCCCCCTCAACAGGGTTCGGCTCCGACCTGGTCTGCAGTCATTCCTCCTCAGACTCCTCCCTTGAGTTCGGAGCCAGAGTTCATTGGGGTTCGAATCGTGGAACCGTCGGCACTGATACCTTCTCTTTCGGTTCCGTCGTCGGCTCCGATCACTTCCTTGGTACCGTCCTTGGAGGGATCTGGGTGCCGAGACTCCGTCGGCTCCAAGGGGGCGAGTGGCATCGGACCCTTGTCCGACCCCGTTCTCTCCCTCGGAGCTTCGGCTCAGGTGAGCTCGGCTCCTACATCGGCTTCGGAGCCATCCCAATTGGTGCGGAGAGGGATTCCGGTCTCTTCGGAACCGGAGCCTTCTCAGCATCCGAGCAGTGACGCCTCGGAGCCTTCTCAACATCCGAGCAGGGACGCCTTCAAGGTCATGAGGAGTGTGCTGGCCCCTGGGTCAGTCCCACGATCATCCCCTTCGGCTCCTCCCACTATAGTGCCTGCGCCTGCCTCTGCCCCTTCTCCAGACCCCAAGTGTGGGGAACCAATGCTCCAGGGCACCCCTTTGGGTGTATCTTCCTCTTCCGAGGCCTCCCCTGATCATTCAGAGGAGCCACCTCATAAGAGGAAATGCAAGAGGAAGCATGTTGACTCCCCTGAGTCTGTCACATCAGATACCGACTTAGAGGATTCGAAAGGGTCCCCGAGGTCCCCCTCTGAAGATGTCTCATTCTCAGACATCCTTGAGATGCTTAGGCAGAGGGGGAACTGGTCTACCCTTAGCCCTTCAGAGGATGAGTCAGTATTCCTGGATGCGTTTGGATCCCGACCTTCCACCTCCTGTGTGTCTCCGCCTTTCGACCCACTCATGTCTGTGGTGGCTCGGAAGGCGTGGTCAGCTCCAGACACAGTGGAACCGACCCCTAGAAGACCTGCAAAATTCATAACTGCACCACAAGACAAACAGTTTTTGACCATAGGTGTTCCCGTTGATGCCATGGTGGTAGCTGCGGCCACAAAGAAGGAGTTGGCCGAAACTTCTTCATCTGTCCATCCCCCTAGCAAAGAGTCCAGGACGATGGACAGATATGGGAAGCGGATGTTCTCTTCGGCGACTTTCTCCATGAAGTCTCTGAATTATTTGTGCCACTTTACCAGTCTTCTAAGGGATCTCCTTAAAGAGCTTGGAGATACCCTCCAAGATCGATCAGCTGAGGGGGCCCAGGCTAAGGCAGCCTCCCAGCTGGCAACAACTCAGTGGTAAACTCCTCCATGAGGCTCATTTCTTATGCAGCCAATGGTGCGAGTAGAGCCGCAGGCACAGGCGTCGCCCTAAGGAGACACGCTTGGATGCAGCTTTGTAACTTTGCGGAACCTTTCAGAGCGTCTTTCACCAACACCCCCTTTGATGGTTCCTCTCTCTTTGGATCACAGGTGAAGGACACCCTTACCAGGTGTGAGCAGGAAGGCAAGACTCTCTCTGCTGTGGGAGTCTGTTTTTCCACTCCTTCCAGACCATATCCCAAGGGTCAGAAGAGTGGAAAGATGTGGTTCTGGAAATCCCAGGGAGCCTTGCCGGACACACGTGGTGAGTTCCCATCCAGGGGCAGAGGAGGGAACAATAACAGACACCGCCCTCGTGGCAGAGGGGGTCCGCAAAACCAGGGCAGCAGAGAATCCTTCTCTGACAAGCCCTTCCAGCATCCCTGAAGGGTTGCCCGGCTGCCCACCTCTGGAGCCAGTCGGGGGAAGATTATCGCTGTACCCAAGAGTCTGGCAAGACATCACACAAGACAAATGGGTACAGTCTGTTATATCCAGAGGCTACAGAATTCCCTTTGTTCGCACTCCCTTGTTGTAAAACAAGCCCCTTCCAGATGTTCCACCCAATCTAAGGGATCAAGCAGTTCAAGAAGTTTCAAAACTGCTAAGAAAAAGGGCCATCCAGCAAGTCCCAGTAGACCAGCAAGGATCCGGAATTTACTCAAGGTTCTTCTTGGTACCAAAAAAGACAGGGGACTGGAGACCCACTCTGTATCTCAGCAGACTAAACAGGTCTGTACAAAGAACGAAGTTTCAGATGGTCACGCTAAAGTCCATTTTACCCTTTCTGGGTCAGGACAATTGGATGTGCTCCATAGATCTTCAGGATGCATACTACCACATCAAAATGAACAGGCGCTCCATAAGATTCCTTCACTTCCGGCTGGGAGCCAGCCATTATCAGCTCAGAGCTCTGCCCTTTGGTCTCACCACAGCCCCCAGGGTGTTCACCAAATGTATGGCAGTCGTTACCGCTCACCTGAGATGGCAAGGATTCCAGGTGTTTCCATATCCAGACGACTGGCTCCTCACTGCTACCACCAGGCATCACCTTCTGCAAGCCAGAGACTACACTATCCAGACTTGCTCCAGACTAGGTATCACAATAAATTTTGAAAAATCTGCACTGTCGCCCTGTCAGTCTATCACCTTTATAGGTGCAAATTAAAATACAAAAGACAGGTCAGCCAGCCTTCCACCAGACAGGGTGTTAGTCATTCGCCGACATGTACAGGTCTTGTTAGGATGCAAGAAAATTCAAGCCAGGTTCGTCCTCCAAACCCTGGGTCTCATGGCAGCAGCGATCATACTCGTCCCTCTGGCTCGTTTTCACAAGAGGATCCTCCAGTGGCTTCTTTTCACCCAATGGTCCTTCCAGCAGCTTCCCATGTCTCACATGATTATTAGCACAGAAGCATGCAAAAAGCACCTTGCGTGGTGGATGGTTTCCACATCAATGCCCCAGGGCAGACCACTAGTACTTCCCCCTCCAATTGCTACAGTGACCACGGATGCTTCCCTGATCGGGTCGGGGGGGGGGGGGAATTATCAGTGCAGAACAGTCCAGGGTACCTGGCAACCTCAAGAGTACCATCTGCACATAAACGTCTTGGAGATGAGGGCCGTGCTTTTAGCGTTGCAAGCTCTTCAGGACTCTCTTCCTACTGGGACCATTGCAATTCAAACGAACAATATGTCAGTAGTGTGGTATATCAAGAAGCAGGGCGAAACCAGGTCCTACCCCGTATGTCGAGAAGCACTCAGACTCTGGCAGTGGGTGATCTCTTCCCAACGGTTTCTGACTGCAACGCACATCCCTGGGAGATCCAACGTCATAGCAGACAGGCTGAGCAGAGCAATTCTCATGCCTCACAAGTGGTCTCTGAATCAGATAGTGGCGGACCAAATCTTCCGCAAATGGGGACAACCTTGCTGCGACCTCTGCCACCCCCTTCAACAGCAAGTGCAGCAATTTCTTCTCTCTCCTTCCACTTCTGGGACATTCCCCCAGAGACGCTCTACTCCACGATTGACCTCAGGGACTTCTGTATGCATTCCCTCCCTTTCTCCTAATCCCCAAGCTGATACAGAAAGCTACCGTTTTGGACTGCAAAATGATCCTGATTGCTCCTTACTGGCCTCGACAAATATGGTTTCCGTTCCTGCATCATCATCTTCTCGAGCAGCCTTGGACTCTGGACCCAGTTCCAGACCTTCTGATCCATCAATCGGGCAGGCTGCACCATTCCCTACAATCTCTCTAGCTCACAGCTTGGTTGCTCCACTTCCATCCTTAGCCAGGCTTCCTGATATCTCCCCACACTGTGCATGAAATCATTTTATCATTGCACAAGTCTACCACTAAAAAAACTTACGCTAGTAAGTGGAAACATTTTTTTTTCTTCCTGGGCAGAGGCTAAGAGTATAGACCCCTTTTCAGCCCCTGTACACCACATCTTGGAATTTCTTGCGGAACTCTTTCATGCTGGGTCCGCTTCCGCTACAATTAGAGTTCAGTTAGCTGCAACTTCAAATTTTCACATTGGACTGTCGGAAAGTAATATAATGTCTCATAAGCTTTGCAAAGCTTTTCTCAAAGGGACCACCCTGCTCAGGCCCCCAGTGAGAAATCCACCACCTCCGTGGGATCTGAATTTGATTCTAGCTTCTCTAATTTTGCCCCCCTTCGAACCTGCAGCTTTTTGTTCTTTGCAGATTTTATCTTGGAAAACGCTCTTTTCTGGTAGCGACTACTTCAGCCAGAAGAGTTTCGGAACTCCAGGCTGTTTGTATCCATCCTCCATACCTAGTGTTCCACAATGACAGGGTCGCTCTCAGGACTAATCCTTCCTTCCTAAGGTCTTTTCTGAGAATAACTTGAATCAGTCCATTGACCTTCCTGTGTTTTTCCCAACCACTCCAACAGGGTGGAATATAAGTTGCATCAGTTAGATGTTCACAGGCAACTGTGCTTTTATTTGCATAGGACTAAGGACATCAGAAAATCGGACCAGCTTTTCCTTTCTTATGCTGAGGGTAAACAAGGTCTACCAGTCTCAAAAGTAACCTTATCCAGGTGGTTGACTTCTATCATCACATTTGTCTATCAGCTAAGAAATAAAGAATTGCCTGTTAAACCTAAAGGTCACTCCACCAGAGCATTAGCCACTTCTGTGGCTTTTCAGGCTAGGTCGCCTATGGAATCTATTTGTGCAGCAGCCACGTGGGCCAACTCTCATACTTTCATTTCGCATTATAAGTTGGACGTGGTTTCCAGGGGCAGAGCTGATTTTGGTTCCACTGTTCTGAAGAGTTTGTTCCAATGAGCCACCCAGGATGTTAGGTGCTAGGGACGCTGTCCCAACCAGCAAGAATGAAGGTGAGATAGACAACTTAACATAAAGAAGTTATGTACCTACCATAACGTTCCATGAGTTGTCTCCTCTCGCCTTCTTTCTTGCGTCCCACCCTCCATCCCCCTATCCTAGTAGACCGAGAAGAGTTCTGTATGGTTTTTCACTGGCTGAGTCTTCTCTGGCTATTCCTCTCTACCTGGTAGTCTCTATGGTAGGGTTTATGTATTACAGGATAGGATTCTTTCCTTTTTATGTCTGCAGTTAGATTTACCAAACGAGATCTGGGTATCTAGCGCCAGGCATCATGAGATATGGGGACGCCTCGAGCCAGTAAACAGCTCTCGAGCTTTAGAAGATGGCCGAGTCGGAGCCGAGGATCGGCTCCGAACCCAACCAGCAAGAAAGAAGGCGAGAGGAGAAAACTAACATGGAACGTTATGGTAGGTACATAACTTCTTTTTCCTTTGCTCTCCCCATCAGACTACTGAACTCTTGTGAAAAACAAGCCAGGAGACTGTCAATGCATACTTCCCCCTACTACCACATAGTTATGCTATTTATCTAACTGTACAGATCCTTACATATCCAGGCTTTGCTGCACTACACGTATTAAGCTTTTTCATGTGCAACTAACTGATGTGCATATTTAACGTTGGTTCACACATTACCTTATCGTAGGACTCTCTGAAGTGCAATATAAATCATACAGTGCAATATTCATGATGACCCTCCATATGCTCCTTAGTTGGTATGTTATAGTAAGGTCATGCATATGTTTTTACTCAGTTCTATTTATATGGGACATGTGTTTGATCATTATATTATGTTATTCTATTTTTACTTTTATTTTAGGTTATTTTATTATTATTCTTCTCTGTGTGTTTTTGCACTGGGAATGAAGCATCGCAATTTTTTCAGCTACACTGTGGTGTAGTTCTGAATGACAAAGTTGTCTTTGACTTTGACACACACACACGTGTATATAAACGCGCGCGTGTGTGTGTATGTATGTATATATATATATATATATATATATATATATATATATATATATACATATATATTATTTAGCAAAATAGTCTTCCCTTCCTGTTATTTCCCCAGTTACCTTCCTCAAGTCTCTTTTGAATGGCTGCAACTCATCACCCCCACATATATGCTCCCAACCCTGTCTTTCCTCTCACATCTTCAGCACAGTTCTGTCAATTAAGGGAACATTCTGAATAACCTAACTGGTGTGTAAAAATAACAATGTAAACATCTGCAAGTAAATATACGGAATATCCTATATTTGGTGGCATACTTCAGGGACACTGCTATGTGGCCCCATTCCTCTCTACTCATCTCACACCCCAACCTCCCAGACCCACCTTGTCATAATTTTCTGTCTGTCTGATACTTTACTTCTAACAGCAGCCTACAGGCTTGACTAATATTCTTTTTCTTAAAATGCACACTCAGAGATCTTGCCTCTATGACTTTATCTCCTACCGTAGGCTGCGGTTCCGGGCACTTAACATTCATTGTGTATTCCCTGTATTCTGAGCATACCCCCATGTTGTTGTTGTTGTTTGTCTTTCGGCTTTTCCTGGTTAGGGGTCGCCACAGCGAAACTCCGGTCCGCTAATGACTGGCAGTTGTTTTTTTTTTATGGTGTCAAGTTGCCAGCCCAACCTTCAATGAAGGCACGTCCATTCAACTCATGTCTTTCGAATGCTCACTCGACCGTGGGGAGGACATGCAGACTCCACACAGAAGGCATTCCCAACCCAAGCCAAGAATCGAACAGGAGAACCTCTTGCTGTGAGGCAACAATGCTACCGCTGCACCACCGCGGCTCCTTACATGCAATGTGCATCATCTTCTTCTTTCGGCTGTTCCCGTTAGGGGTCGCCACAGCAGATCACCTGTTTCCATTTCTTCATGTCCTCTGCATCTTGCTCTGTCACACCAACCACCTGCATATGTCCTCTCTCACCACATCCATAAACCTTATCTTAGGCCTTCCTCTTTTCCTGTTACCTGGTAGCTTCATCCTTAGCATCTTTTTCCCAATATACTCAGCATCCCTCCTCAGCACATGTCCAAACCAACGTAATCGTGCCTCTCTGGCTTTGTCTCCAAACCTTCCAACCTGGGCTGACCCTCTAATACACTTATTCCTAATCCTGTCCACCCTCGTCACACCCAGTGCAAATCTTAACATCTTTAATTCTGCCACATCCAGCTCAAACTCCTGACTTTTTGTCAATGCCATTGTCTCCAACCCATATAACATAGCTGGTCTCACTACCCTCTTGTAGACCTTGCCTTTCACTCTTACAGGTACTCGTCTGTCACAAATCACTCCTGACACTCTTCTCCACCCACTCCATCCTGCCTGTACTCTCTTCTTCACCTCTCTTCCACACTCACCGTTACTCTGAACTATTGACCCCAAGTATTTAAACTCATCCACCTTCACCACCTCTACTCCTTGCATTCTCACCATTCCTCTATCCTCCCTCTCATTCACACACATATATTCTGTCTTAGTCCTGCTGACCTTCATTCCTCTTCTCTCTAGAGCATATCTCCATTTCTCCAGGGTCTCCTCCACCTGTTCCCTATTCTCACTACAGATCACAATGTCATCTGCAAACATCATGGTCCACGGGGACTCCTGTCTGATCTCGTCTGTCAACCTTGTCCATCACCATTGCAGATAAGAAAGGGCTCAGAGCTGATCCTTGATGTAACCCCACCTCCACCTTAAACACATCCGTCACTCCCACCGCAGATCTCACCACTGTCACACTACCCAAGTACATATCCTGTACCACTCTTACATACTTTTCTGACACTCCTGACTTCCTCATACAATACCACAACTCCTCTCTAGGCACCCTGTATTATGTTTTCTCTAAGTCTACAAAAACACAATGCAACTCCTTCTGACATTCTCTGTACTTCTCCATCAACACTCTCAGAGTAAAGATCGCATCTGTAGTGCTCTTTCCCGGCATGAAACCATACTGCTGATCACTAATCATCACATCCCTTCTTAACCTTGCTTCCACTACTCTTTCCCATAACTTCATGCTGTAACTGATCAATTTAATCTCTCTGTAGTTACTACAGCTCTGCACATCACCCTTATTCTTAAAAATCGGTACCAAAACACTTTCTCCATTCCTCAGGCATCCTCTCACTTTCCAAGATTTCATTAAGCAATCTGATTAAAAACTCCTATGTCATCTGGGCCAACAGCCTTTCCATTCTTCATTCTCTTCACAGCTATCCTTACTTCTTCCTTGCTAATCCATTGTACTTCACGATTCACTATCCCTACATCATCCAACCTTCTCTCCCTCTCATTCTCTTCATTCATCAACCCCTCAAAGTACTCCTTCCATCTCCTCAACACACTCTCCTCGCTTGTGAGTATGTTTCCCTCATTATCCTTTATCACCTTTACCTGCTGCACATCTTTCCTAGCACAGTCCCTCTGTCTAGCCAATCGGTACAGGTCCTTTTCTCCCTCCTTAGTGTCCAACCTTTCATACAACTCTTCATATGCCTTATCCTTAGCCTTCGCCACCTCTCTCTTTGCCATGCACCTCATCTCCTTATACTCCTGTCTACTTTCTTCATCTCTCGGACAATCCCACTTCTTCTTTGCCAACCTCTTTCTCTGTACTTCCTCATTCCACCACCATGTCTCCTTGTCATCCTTCCTCTGTCCAGATGTGATACCAAGCACCTTTCTAGCTGTCTCCCTTACTAACTCTGCTGTAGTTACCCAGCTATTTGGTAGCTCTTCACTGCCACCCAGTGCCTGCCTTAACTCATCCCTGAACTCCGCCTCACAATTACCCTTTTTCAATTTCCACCATTTGATCCTTGGTGCTGCCCTCACACTCCTCCTCCTCTTCTTGATCACCAACGTCATCCTACAAACCACCATCCGATGCTGCCTAACTACACTTTCTCTGGTCACCACTTTACAGTCTCCAATCTCCTTCAAACTGGCCCTCCTACATAAGATATAATCCACCTGTGTGCATCTTCCTCCACTCTTGTATGTCACCCTATGCTCCTATGTAATGTGTGTGTGTAGATATATATATATATATATATAGTTTCCCTCAGACAGGTTAAACTCATCTCTCAATTCTTTCTATCCTTTCATTTCCCAATCTTTCAAAAGTTGCTGTCAGTACCTCCAGGGCTCTCTCCACTTGCCTCCATTATGCAGATGCCATTACTTCCCACAGTATAACCTACTGGCAAAATTGTGTGCTCCCAGGGTCTGATTTTGTTCATTTGTACCAACTTTCTCACTTGCCCTCCTATGTGTGTCATGGATATATTCCAAATTTTAGTAGCCAGCATATTCCTAAATCCCTTTACTTGGGCCTCTGCAACTTTCTCCTTTCCTTTCTTTTAGCATATGTTTCCATCTCGCTGAGTAGCTAGCCATATGCAGTAGATAAAGCAGTTGTATATGCATGGCTTTGAACTTTGCCTCAAGGTCTAGCATACCCAAGCAACCTCTTTCCCTAGGTAATACAATCTTTTCCCACTGAACCTTCCCTCTTGTGCTACCCCAATAAAACTCTTGTATTACCTTCTCTAACTTTTTTCATAGTCCTTCTGGTTGATAGTAATACGCTGATCAACCGGACTACAAACATATAAATCGCCATTATTTTATCACCTTCCTCTATGTACATAATCTTCCACTGACTTATTTCACTAAGTATTTTCTGCACTGTCTCATCCCACATTTCCGCTACTACTTTCTGCATATCATGTCCTATCCATACACCCCAATACTTAAGTCACTGATGTCCCCACAAGAAAGGATATGTTTAAAACATCTTCAAAGTGGGATTGTAATTGGTGACTATTGCCTTCGACTTTCCCTGATTTACAGTATACTCTGATACTTTACCAGATTTACCTATCTCCTCGCATACATAAGCTACATCTTTGATAAGTATAGCAAAATCTCATTACTGTGTTATCTTGTCTTTCTCTCCACATAAATCTTTGAATCCTTGATTGTCTAATTCTGGCTGCAAGTGATTCAAGATGAAATGTAAATAATATTGAGGAAAGTGGACAGTCCTGCCTCATCCTTCTTGTTAACTCAAAGGGTTCTGACAAGCTCGCCCATATATTTTATAGTCACAGAGGAACTGTTATAGACTTTATGGAACATTGCTACCAATTTCCTTGGAATTCCAAATGCTGATAATTAATTTCTCAGAAAACCTCATTTCACTTTACCAAATGCCTTTTCAGAATGTAAACTACCATCATGCTTCCACCCTTCTCTGCCACAGTTTGCTGGATTAGAACTGTTTTGTTTATAGTCTCAAATGTTTGCTTGCCTCCCAAAAATCCACAATGATCTAGTCCTTCTATCTGGGCTAATATTTTTGCCATCCTTTTTACTAACAGAAACATATATACCTTATAATCATGGTTTAAAATGAAAATGGGCCTGTATAACACTGGCTCTGTCAGGTCTTTGCCTTTCTTTAGTATTGTCAGTATTACTCCTCTATGACTCTGTAAAATAGCATTAAGTAGCCAACACCAAGCTTCCAATACCTTATCTTTACAAATTTCCACATCTCTGTCAAAATACTATCTGCTCTCATTGCCTTCCCCAAGTTTTGTAGTTTGATGCCCTCTCAAATTTCCTCTCCTTTGATTTCTGCCAACATGTACCTCTTATCCTCATTCCTTAAATGTGGTATATTTAACTCTGCCAAATATTTTTACCTTTCCTAAAAAACAAAAAAGGTGCTTCAGAGCCTTAAAACAGCACAAAATACCACTTTATTAAAACAATAAAATGCAACTAGTAACAATACCAATACCAATTCCAAAGACATGCATCTGGAGCATTTCTCCCCGGGCCTCCACTGAAAACAGGCTCTGTGGAACCTAGTCGGACATTACCGGTCAACAAATATTAAATAAATAAATAATAAATAAATAAATACAGGACTTCTTTAGAAAAATAACAAAAGCAAAAGGTCAGCTTTATTGATATTTCAAGATGGCACCCCCATCACAAGATATTGATAAGCTAAACACTACCAACTTTCACAAGGACTACTCATTAATACTTGTTCACTAAAATATACAACATATTTTATTTTTTTTTTATAAAACTATAAATACATAAATTATAATAAATGAATACTTCTGTGGCTCTTATTTTTAAAACACACAAAATGGACAAATGCTCATTTAAACCTGGAGGAAAATCAACATTGTATTTATACTGCCAACAAAGGTCAGAAAACTCTACAAATTTTTCTCACAGACCACCCCCTTGATTTGTTTCGAACCTTTCCAAAAAAGTATGATACATGCTCAGGATTAGTGCCTTTAAATAATGAATTGTTGAGCTGTCTCCTTCTAATACCTAATGTCCTCATAAATTCTTTCACACTTTTTTGTCTTATAAAGTAAATCCAAGCATGTAATGCACAATTAAAGTAAGTACTAAAAACAGAAAAATAAAAGGCTGCCCAGCACCAGCAAAGGATTAAACACTTCAATAAACCACAAGTAAAAAGGCACAGGTATAAGCACTTTCGTCTCTAAAAGGGAGACTTCATCAGATATAAAATTTTACATCACTTCCTCCATTCCCATGTTGACTTAGTTCTTAGAATACTTTCTACTACTTTATAAATATACTATTATGTATGGTTATTGTTATTCTCCTTAAGGATCTGCATCCAAAATCCCAGTCTCTCCTTATTTCTTGACCTCCTCCCCTGTATCATACTCATCCCTTTCCACTTTGAATTATAGCTTTATGCTTGTACTATGCATAGAAGCCTTAACTATGTAGCTCTGAAATAACCCTGCAAATGGAGTAATCCCAAACCACCTTGTTTTACTGGAAGGATCAACTTACCCCACTTGACTCTTGCCCTCTTCCCCTTCCAGATTAAATCCTTCAACTCCTTATTAATTGCCATCTACCACTTCTCCTCTGGTTGATAAAATAAACCTGACCAGTGAATAACACTAAAGGGACTAAAACATTTTCACTGCTCGTGTCTTGCTATCCATTCATATCCATAAAACAGAGCTTCCAATTTCTCACTGTTTGCATTATCTTTTGTTTAGTCTCTTCCCACATATCCTTAGCTGCCATAACAGAATATTTTTAACCCATACTCCTAAGTACTTCATCTTATCATGTCCCCACAAATAGGGATATTGCTGAACCAATTTGGGCATAGGTACATAGTTCACAGCTGTTATCTCTGTTTTGTTTTGTATCTTACTATCCATATCCCTAAACAACAGCTTCAAGTTTCTCAGTTTTTGTATTACATTTTGTTTAGTATCTTCCAACATATCCATAGCTGCTAAAACAGAAACGTTTTAATCCATACTCTTAAATACTTCATCTTATCTTGTCCTCATAAATATGGGTATTGCTGAACCAGTTCATGTGTTGGTACATCAGTCATGGCTATAGTCTATCTTCATTAATTTGGCATCCCAAAGGGACTTAAAACTGTCTCAGAATGTTCCACAGCACTGAAATGTCCTTTTCTAGTTTTTATCAGATACAAAATAATACCATCTGTAAATAAAGTCAACTTTTCTTTCTTACTGTATCAATTATATTCTTGAATTTCTAAGTCTTTTACTTTCTTTGCCAATGGCTTTAAATGTAACGCAAATAACAAAGGGTAAATAGGACACCCCTGTTTAGTTCCTCTGTTCAAACAGAACGTATCAGAGAGAAGCCCCCAAACTAATTTTTGCCTCTGATTCTTCATATATCCTCCTAATTAACCTTATTATTTTGACAGGGAATGCAAATGCTTCCTTTGTCTACTCATAAAATCCCACCTCATTCTGTCGAATGCTTTCTCTGCATCAAGACCTACCAACAACAGTGGCATTTTCTTACATTCTGCTTCCCTCTGGATCATCACTGCTCTAATATTGTCAAAATGTTTGCCTTCCCTCCACAAAGCCACACTAATGCATATTTATCAATTTTGGCATCATCTTTACCATTCTTTTAGGGATTATAAATATAAATATTTTATAACAATGGTTTAAAATTTAAATGGGCCTACGTGAAGCTGAATCTGATATGTCTTTACCGTCTTTAGGTATTACAGCCACCACAGCTTTCTTCCAGGATGATGCTGCTTCTCCTCTTTTTAGAATACTGTTAAACAAAACCTTCCTTACCTTTATTACTTTCTTCCCTCCTAGCTTCCAAACTTCCTGAGGAATATAATCTATTCCTGGAAACTTTTGTAGATTGGTTATATGTCACATTATCTCATCTCCTCCCATCCTGCTAGTAATCGAGTCTTATTTACCTCTAACATAGGCATATTTAATTATTCCATAAACATTTCCATTTGCACTTGTTCTTGATTTCCACATTTCTCTGCTTTATAAAGATTTTCAAAACCAAATTCTGAAATATTTGCAATACCTGTACAGGATCTCTAGTTATTTTCCTTGTTACAGGCCCCCTAAGCTTGGCAACAATCCTTTCTCCTTTCTGTTACCTGAGCCCTCACAGAATTTTCTAAAGTTCCATTGTAGCAGTTTTAGGTAGAATACAAATAAATGCTAGCATAATCTTCATCCCTTGCCAGTAGCCCCTTACTACTACAAATGTACTATTATAATCTTTTCCCCACTTATACCACTATTGGACCTCCTGTAGCAATTAATTTAAGTACTCCCCTTCTCCTTTGTCCTAGATTTTCAACTGTATAACCATCCTGAATTACTTTATCAAATTCACATGTTCATTTCTTTCCAAATGTACATCCTTGTAGCATAGCTATTTGCACTCTGCATTTCTTAATATACTTTACTACATGTTCTTTTTGTATCTACCTGTTAGACACTTCATGTTAAAAGATAATATGGAAAGTGTTGCCATTATAAGATGTTATCATTCCCACCCTGAATCAAGTCATAGGTTAGTTAGTAATAGGCTAACTACCCTTGTGGGCTATTTTAAGCCTAGTCAGTTACCCCCTGTGAGAATCAAACCCTGCATCTTGTGTTTGTAAAGTAAACACCTTAACCATTATGCTAACCTCCCACCATCCCATACTCAAGAAGAATGTCTTCTTGAGTAGTCTCATACTCAGCCACCCTTTTCTTTATTTCACTTTCTGATTTTTTTCAGCTTTATCAGCTCATCTGAATATCTGTTTAAAGCTTCTTCCATCTTTTCAGCCTTTTGTTATTTGAGTTGATATACTCCTACATTGTTTTGTTTATTTTAATCATCCCTGAGAACATCTGACGTATTTTTAACTCTATAGATTACTGGAAGCCATATCTTGCATCAAAGCTTGAGCTTGAACTGCATTTTGCCCAACAGCTGCAGGATTCTTCCCAGCCAGTGATTTCTCTTCATCTTTTCTAGGCTCTCTTAATTTCTTATTTGCAAGCATCCAGCCAGAATTGAATTTTACTTAAGTTGTCAATTTCCCAATTTCTGTTTTCACACTGGCAGAGCTGAAGTAAAGCTGTTGATCAGTGTGCAGCCATCTTGGAAGTCACCCCCTTCTCAATCAGCTTGAGTTAACTCACTTCTCCACTGGCTGGCTGTCACCTATTAGGTGGACAAGTAGTTAGTAAGCTTCTTTGGGTACTCCATATCCTCTTGCAGGTTGGAGAAAGTTTTTGCTGTCCCATTAACAAATATCCTTATCAATGCTGGATACAGTAATCGCCATCTGAGACCCGTTTCTTTACATGCCTTCATTACAAGGACAAAGACATTTCTTTCTGCCCTTGTTAAGACTGAGTAATCTTGAGCCACATATATACTACAATCACCCACTTTGAGACATTTGCCAGGTTTCTATACCTCGTTCAATATTTTTTCTTTTAGTTGGTTTGTCTGAAACCTTACAATGTCTGGTGTTAGTCTCTTCAATAGGTCTGTCTCCAGTTTCCATGTGGTCCTATGTGAACTTTCTATTCTAACCACGTCTACATGCCAGCCTACTTCACAAGCAACTCTCAGACTGTAGCCACACAGTTTCTCTCTTCAGATTTTTCTGGAAAGCAAAAATGTTTTTATAGCTTTCCTATTTTCTCTGTCTTCCAAATCAGCAGACTTTGCTTCCACACAGTCTAGTCTTACCGCTGATGCATCTGCTCTCACATTCAGTTTTTCATTTTCTGACATAAGTTCTTGAATTGCAATGGCATGCTCATTTATACCTTCTACATCCTCCTTCAAATTCTTCATCAAGGTTCATTTAACCTCTTCGATCTGCAGATCACTTCTAGCATATCTAGCTGTTCAGCTGCACCTTCATCCATGTCTTCTGTCATTAGGATACTTCTGAATCTTTATAATTCATTTGTTTTCCTTTTCTATTTTTATGACTCATTCACCCCAAAGCCACTGTACCTACACAATTACATATTTCTTTATTAAGCTACTTCTTTCTAGTATAGGGATTATTTAATATCTTTTAATTTTTTCTCAGAGACACATGGAACTCATGGTTACTTAGTGTGGCGCCACACTGGAAGTTCCTTTTGTATCACTTGCTTGATAGGCTATCAATGTCATGGGTCATAAGCATGGCCCTGGCAGGGCCAACTAAATACGTGGAATTCTCTTTTTTGGTTAGCAGTGATTTTGTAGATGCCTAATTTCTATCTCAATCAGTGATTATGTTTCCCTTTCTTCCACTTCAACCTCTGCTGTCATGTGTTGTTGGTAAAGCGCTTTGTAGAATTTGGCCAGTACACTATATTTTAGTTGGATCAGATTCTAGCATTCCTGTTTTTGATCCCTCAGCTTAGTTATCATACATTCTACCTGCTGCTGACTTAACCTGTACAGCAAGTATATGGTTAACTGCAGTGTAGAAGTACAAAAAGTTACCTTTAATGTCTTGGCCCTTGTTTCATTTAGTTGCTCTAAATAATTAACCATGCCTTGCTAAGCTAATTTTAATTGTTCATCTCTTTCCATCATATTTCTGACAAACTCCTCCTAGCTTTGAAACTGTTTTATTTTCTCAAGACGTTCCAAATATCTATGTTTGCTATCTGCCTATATACCTGCTGCTTTTTTCTTCACTTGTACTTTAATTTTATGCTTTCCTTTATCCCATACTTCCTTTAGTGCCCTTGGCAATGTTTCTACCTCCACCATACTATCATACAATGTTTTAATAAACAAGGTGGTAAATGACAATTTTCAAGAGGTAAGCAGGGAATTGCCAGTGTCTGTCCCTCTTCCCTCATGCATCACTATTTCCAAAGGGGCATGATCTGATATAGTAATTGGGTGTGTTACCAATTTATAAAAGAAATCTATATGTTTCTTTGTCAAGTACCACCTGTCCAACCTGACCCATGTCTTATTATCTCCTTGATAAATGGGTAAATTCTATTTCACCTGAGGTACCTTTAAAACATTAGTAAGCACAAAGATGCCTAAATATTTCTCTAAATGTCTGCCTTCATAGGGGAATAGATTTTTCTTTAAGCCTCCGTCACATCCTCATTATTATTTACAAGATTCTTAAAACTCTGCATTAATGTAAGACCCAACACAAAGTCTATCAACTCTCCTAACATTACATGTACATGTTTAATTTGGGGTTTTGGAGGTATACACACATTTCCAGTCACAACTTCCTTTCATCCCAAATCTCTGATCACTAAATAACATCCCATCCTGTTCTTACTATCTTCTTTGACTTTCAGAACAACACCCTTTATCATTGTGAGGAAACCCCTTTTCCTAACTCCATCTATACTAGCGCATCTCCTCATCCTACTTCTTTTCAGAAAACCCATGTGCTCTTCCTCATTAAGATACATTTCCTGCAGTAATGCCAATGGGTTCCCCACGTCTTTCTATATATTACAGGACCCTTTCTTCTTAGACTTTATCCATTAAGGCATTTATATTGCAAACATAACATCTTCATATACATTCCAGAGGATAATTCATCATAATTAATTTGCTAAAACCTTCCTTTACATTATCGGGCATTAGCTTCCATTCTTTTCTGTCTAACCATTACCTTCTTTTTCTCTCTACAAGTGACTGCAAAGGTAACTGGTCATAACTTTACATAAATGTATTTCTAACAGTCCTTAGCTCTCTACTAATAACTCCTATCCCCCCTTCCACTCACCCCCCCATCAGAACAAAACTATGTACACATTAGTCCTTAAATTCTGCACCTCTTTTCTTCAAGCTGGTGCTTGCAAACAGCAACCTGAGGTAGTTCATTCCTTATCGTCTCCTCTACAAGCCCTGCTCCCTGCCTTCAAATTTTATCTTGGCTCTTATCACCAGGTTACATCTTCCCCATTTCCCAAATAACTTTGATTTAACTAGCTAATATTTATCCCACTGTCACTCTCCCCTTCGTCATGATTACCCATGCAGTCTATTCCCCTATTTTTGTCAATAATTCTAGTTTCAGAGTTAATGCTGTTTTTTCTCCCTTCTTGGGTTACTACTGGTCCAATTCCATTTAACCTGTTCTCCCCTTCACTTATATTCCTTTATGAATTTTATTACTTCTGTTAATCTTCCTGTTTCCAGTCCCCCTCCCTGACCACCCTTTCATAATCGTGTTCAGATGTCTCATCATAACTGGAGGCTGGCAATGGAAAGTTAAAACCATATTGCTGTACTTACATGGTACTTCCCTTCTCTATTCAACAGCAATTAGTATCACAAATGATTCTTTCAAGCAATGATACATTGAATATGCCCAAACCCTTACTTTCTGTAGCCTTATAAACATTTTTTAAACCTTGATGTGGTCTCCATTTGAAAGCTTTTCCTATCACACACGTTAGCTTAATGTCTTCCACTCGAGAACTGTAACCTTATTGGGCCAAAGGCCATCAACATGGTTTACTTAATTCCCAACCTCCATCATGCTTACTAGCTATTCACAATTAACATTTCCTTTCACTTCTGAGATTAACTTAAATAGAACCTAGGGCCTCCAGCCCTTACCCAATTGTGAAAATCTCCTATTTCAAGCTATGGGAGGCACTCATTCCTTATTTTACAAGCAGTCTAATACAAGCTATCAAGATTGCCATACCCACAACCATGGACACTGTTCAATTTGGCTGCTGTTGATTTCTTAAAGCAATTATCCCATTCAATGCAAGAAGGAAAAAACTGCAGTGAGATA
The DNA here is from genome assembly GCF_019279795.1 of Protopterus annectens. NCBI lineage: Eukaryota > Metazoa > Chordata > Ceratodontiformes > Protopteridae > Protopterus > Protopterus annectens. Next base: position 734,107,991 of record NC_056735.1, on the reverse strand, counting down.
AACAAAACAACAGAAAGTCATATAAATATAAGTTCCTTTTCCTTAAGTGACAAGACTAAATACTACTAAATAGGAAAAGCAAAAAAGATACCATAACATTTGTGCAGGTCTACAACAGTTACAAGTCCGTCTCTGGCTCGTCAGTCCAACCATGCCAAGGGATTACAGTATCAGTCTTTAGGACAATAAACATAACAGGAAAACAGTTACATCTGTGTCATCCTTTGTTTACTTTAAAACAGATAAAGTATTCAACTACCAGTTCCTCTCAACTCAGGTTATTTTGTATTGGAGCACCAAGTTAGTCACTGCTTATTCAACATTACAGTAATTTTCCTTCTCTAAGGTTACCATCTGCTCTGGAATTCTTTAATATGTTCTATTGGCTTGCATGATTTATCTTTTGCTAAAAAACTGGAAAGGGTTTTGGTAGCATCTTCTCTCACTTCGACCTTGAGAATTTCTGTCTTCAGCCAGACACTCCAACTACACATCTTCTTGATAGCTTCTCTATACTCATATCAAGCTCTCCCATTGCCTGTCTCAATTCTGGGTAATTTTCAGACCTTAAATGCAGTTCTTTACATTTTCTACTGCAGGGAGAAAGGCATTTCTTCTGTTTCATGTCTGCACCATGTAGCCATTATCAGCAAAGACCTTCATGTCCCTTACTTTATAGATTGTGCCTTTTTCCAGAGTACTGAAAGTATGGCTTCTTTTTGTCGCTGTGGCTGGAACTTCATAAAGATTGGCCTTGACTGTTTCCCGAAGTGCTACAAGTGGAGATTTACCCTGTGTACTCTTTTTTTCTTTTTTTTTTAAACACCTTTACTGAATTATCACTTGTGACATAGGCACATTTAAATTCATATAAAAGTAATTAAACTGTATTAACAAGTTAAAATTAGCAAACATTATGATTCACAGATTTTGCTATATATCATATAACCTAAGCAACATTACATAAATTATTCAATTCCTCCCACTTTTTAACAAGAAACATCTTTATTAAACCATCACTTACAACATAAGCAATCATACATTTATATAAATGAAAACAAACCACAGTGACACAATCTTAGTTGCAAGCATTTTACATCACAAACCATACTGATACACTCCCAGTTGCAAACATCATACATGATCTACCCAATTATTTTCACTCAAATGTTACATAGCTCATTTAAGTCCTCTCCTGTACATACTGCTCCCACAATTCCCATTTTCTTTTATAGCTTGCTCCTACCTTTTTCTAAAGATCTCAATTCCAGTTGTTTTATTTCTGTTACTATAGTCACTACTTCTAATGTAGCTGGTTGAGATTCTGACTTCCACTTTCTAGTAAATGCTTCTTTGGCAGCCACCAAAATTAGACACACCAAGGCCTTACTGTGTTCTAGGCAGTTGAGATTCTGTATCACAGCTCAGAAAAATCACCTCCCTCGTCACACCAATTTGCCCACCCAGCATCTCCAACACTGCATTCCGCAAGGAATCCTTGAAGTCCACTAACTCACTGCATTCCCAGAAAATATGTTCCCAATTACCTATTTAATCCCCATCACAACTCAACATTTGCTATCTACCTGAGAAAAAATTGTCTGGAGTCTACTTGGGGTATAAAAATACATATGTAAACATTTCCAAGCAAAACCTGTACATTCTATGTCGATATGATCCATGGGGATTTCTGTCCATTCAGAATGACATTTTTCAGAGTCTATGCAACTCATCTCCTCTAAATTTTTAGGGATCACGAAAACTTCAATATTTTCTCTCCTCAATCTCACCTCCACGTCTGCTAATTTCTCTATTACACTGTCCTGAGTTAAATACAAATCTACCAATCATTCCTTAATCTCTTTTTCAGATTCTAACAGACTGGTTATCAAGTGAATTATGAGCAGTTCCTGCATCTCCTGCAGTTTATTTTTTAATATTTGGTATTATATACTTCTGAAATGTGCTACTAATCTTGAATGTCTCTGTATGTATCGGACTGAGCTTAGATTCCAGTGACTGAGAAACAATTTCTTTCTTTTCTTCCACTGCTTCTCTGGCCCCTACTCTTTCAGTCTCTGGTTCATTGTGCCCTTGTATTTGCATAGGAGGAGGTTGATCAAACATTACTTTCTGCAGAGCTTTTTTATGCAAGTTTTTGAATCTCCCCATCAACACTGGTATTTCACCTGTTAATTTACTTTTACTTATAAATAACTTTAAATAATCTGGTGGGTGGACAATCGGAGCACACTTTCTAACTGCCTACCCACTTGCTGCTGTACTGGAAATCCTGTCACCTGGAAAACACTTGATTCTATTTGTCCATTCTACCTGAATTTGAAGTAGCTGGGGACTGCTTCTCTTTATACTGCCTCTGGGTTAAGAATAACTGAATAGGTGTACCTTTCCTACAGAATGATTCTTCTGCTTGTAGGGTAGTTTTTCTGAAACTGAGGAAAGAGGATTCTTCTGCTTGTAGGGAAATATTTCTGAAACTGAGGAAAGAGCATAACCAATTTCTTCATTCCAATCCACTGTAATTCCCACCTGCGCTTCGGGGTGGGGTGGGAGGGAGTGCAAACAGGTGCATTCAACTGTAATGCTGATACCAACTGGCAAGTGGGTGTACAATATGCCGAGTTGAAGGTAGACATAATGCTTAAGGCATTCACCTCACAGAAACAAGGTGTCTGCAGAGTGATTGCCTAATATGAATCTATGAACATTACACCTGAGCAGGCAGACTTCTGTGGGATAAGAGAGGGACATATGAAAAGAGGAAATTTACCAGCCCTATCTGTGTATGGCTGCATTTGCCAGCATCCATGGCAGACAACATCCTGGGGATTTGATAGGTAGGAAGGTTTATTTATTTATTTATTTTACATTTGTTAACTGGGAAATTCCGACTGGACCAGGTCCATTTTCGGCAGAGGCCCGGGGAGAAAAGCTCCAACATCAAGTTATACAAATACAGTACATCCATCATAATACACAACAGGTTACATCATGTATGCTGAGCATAGTAATATAACAAGAAATTAATAAAAACACTCCAGGTAAAAGAAGATATAGAACATGGGTAAAAAGACAAAAATAGCTAAAAGAATTGACTTTTCTAGATTAAAAACAGGTCATACTGAAGGGAAATGCATTGTAGCCATTATACAAAATTGTGCCTTTTCAAAGGGTTTTTATAAAGCCTGTCAATTATCCTGTTCTCTGAAGGCTTATGAGTACATAATTGCATACTATTTGCTTTCATTAGAACTGCAAATGTATATAAAAGAGGAGGGGCTGTCCATTTTGATTCTACCATTCTCAACATCTGCATATAATGCTTTGTAGGAGAAGGATTATCTACTGGGCAATTAAAAAATCCCATATAATTAATGATCTTCTGGAGTGTTAAAGGTGTTATGATACTATCAGAATATGATGTCCCTATTGTCTGAACCTAGGCATATAGTGATGATTAATTCAGGCAGTGTGAAAATATTCCTGCTTAATATCCTATGTGAGAACCTTGTAATAATATGTTGGTGTAGGTCAAACAGGAGTGGTGGTGGAAAGATCTAAGATGGGTAATGTCTCTCGCCATGGTGATTTCTGGGTTATACATGTTATATCTGTTTCTTTCATTGTCTGTATTTCTAAAATTCTCTGAGGTGATACGGGCATAGCTTCTGACCAATACAATAGTTAAATCTTTAAAATTGGTGGCATCTGTTTCAGTGGCTGGCCTTCACGTAAGTTGCTGATGGAAGTCTGATCTCTGTTTTGGGGGCTGTCAAACTAAAAGCACCCTCTTCTGCACACATCATAGTGGACTTTTGATTCGTATCAAAGTCTAAAGGTGCTTCTCATTTTTTCAGCATTATGTGGCTTTTTCTGCTCATTGTTTCTTCTCTCCTTTTTTTTCCTCAGTGTCACTTCTGTTTTGATTTTTTTCTAAATTTTCTAACTTCCTGTACTTACAAACCTCTCTTTCTTACACATTTTCTTAAGAGCTTAAGGTGCTATTTGCTACCATAAGCACATCTGCTGGCAGATTTAGGGAGAGAAGACATAAAAAGGAGTTATGTACTCACCATAACGTTCCATCTGTGCTGTCCATTTTCATTCTTCCTCAACAACTGGGTTCAGATCATACCCTCAGATCCTACTCGGCTGCTTTTTTTAGCAGTTTGTGGCCATATGGAACTTTCAAGCTCCTTCCTTACCCATAATGCTCTATTCCCCTAACAAACCTCAGATTTTGTTTGTTGGCCTTATAATTTCATACAGGTATTAGAAGAGTAGTATGAAGAACCAAAACCTGGAGCTCAAATGAAGGAACACTGGTTCACTTATAACCTTGTTCTTCCAGAAGTTATATACTAAAAGGTAGGAGGCTTGCAGGATGGGAGTTGAGGAAGAATGAATATGGACAACAAAGATGTAACGTTACGGTGAGTACATAACTTCTTTATCTGATATTGTCAATTTTCATTCATTCCTCAACAACTGGGACAGAGTCCCCAGCTACCAAAATCCTGAGAGGCCTCTAAGGAAGGATATTCCTGAGCACTGTTGAGCAGAAGGCTGCTCGTCCCCTTGAGACCAGATCAAATCTGTAATGAGTAGTAAAGGTATGAGAATTAGCCCAAGTCACAGCTGCACAAATATCATCCAAGAGAGATCTTGCTAAAAATACTGATGATGTTGCCATGGACCTGGGTGAATGGGCTCTCAAAGGTTTTGGAAAAGACAATCCACATTTGTTATAGAAAAAAGAAATGCAATCAGTCAGACTTTGGCTAAAGTCACTTTTGCAACTGGCTTGTCCAATTTCGACTCTGTAAAGAAAACAAATAGTTGATCTGTTTTCCTGAAATTCTTTGTTCTATGCAAATAGAAACATAACTGCCTAAGAACATCCATCAAATGCAACATGTATTCTCTTTTGTTTGTGAAATATGCAAAGAAAACTGGAAGGTTAATGTATTGATTGATGCTGGATTCTGACACCACCTTAAGAAGAAAGGAGGTTTAGAAGACAAGGCTTGAAGTTCAAAAGTCTTCGAGCAGAGACTACAGCTACCAAAAAGACAGCTTTCCAGGATACAAATTTTAGTTCACATTTTGCTGATGGTTCTCAAAAGGAGACTGAGTCAAAGTTTGTAATACTAAATTTAAATACCATGGTGGAGTTGAATCTTTAAAAGGTGGTCTCAGTAGAAGGGTACCCCTCATAAATGTTTTACAAAGTTTTGAGGAGGCTAAGGTGGAATTATTAACTCCTACATGAAATCTGGAAATGGCAGCTAGTTGTACTTTGACAGTAGATGAACTAGCCCCTTCATTAAAGATTGCAGCTAAAACAAAAGAACTTATCTACTGGTGCTGAAAAAGGGTCAATGCCTTCCTGCACCCAACAAATAAATATTTTCCATTTAATTCTGTAAATCCTCCTAGCGGAAGCCTTATGGGAAAATAAAAGCATATGACCGATATGGGAGGAGATCATAGGCTGTCTGACTATCAGTGGAAGTGCTGAAACCATGTAGTCAGCTTTAAGCCTGAAATGTCTGGGCGAATCATGTCTGCTAGGTGAGACAGGAGGTCTAACTAGGTGAGGCCAAAGAAACGGAAACCAAATATGACAAGGCCAATGAGGACGATTTTGCTCTTCAATTAAGACGCTTTCTGGAGAAATTTGGGGATTAAAGGAGTTGGGAGATGTGCATAGAAGAGACCAGGGGTCCAACCATGAAGGACAGAACCTCTCAGTGATTTCCCCGGTGGGGCATCAGGACAAAGAACCTGCTGCATTTCCTATCGAGAGGAGATGCAAAGAGGTTGAAGCAAGGTTGACTCCACTAGCGTAATATCTTTTCCACAGCTCCTGTGTTGGAAGATTATTTGTGAGGTAAGAAAATGGACCTGCTGAGCTCATCGATTATCCTGTTGGATTTCCCTGGAATGTGTGTTGCTATCATAAATCAACTGGATGAGTTCGCCCATTGCCACACTCAGAGCTTCTTCACATAAGGGGTAAAGATTTGATTCCTCCTTGTTTGTTGACATACCAGACTACTGACACATTGTCTGTCTGAATCGCAATAGTCCCTGTAAGGAGAGAGTCTTGAAAAGCCTGCAATGCTAGGAGTACTGCTCTCATTTCTAAAACATTCATATGCATGTTGGCCTCTTCGGGGGACCAAGTGCCTTGGATCGTCTTTCCCAAGAAGTGCCCCCTCAACCAACTTGGGAAGCATCTATGGTCACCTATGACTTTGGGCTGAGGAAGAATGAAGGGACGACCTTGTAAAAGCTGATCTGAATGAATCCACCACCAGAGTTATTTTATGCATGCCTGGGTTATTCTGATCCTGGTAAACATAGGCTGATGCAGAATGGACCACTGAGTTGCCAAGGAACACTGAAGAATTCTCATGTGGTATCTTGCTAGCAGAACTAGATCTATCGCAGCGGACACTGAACCCAAGGCCTGAAAAAGCAATCAAGCTGTAAGCAAAGAACTCTGAATTATCTTTCTGACTTGCAACTGAAGGGAGTCTGTCACTGATACTGTGTGCTGAATAAGGCCTCTATGAACTCTAATGCCTGTAATGGTTCTAAATGAGATTTGTTGTGGTTGATGGCAATTCCTAGATGAAAGCAAATCTGGAGTACATAAGTCCTGAGCTTTTATCAGAAGTTGCCTGGTCAAAGCAGTTATGAGTCAGTCATCCAAGTATGGAAACACCCAGAATCCCTGCAGTCTCAAGTGAGCTGCTACTACTGCCATACATGTCGTGAACACCCTGGGGGCTGTGGTGAGGCCAAAGAGCCAAAATCTGAATTGTTAATGACTGGCTCCCAGCCAGACGCTTCAGTATCTCCTGGATCGTCTATTCATTTTTATTTGATAGTAAACATTGTGAATATCTATCGAGCACATCCAGTCATCCTTGTGCAGGAAGAGCAAGATGGTCTTAACCATGACCATCTGGAACTTTATATACTGAACTGATTTGTTCAGACAGCTGACATACAAAATTGGTCTCCAGTCCTTTGTTTTCTTTGGCACTAAAAAGAATCTTGAGTAAGTTCCAGACTCTTTCTGGTCTGGAGGGGGGCTCTTGGATGACTTCTTGTTCCAGCAGCTTTCCAATGACTGAGTGGGAAATCAGAAATTTTGTTTTTTTACTGTTGAAGAGGGGGGGGTAGGGAAAAGGGTATTAGATAATCGCTGGAAATAACATTCTTCACCCATGTATCTTTTGCAATGTCTACCCAGGCTCTCTAGAGCAGGGATAAATGACTCCCGACTGCCTCTAGGGATGGGCAATAAGGCCTCTTTTCAGAAGCGCTGACAGGGTCTATCAGAGAAGGAATCTCTAGACCCATGTTTTTTTGGGCCCTCTCTGCTGTGCGGGTGGCATCTTCCATTTGAGTTCCCCCTCTGCCACTGGAGGAACTAGGTCCACATGGATCTTGGAAAGGACCCTGGGATTTCCTGAATTACATCTTCCAGCCACCTTGCTGATTCTTAGAGAACGATCTTTGAGGGGTCAGAAAAAGTACACCCACTGCAGATAGGATCATACCATCTTCCTCACACCTGGAGAGTGTGTCCTTTACCTTAGGGCCAAACAAAGAACTTCTGTTAAAGAGTGCATTGACAAAGAAGACTTGAAGGGCTCCACAAAAATCATACAAGCACATCCAGGCATTCCTCCTAATGGAAATGCCTGAACCCACAGCCCTAGAGGTAATTTCAGCTGCATATGAAATGAGCCTCGTGGATGAATTTGTGATTGACTGTAGGGTAGCCAACTGTGAGGCAACAAAGTCTGTGCCTTGGAAGTACTGGTCCCAGACAGAGAGAAATTTGGCGAGTTCTTTAATCAAATTTACCTGCAATCTAGTGAAGTATGCCAAATAATTCAGTGACCTGAGTGCAAAGGTCGCTGAAGCATATACACACTTCCAAAATCTGTTTAACACCCTGGACTCTCTGTTAGGGGGATGGACAGATTAACTCTGTTCTGCAAGTTCTTTCTTAGTGGCCGTTGCTATGACCATGGCATCTGGGTACTCAAATGCTCCAAAACTCTGTTGATTTCGGTGGTGCCAGGATTCGGTCTGGTCTCTCAGGTATCATGTCAACAGTGCTGGGTTCCTTCCATGCCAACCTAAAGATCAAATCAATGAGCTCGTGGATGGGTGATGTCACCCAGGAGGTAGATGGGCCAGGCCTAAAGGCTTCAAGGAATACAGTCTCCTCTTGGGAAGGGTTACTAGTAGACCAACCACCTATTTGCTTGAGGATTTCCAGGATGTCTCCAAAGCAGCCGTCATCAGGTGGTGATCTTCGGGACCCTTCCTTCTTATCAAAATCAGTATCTTCGGTGACCAACACTTAAGAAGAGTCTAAGTGCCTCCTTTTGCACTTTTTCTTCCTAGGGAATTCTTCAGTGGGATGTTTCGGAGAAGTATCAGAAGAAATAAGAATACCCTGCTGGGTAGCCTGGAAACTTTGGGCTGGCTGTCCCTGTGGAGTAGAGTGATGAGGTTCAATGTACAAAGATACATGTGAATCGGAGGGAAGATCTGACTGGTGTGGAACTGTCAGTCCTCCCAAAGTAGGGAACACAATCTCTACTACCTCAAAAGCAGACTTCTAGACTGCTCTTGGGAGAAGGAGACTGACGGCGCTGAAAAGACATGCTTCTGGACTGTTAGCTTCCTCTGACTTGAATGCAATCTACCTGAAGTAGAAACTGGGTCTGAGTTTCCAATGTCACGACTCCAAGGGGCAGAGACAGCTCCAACAACTTCGGAGTTGACTCCAAAACCTCAGATCCATGAACTATGCTTCAGCTCCAAGAGCTGTCATCGTCAGTCTCTGACATACTCAAAATCGGTGTACTCAGAAAAAGTATTGGTGTTGAAGATACATAAATCTTTGGACCTGACACAGATGGTTGTGGGATACTCTGATACAAGGGCTCCGAGGCCAAGGGTTGGATTGGAGAAGGAACCAAGATGGGTGATGTTTTACTGGTACAGACCTCCAGACCCGAAGGAGTAGGAGCCAGGAGAGCTCCCATATGAATCTGTGCTGAGAGAAACTTCATCATCCTATCCATGTCAGCTTCTGTCAGGCTCCTGGAAGAACGAGAGGATGAGGCCCACTGAGGAGAATCTGGGGTATCACTGTCTTTCTAAAAAAGGGAGTGTCAGGAAGGGACCGGATCCAAGGAAGAGGCATATCTGATTTGAGATAACTGTTTTGGATCCAAGATTGTAGAATCTGAAGAAGTGGATTGTGCATCTGACACTGACAGATCTGGAGATTTAGTCTTCGGATCTGACTTCTTAGCCCGATTAGGTTCTACGGTTGGCTACAAAGATGAAGTGGAAAATCCAGACAGAGCTGATTGCCTTTTTCCTGTGCTCTATTTTAAGAGGATTGAGCCCCAGACAGAGATTCTGAAAAGGCTGTAAGTAAAAGACCTTTCAGAATTAGCTTGAACTTCCAGTCTACTAGAGCACAAGGATTAAATGTTTTGCAAATCTCACAATCAATGTTTAAATGAGCAAGACCCAAACAATAGATGTATAAACTAGGGATCACAGATAGGAATTTTGTGCCCAGACTGCTTACATTTTTTAAAGCCTGAGGGCTTTTCTGTCATCTTAAGAGAAAAATACTTTTTTTTTGGAAAGAAAGAAAAAAAGGGAGGAAGAAAAGTTACCAACGAAGGTAAATGGAGAATAAAAACAATGGTAATTAGGAAGGCAAAGAGAATACCAACAATGGTAAATTAAGAAAATACTACATAAGTGTAGAATAAAGGGGGAAAAAATAGAATTTATACGCAATGCAAGAGGAGAAAAAATATAAGATAACAAGTATTCAATTTACTACTCACTTATTTGACTAACACTAGAGAGATCACCGTGACAGCATCCATACATGAAGGTGGCAAATGAGATCTGAGATTTGTTACAGGAATAGAGCATTGTGGGTAAGGGAGGAGCTCAAGAGTTCCATGGGGCCATAAGCTGTAAGAAAGTGTCTGAGTCGGATCTGAACCCAATTGTTGAAGAATGAATGAAAACTGACAATGTCAGATCCTTACTTCATCAGGCATCCTAAAGATGATTTTGGAATTTTTTAAGGAATATTACAGTAAGAAAAACAAATAATGAAATATCACTAAAAAAGGCAGTTACTAGCACAAGCCACTACACACCTGAATTTCTATGGCACAAAACTATGGACCAGCAAGAGCTGGACAATGAGAAGAAATGAAAACATAATTATATGTGGAAGCCTTGCAATCCACTATACGCATCTTCACCAGTGCAAACACAGTGCTGATAATCACAGGAATGTTTGGAACTATTGGAATTAAGTTAAGATATGAAGTACACAAAATGGATAAATCTGTTCTACCCTAATGTTGGTAAAGTGACCCTCCAAAACACAATTTTGTACATATTCAGATAATGGGTGCAAACACCCACCCAACAGTTAACAAATATGAAATATAGTTTGTGCAATCTCAGGTCTAGAGGTGCGACGGTTGTTATACTCCTCAGATCCAAAATGACAACAAAGCTCCACAGACTACTCTGATCTGTCCCCACATAAGGGCAATCAATTCTTCCATCTGTGGTTTCACTCTGGCAAATTAGTCTATTTAAAGATTATGAATCATATAAATCATAGTTTTATGACAAATATTTGGTCGTTCATACCTTTAAACATTTGTTAATGTAGACTGAATTCTCCCTACCAAATATCTCCACCCAGTGCATGTCAATGTGAGCCTATGCCCCATGGGAAGGAATCCTAATATGTAGATGTACCTGTTAACTACATCTCAAATAAAAGTTTGCAAAATGTAAAAGGTGAATTATCATTCAATGAACAGAAAAACCTTAGCAGATATTTTTATATACATATTACTAACTGTAAGCAAAGGAAGGGTACATTAACAATAAAGTAACCAAACCTGAGAAGGAAAGCGTGATGGATCAGTGGAACCCTGTGACCTCTTCCCAAAAGAAATGCAGTCAATTAGTAACTGCTTCAAGGTTTCTTTCATCTCCACAGCCAAGTCATTCAACCATACCTGACAAAAAATAAAGTGAAAAATTATATTACAATTAAACTGAAAATGGTTTTCTTACTGTTTTCTTCAAAAAAAGTTCTTACTTCAACATCATTTGAAATTCGAATCTTGCTTTTCAAAGGTACAACTTCGCCTTCCACAGATTTCATCGCAATAATATGCTGCTGATCTTCATCAAAATCCACACTACTGATGCCTGCAAATAAGAAAACAAACACAAAGATAAAACTAGAGCAACGCATTCAAAGAAAGCCACAGAAGATAACAGAACAATGTTAACAGCTAAAAGTGTTCACAATTTGTTTGCTTTTGTGAGTCGGCATGAGCAACTCACTGACTCCCCTTCCTGCACCCAAATGACAAACATACTACTACATTGGGGCGACAGCCTCAGTCCATTTGTTACCTGGGCTGAGAGTTGGTGTTAGTCAGCTGATCACTGTGCAGATCCTGTGAACTGTCCTATCCTCACCCCCTACTCCCTTGGTAGACTGAGTGCTCCACTACAGATGCTTTCAGCAGGTGCATGTATGCTACAATGAAAGAAAACACTTCCAGCTAAGCAGCTTACTGCTGTATAGCATGGTCAAGCTTGGCTCCTTTTTGCTGGTGGATACACCACTGCTACAGTACATCTCACAATTAAGTGAGCTGAGCTGCTTTCCCTCCAAGATTACGGAGCTGTTGTTGGCTGTTCACTGCCAGCCTTTCATCCAAAGTCCCTTCAGCAACCATGCTCTGTAGTCACGGTTTAACCCTTGGTGCCACTAGGACAAGAAAACTGTTAACAGTTTTGTTCACCATTTCTCCTTCTTCTTCACATTAATCTCTATACTAACAAAAAACACATCCCTAAAGGGTGTGAAAAGCATTTATTACTGGAGCCAGGCACATTGTGAACATCCTTGGAGCTGCAGATAACTGAAAGGATAAGACAAAGAACTGAAAATGTAAGCTAGAAAGAGAAAATCTTTAAAAAAATAAAGTCTGAAGGTCTGAAGTCTTTGAAAATTGGGATGTGATAAAAAGCATCTTTTTGATCTACAGTTACCAAAAAACAAAAACTGAGATTATGGATTATGGGTCACAGAGACTTTGAAGTAGATTTTAGAAAACACAGGTCTAGAACTGGTATCCAAGTTCCTTCTTTCTTTGGCACCAGAAAAAATCCTGAATAACATCCTTTCCCTGCTTGTTCTGGGGGAACTGGTTCTATGATCCCCAAAGATAGAATATGTTCCAGGACAGAAGGAAACAGGAAAAAAGAAGTTATGTCTTACCATAACGTTCAATCTGAGTTGCTGATCTTCTTCCAGTCATCATTGATGGGTTCGGTTCCGAGCCGATGGAACCAAGTCGGCCTAACACCAACCTCATGTACACCAAAATCTCTCGAGATAAGCGGTTACCCACAATACCCGTTTCCCAGATACCTCAGATCGAGTTTGCATGCAACATATAAAAGAAAACAGAAAAAAAGAGGCCATTTCTGTGCAGAAACCCTGAAAGCACCACAAGGACCCAGAACATCCACCAGGAGCCTTTGGTGGGGGACGGAGGGAGGGTGTGATGACTGGAAGAAGATCAACAACTCAGATGGAACGTTATGGTGAGACATAACTTCTTTCCTATCTGAAGTTGTTAATCTTCTTCCTATTCATCACTGATGGGACAGAATCCCAAGCTACTTGGAGAACCTGGGTGGCCCTTATGGAAGAACATTCCTGAGAACCATTGAGCAGAAGGCCGCTCTTCCCCTGAAGACCAAATCCAATTCGTAATGTTTGATGAAAGTATGGGGTTTAGCCCAAATGGCTGCTGCGCAAATGTCATCCATGGAAGCCCTGGAGTGGAAAGCAACTGAACTTGCGATGGTTCTCGTTCAATGAGCTTTGATATGAACAGGTTTAGATTCATTCGCTAGGGAGTATGAAAAAGTAACACAATCTCTGAGCCATTTTGATAAAGTAACTTTTGATACAGCACATCCTATTCTTGGACCAGAAAAGGAGATGAAAATTTGATCCAACTTGCGGAAAGACTTAGTCCTGTCCAAGTAGAAATGTAGTTGTCTATGTACGTCCAATGAATGTAGACAGCATTCTCCCTTGCTGGAATAATTTGGAAAAAACACAGGGAGCTCAATGGACTGGTTAATAGAGAAGTCAGACACCACTTTGGGGAGAAAAGATAGATTAGTACGAAGGGATACTCTGTCTTTATGGAAGACTAGATATGGGCTCTTGATGCATAAGGCTTGTAAACTCAGATATCCGTCTGGCTGATGTGACCGCTACTAAAAACACAGATTGCCATGACAGGAATTTAAGATCACATATTGCAGCAGGCTCAAAAGGGGGTAGAGAGAGAGACTGTAGTACCAGAGAGAGATTCCATATCTCTACAGGTTTCCTGATAGGGGGTCTGCTATGGAAAACTCCCTTGAGAAAAGTCTTGCAAAGGCGGGTGGAGATGAGAGGAACGCCATCTGAGCCATTATGAAAATTAGAGATAGCTGTTAAATGGACTCGAATAGTAGAAGCTGATGCCCCATCGTCAAACAACTCGGAAAAGTACTAAAGTACAGCAGCTGTAGGAGTTGAAAAAGGGTCTAGCATCTGATTATTAGACCAGATAGCAAACCTTTTCCATTTGTCTCTGAGTTTTCTGGTGGATAGTTTATGAGAGGCCAGAATAACATCGCGGACAGGTGAGGAGAGTGTTTCCTGCCTGGCGACTAACGGAAGCGGAGAAACCAAGCTGTCAGCTTGAGAGTGGACAGATTTGGGGGAGTCAACCCTTGTGGGTGAGATATTAGGTCCTGATGAGTGTCCAGGATCCATGGAGGTTGTAAGAGGTGAGGCCAGAGGAAGGGGAACCATACTTGTCAAGGCCGGAAAGGGGCAATGAGGATCACTTTGCATCTCAACCGAATTGCTTTCTTTAGAAATAGGGGTATCAAAGGCATCGGAGAATAAGCATAGAGGAGACACATGGGCCAATCATGAGTCAAAGCGTCTCTCGGTGATTCCCAGTTGGGGGGAAGAGGGCAAAGTAGCTGCTGCATTTTTTTGTTTGAAGAGGAAGCAAAAAGATTGCAGCAAGGCTGGCCCCAACAGCTGAAAATTTCTGCGAACACATTCGGGTTGAGAGACCACTCGTGTGGACGGAGGATGCATCTGCTCAGCCTGTCCGCAATCACAATGGAGCTCCCCAGGATATGCGTTGCTATCAGTAAGTGGTTGGAAGAGCCAAATTCTCATGGCCTCTCAACATAGGGGGTAGGATATGGTCCCTCCCTGTTTATGTACCAGACTACAGACATATTTTCGACTGGATTGCAGTCGTTCCCGATGGAAGGAGTGGATGAAGTACCTGCAATGCTAACAGCACAGCTCTCAACTCCAGGAAGTTGATATGCAAGTTGGCCTCCAAGCTGGACCACGTGCCTTGGACTGTCTTTCCCTGAAAATGGCCCCCCAACCCTATCAGGGAAGCATCTGTGGTCACCGTGGCATTGGCTTGGAGTCTGGAAGGGGCGGCACCACAGATTTGCATCTGCTCTCATCCACCAAAGATGATCTTACTTGCAGGAATTGGTGATGAGGATCTGTGAGTTTCAAGGATGAAGATTGGATACCCACTGGAACAAAAGGAGCCACTGTAACAGTCTCATACGCAATCTTGCTAAGGGAACAATCGGGATGGATGACTGCCGCCATAGATCCCAGAGCCTGTAGAACTTCCATTGCTGACACCTTCCTTCGACAGAGTATCACTTGTAATCTTAACCTCTGAAGTCTGTGAGGTGGGAGAGAGACTTGACTTGTTTGAGTACTGAATATTGCTCTTATAAATTAAAATTGTTGGGTAGGACGAAGATTGTATTTTTTCCAGTGTATTGTGATGCCTAGAAACTCTGCCAGTGCTAGAGTTTAGCGGAGGGCCATGACCAGTAGCCACTTGGTGGGGGGAGTGAAAAGGAACCAATCGTCTAGCTATGGAAACACCTGTAATCCCTGAAGTCTCAGATGAGCTCTTACCACTGCTAGGCATTTCGTGAACACTCTGGGGTCTGTCGAGACCCCGAATCGCAGGGCTCTGAATTGGTAAAGATTGGCTCCCAGCCAGAAGTGAATGAGACTCCTGGAGCACTTGTCCATTTTAATGTGGCAATACGCATCCTGGAGGTCTATCGAGCACATCCACACACCTCCCGAAGAAATAGGAGAATTGAGTGTATCATGACCATGCGGAATTTGGTTTGAACCACTGATTTGTTTAGTTGGCTGAGATCCAAAATGGGTCTCCAGTCCCCGGTCTTTTTTGGCACCAAAAAGAATCTTAAGTAACAACCAGATCCACACTGGTTTGGGGGGACTTGTTGGATGACTCGGTTTTGACACAGCTTTCTTATCTCTGAAGCTGCCTCTTCCCTTTGACTGGGTGGAACATCAGGAAGGCATTTTGGAGGTTTTGGGTAAGATATCTGAGGGATGTAATAACCTCTGGAAATTATTCTCTGCATCCACTGATAGTTTGTAATAGAGTGCTAGGCAGCTTGTTGCAGAGAAAAACGAGCCCCAACTGCTTCCAGAGGAAAGCAATCTGGCAGCATTCAGGAGCACTGATAAGGTCATCCGGAGAAAGAATTTCTGGAGTCCTGGTTTCGGGGACCCCCTCTGCCTCTAAAGGGGCGTCTTCCACTATTGGAACCCGCTCTGCCTCTGAGGGAATCCTCACCACGTGCACTGCGGAAAGGGCCTTGAGATTTTTTTATGCCATATCTTTCCACTCCTCTGCAGAAAGAGCACTGAGGTTTGGAAAAACGTAGGCCAACGGCAGACAAGGTTTTACCGTCTTGCTCACACCTGGCTAATGTGTCCTTCACTTTGGAACTGAAAAAAGTGGACGGTTTGATAGGGGCGTTCAAAAAAGAATACTTGAAGGAGTCTGCAAGACCACAAATGCACATCCAGGCATGGCGTCTCATAACTACATCTGCACCCGCAGCTCCAGCCGTCCCTTTGCTTGGGTGGGACAGCAACCTCATGGACAAGTTGGAGATAGACTCTAGGGTAGCAAGCTGAGAAGCAACTTTATCGTGTGCCCCATCATAAACTTGACCCGCAAAGGTTCCAGAGCGTTCGGAGAGGAGATCCCTTTGGAACCTTGTAAAATGTGCCAAATAATTCAGACACCTGACTGCAAAGGTCACTGAGGCAAAGACTCGCTTCCCTAATCTGTCCACCACCCGGGACTCTATGTAGGGTGGGTGGACAGTAGGACTTTCCTCCGCAAGGTCCTTTTTTGTGGTGGCCGCCACCACCATAGCGTCTACTGGCAAGCCTCTAGACCAATGGGGCTGTTCCTCTGGCGGGAAGAGTATCTTGTCAGGTCTCTGGGGAATGGTCTCAATGGTATCAGGGTTCTTCCAGGCACGCTGCACGATGAGCTGGACTAACTCATCTGCAGGTGGGGTCACCCAAGAAGTAGAGGGCCGACAGCGGAAAGCCTGGAGGAATACTGCCTCCTCCGAGGAAGGATTCAAGAGCTTGCAGTCACCCCTCTTCTTCAATACTTCCAGGATGTCTCCAAAGGAGACATCATCAGGGGGTGACCATGGTGACCCTTCCCCCATCATCTTAATTTTCTTCAGTGGGAACATCCAAAGAAGATTGGAAGGGAGATTACCCTGTACAGGCATTTCTTGAGGTTTGCGCTCTCAGTGTCCTGAGGAAGTGGGCCATGACAGCTGTAGCTCAGAGTGAGCAGAGGGACAGTCCAACGTAGGAGGAGAGCTTCCAGAAGCAAGCACCCTCTCCATCACCCAGAAAGCCGGTCCACCAGAAGAGGAATGGGAGCCCGGAACTGAGGAAGACAATCTCGGAACCGGTGTCGTGGCCCACTCCTGAGGATGAAGCCTCAAGCAAACCCCAGGCGGGTGTTGCCCCTAGATCCGAAGATGGAACCGATGAAAAACCTGGAATCAGACTGGGAGCCGAGGATTCCACCCCCCCAAGCATGAGATTAAACTGAAAGGGGGGGCGGCCTCAAAGCTTCAGAGAGAGTTACTGTCGGCACCGAGGAAAGGGTTCCCACCAAGGATGTCGGAAATATGGGCCTCGCAACCAAAGGATCCAAGGAAGGAGAATAAGTGGGGGTCATGGGAGCAATAGACCCAAAACCCAAAGTGGGATGGGTTTTGGAAAATTTGTAATCCCTATGGCTGTCAATAGCTGATCAAACAGACACACCACAACCAATTCAGATAGATTCCTGGTGGACCTTACCAACACTCCAGAGGGGGAGTCAGTTGGTCCAAAAAAGGGCTATAAAAGCTTGTCCTGAAAACGGGTCCAAAGACAGACAGTACTGGGTCTGTGGTGTAGGAAAAGTTGGCACCGAAGATACCAACTTTGAGACAGGCAGAAGGGGCACTAAAGGTGCTGAGAAAGGGCTCAGAGATGAGGGAATAACTGGAGTGAAAGTCATTATCAGTTCTGAAGAGATAGCCAGGACCGACTTCGGAGCGAAGAGGGGTGAGGTCTGTGCCGAGGTTACAGAAGGCAATAAGGCTGGAGCCGTTACCACACTTAGAACCATAGAAGTCGGTGCCAAAGGCGGAGCCAATGTGGAAGTCAAAGTAATGTCCACAGAGACTACTGGAGCTGAACTCGGAACTGAAGTGGTCAGAGCCAAGGGAGCGATCATGTGCTCCGTAGAAGACTTGTGGGCCTTATGCTTGTGAGACTTACCCTTATCACCGTCCGGTGAAGAGGGATCAGAATGAGGACGTTTCTTGTCCTTCGATGGAAGGGTTCAGACCTCCGACACAGAAAGGGCCTCTGAAAAAGGTGAAGAAAGCAGGCCTTTCAAAATAAAAAGAAGTTATGTACTTACCATAATGTTCCATGTGAGTTGTACATCTCGCCTTTTTGTTCTTACAAACGGGTTCGGAGCCGATCCCTCGGCTCCGAGTCGGCCGCTTTCCAAGCTGAAACTCTCAGAGAAGCTCAAGACCTAGTGGATATCCCATGATTCCCTGCTGTAACTCCCCAGATCTAGCAAGCTGCAACGCAGGAAACCAAGGAAAGGTACCAACCCCCTGAATCGTTAATTCCAGCATAAAACAGGAATAGAGGAAGGAGGCAACCTGCCCAAGGATAGGCTGATCTAAAAAATGACCAAACTGACCTCCCTGCTAAGGCAACCATCACTCTCCACGGAGGGGGATGGAGGGAGGGATTGTAAGAACAAAAAGGCGAGATGTACAACTCACATGGAACGTTATGGTAAGTACATAACTTCTTTATGTGAAGTTGTACTATCTCGCCGTTTTGTTCTTACAAACGGGTAGCGTCCCAAGCATCCTAATCCTGGGTGGCTCACGGGAGAACATTCCTGAGCAAAGTGGAACCAAAGGAGGCCCTGTCTCTGGAAGCCCTGTCCACTTTATAGTGAGTGATGAATGTGTGAGGCTTAGACCATGTGGCAGCTGCACAGATAACATCTAAAGGCAAATGGGCAGCATACGCCAAGGATGTAGAAACCGCCCGGGTTGATTGGGCTTTAACGTCAGAGGACAATGACTGATTGGTAGACGCGTAAACAAATTTAATACAGTTAGCCAGCCATCTGGATAAAGTGGTTTTTGAAACTGCATGTCCCTTCCTGTTATCAGCGAACGAAACAAACAGCTGTTCAGTCTGTCTGAAATCCTTAGTACGGTCAAGGTAGAACCTTAGCTGCCGGTGCACATCAAGCTTATGCAACATATATTCTAGTTTGTTGGTGTGATGTCTGAAGAAGGTAGGAAGTTTGATGGATTGATTTATGTTGCTCTCTGAGCACACTTTGGGAAGGAAAGTGGGGTTAGTCCTAAGAGAAACTCTGTCTGGGTGAAAAATTAAATATGGCGGTCTGGAGGACAATGCCTGCAGTTCAGACACTCTACCTGCGGAAGTAATGCTACCAAGAAAATAGTCTTCCACGAAAGGAATTTCAGATGGCATGAAGAGGCTGGTTCGAATGGGGAAAGCATCAATTGTGATAATATGAGATTTAAATTCCAGGGAGAAATAGGGTGTCTAACCGGTGGTCTGAGGTGATGGGTTCCTTTTAGAAATGCTTTACAAAGACTATGCGCCACAATGTTAGATCCATCGCATCCTACATGAAATTTGAGATAGCAGCCAATTGTACTCTTATGGTGACAGCTGCTGAGCCCTTATTGAACAATGAGGATAAAAACTCCAGAATGATATGAAGTGGCGCCACAAATGGATCAATGTTGTAGCAAGCAACCCAATGTACGAATCGTTTCCACTTACTATTGTACAATTTCCTGGTAGACAGTTTGTGAGAAGAAACTATGATATGCTGGACGGCAGGGGACAAATCAGTAGACCTGGCTAAAGTGGGAATTGGAGCAGCCAAGCTGTCAGATTTAGGGAGAGAAAGGAAGGATGAAAAACTCCCGACGAATGGGTCAGCAGATCCGGCACTGGGTCCAGGATCCACGGTTCTTCCAGTTGATATTTCTGCAGAAAGGGGAACCAAATTTGTTGAGGCCAAGACGGGGCTATCAATATAACTGTCCTTCCTAGACTTTTGGCTTTCTGAATAAATTTGGGAATTAAGGGGATTGGTGGAAAGACATAAAGAAGACCCGGGGGCCAATCGTGCACAAGTGCATCCCTTGGTTTGTTCCCCAGTGGGGAATAAAGGGCAAAGTAGTTGCTGCATTTGGCATTCATTGGGGATGCAAACAGGTCACAGCAAGGCCAGCCCCAATGGAAGAAGATCTGTCCCGCCACACTCTGTTTTAGAGACCACTAGTGAGGCGGCAGCATAGCCCTGCGTAAACTGTCGGCTATCACGTTGGAAGATCCTGGGATGTGCGTTGCTGTCAGAAAGCGTCTGGTGGATACAGCCCACTGCCACATTCTCAGGGCCTCGCAGCATAGGGGATAGGACTTGGTTCCCCCTTGTTTGCTGACATACCAGACTACCGACATGTTGTCCATCTGGATGGCAATCGTACCTAGAGTTAGAGAGTTGTGAAAGTGCTGCAATGCTAGGAACACTGCTCTCATCTCCAAGACGTTGATATGGAATCTTTATTAGGAGGATGAACAGTAGAAGAAGACTCCGACATCTCTTTCTTAGTGGCCACCGCCACCACCATAGTATCTACTGGAACTCCTTTTATCAAGAAGGACTTGTCTGATGGTGCAGTAATGAACTTATTAGGCCTCCGAGGGACTGGTTCCATGGTGTCAGGAGACTCCCACGCCCTTCGAGCAACTAGTTCCATTAGTTCATCGAAGGGCGGAGTAACCCAAGAGGTGGATGGTTGAGATCCAAAGGCCTTCAGGAGAACCGACTCGTTCTCAGTAGGGGCAAGGGACTGCCAATCCCCTCTCTGTTTCAGGATTTCTAAAATGTCTGAAAAATGAGACATCTTCCGAGGGGGACCGTGGGGACCCTTCTGATTCCTCCAAGTCGGTATCTGATGTAAGAGATTCCTGAGGGGAATCGAAGTGCCTCCTCTTGCACAGTTTCTTCCTAGGCACTTCCTCGGTGGGAGCTTCCGGAGAAGTATCTAGGGAAAAGAGGTCACCCGAAGGGGATTCCTGAGGCCCTGGATCTCGATGCTTAGAAGGGATCTAAGGAGAAGAGGCAGAATGAGGCCCTTTGGGAAGAGGTGAAGACAGATCCAAGGAAGTAGTGGTCTTAGCAGACAAAACCTTCCTCATGGCATCGAAGGCGCCAGAATCCCGATTCAAAGGACCGATCGGCTCCGAAGAGATTGGTCGATCGCTCCGAACTGAGACCCCACGCTCCAAACCAGAGGACGGGGCCGAGGACATCTGCGCCGAAGCACCGAGCAGTAGAGTCGGAACCGAAGTGTCAGTTCGACTCTCACGACCGGAGTCGACGAGTGACTGTCGGTACCGAAGAAACCACGGTTGATGGAGCCGAGGGAAGAGGATCGAACCTCGGCTCCATAGGTTCTACTAGCATCGATTCCATCAGCACCGGCTCCAAAGATTCGATGGGTTTCGGAGGAGGAATGGAGGAACCAAGAGGCAAATTCGGCTCCGAAGTCACTTGACTCGAAGCAGATAACATTTTGGCAAGGGCCGGGTTCTCCAATAACCTTTTCACCACTCGATCCAGAGCCACATCAGATCATTTGGAGGAGTGTGAAGAGTGATGGGTCGAAGGAGCCGAAGAATTCACCGACTGGAGGACAGGTGATTGGGGTGCATCGAATATCGGCTCCACCACCAGAGATCGAACAGGCGGATCGATACTTGTTCCCGAGGTCTGTGGAACCAATATTCGAATCACGCCAGAGGTACTCAGAGCCGGAGACTTAGGCTCTGAAGATCCTCTAGAAGACTTAGACCCCTTCGACGTCTTAGAAGAGAAGTCAGCTTTTTCAAGAGAGGCCTGAAAATCCAGTTTTAGAAGCCCTCTATCTACCAACTTCCTTCTTCTTTCTAGCAGAACTCTAGCACTGAAGGAGTGGCAGATAGAGCAGACTTATTGCAAATGTACAGAGCCAAGACAATATACACATGTGTTGTGGTTGTCAGTAACGGACATCTTCTGTCCACAACCACATCTCTTAAAACCTGACTTTTGTTTTTCGGACATACTAAAGTCCCACAAAAAAACACAACAAATAACCTTACGTATTCTACTATATATACAAAAGTGAAACACTGATTAAACAATCCTAAGATATTATAAATCTTAACTACTTGAAAAACACTCCACAGCACACTTGACTAAAATATGTATATATCAATGTAATGACAGAGCCCTGTCAACTACTAAGGAGAAAAAAAAACCCTTCAACTACTAAATTACTATAAAAAATCTAATTTAACACTATCGAAAAAGGATAAAATCTTAAACTACAAAAAATATTTAAATAAGAAAAGTTTTCACTGGCCTGAGCTTCACTCTTGAGAGCTTGCGATCGTTGCAGCGGCAAACTAGAACTGGAGAGTTACAGCAGGGAATCATGGGATATCCACTAGGTCTCGAGCTTCTCTGAGAGTTTCAGCTTGGAAAGCGATCGGCTCCGAACCCATTTGTAAGAACAAAACGGCGAGATAGTACAACTTCACATTTATTTTTCCTTTCATTCAGCATCCGCTGACTGAAACTGAGACAAACCTGGCAAGGAGGTTTCACAAACAAGTGGGAAACCCCCAAACAATAGACACAATCATCATGTAAGTCACTGTTGGGGAGTTTGCCATTGCAGGCAGTGCAATGATTGAACCCCGAAGTACTTTTTTTTTTTAGACATATCCAGTATACAATCCAACAAACCAAAAGTTTATAGAACGAGAAGAGAAAAAGAAATACCAACAATAGTATTAAGAATACCATGAGGGTAGTGAAAGGCGTTTACCAATGATGGTAAGAGAAAGATACCTATGGGTAGAGCTAGATATAGGTAACAAGGTAGAAAAAAGGTTATAAGATAAAAATTTCCAAAATACAATAATTTTTTAGAAAATACAACACTTAGCTGGAGAGCTCGGTGAAACGCTGCTATATGGCTGCGCAGCAAACGAGATCTGAGCTAACTGGGAGAAGGGCATTGTGGGTAGCAGCTTAGCTCGAGAGTTTTTGGTGTACACGAGCTTGGTATTAGGCCAACTCTGTTCCGAGGGCTCGGAACCAAACCCATCAGTGATGAATAGGAAAAAGATTAACAAATTCAGATGTTTTGTTTGAGGGATGAAGAGCAGTCCCTTGAAAAGGAGGACAGGACTCCCCACCGCCAGATTTAACCTTTCTGAGTGACTGTCAGAACCCATTTGTCTGAGATATTTAATTCCAATGAGTAAAATAAATAACCAGGCTTTGAAATGGATTTAACAGATTGCTAGAATGGGAATCGGAAAATATCTTAAGAGGCATATAAAATCTCTTCCCCTAGATGAAGCCATACATTCCTTTAATACAACCTTCCTAGACATTCTAAATGCCCAAGCACCTCCTAGAACTAAGTGTATAAAACCTTACTCTGCCCCATGGCTAACTAAAGATACTAAATCACTTGTGCAACAAAGAGACAAGACTTGGAAACTTTACAATCAGGAAAAAATCCCTGACACCCTCCTCAAATACAAGCAACTCCGTAACCTAACCAAAAAGCGTATTACAAAAGACAAAAAATCCTACTACATTAAACTACAGTCTACCCATTCAAAAAACCCAAAACAATTCTGGAACTCCATAAACTCTCTTCTGCACCCAGGTACAAAAAACAATTCCTATCCTGATAATAATTTAACAGACATAGAAATTGCCACCCAATTCAACTCCTTCTTTACCAACTCCATAGCTGAACTCACTAAGACCTTCCCCAATAATATCTCCTCCCCTCCACTCAACCCTACATTCCCTTCCCCCACTCAAGTCTCCCTCTCCCACCCCTCCCCCTATTTTCCATCTAAAACGCATCTCTATCTCTCACATCAAAAAGCTTCTCACTAAATTCAAGCCTTGCTCCAATGTCCATGACAATATCCCCTCACACTTTCTAAAACTTGCTGCAGATGCCATTGCCATCCCCATTAGCATTCTCATTAACCGATCCTTTCATGAATCTTACGTCACCAAATTGTGGTGTGCTGCCTATATCCTATCTCTTCACAAAGGAGGCAAAAACAATAACATCTCTAATTTCCGTCCAATAGCCATTCTCTCCCCAATATCAAAAATTCTAGAAAAATGCATCCACTACCACTTATGCCCTTCCTCATCAGTAAACACCTCCTTACCCCTACTCAACATGGCTTCCGCCCCAGCCACAGTACAATAACAGCTCTTCTCTCATTTTTAGACATAGTAAACCATGCTCGGGACTCAGGAGAAATTGTATCCACTGTCCTTCTAGATCTTTCCAAGGCTTTCGACACTGTCTCTCACTCCCACCTTCTAACTCACCTGATTAACCTCAATCTCGATCAGCATTCACTTAGCTGGTTCAAGAGTTATCTTTCTGACAGATCCCAGGCTGTGAAATGGAAAACTAGTACCTCAATCTTCCTTCCTACACCAACCGGGGCTCCCCAGGGTTCAATACTTGGTCCAATGCTCTTCAATATATTCATTAATGATTTCCATGAAGCCATTCCCAACACTAAAATAGTACAGTATGCAGAAGACTCTGCTTTAATCTGCCTGCTCTCCAAGCAATTACCCAATCTGCCTTTACAGCCACTGAGAACTGGATGTTTCAAAACCACCTCTCCCTTAATGCTAATAAATCCAAAATCCTACTTTTCTCTCCCTCTAAAAACCTGCACCTTGACAAACAATCTTTCAAAATTACCAGTAATGCCAACTCCCTAATAGAAGTTGTCCCCTTCGCTAAACTTCTCGGTGTTACTATCGACGAACACCAAAAATTCGATACTCATGTCCAATTAAATATAAAAAAAAAACATCAAAAACTTGGGTTGCTATACAGAAACTCTCACTTCCTTTCTCCCTCTACCAGGCAAACTCTTGCCACTACCTACTTACTTCCATCACTATTATACGGTGCCCCTCTTCTAACCAACCTTGCATCCTCCATCTCCTCAAAACTAGAAATCTGCTACAACAAAATCTCCAAATTCACTACTAAATCGCAACACTACTCCCACCATTGCTCTTCCCTACACATGCTAAAATGGCTAGGGCTTCCCAACTACCTCGACTACCTCCAACTCACTACAGCTCACAAATTAATCTTTAAACCTACTGCATGCCCTAATCTAGCATACATCCTTCCTTCTTATACTCCCCACAGACCCCTAAGATCTGCACAACAAAATCAACTTGCTATTCACAAACCAAAACGTTCTGCTGGCCAGTGTCTGCTATCCTATTCCCTAGCAAAAAAATGGAACTCTCTTCCCCCCTCACTAAGAATCTCCAATAACCTTGAACTCTTTAAATCCCAGCTCCATTCTCATCTCTCCCAAAATTGGAAATGTAATTGCTCTCTGCCCACCTAATCCTATTAAACTCATTTCTACTTGTTCTTCATTAAATACTTCTTCACCTTGCTATTCTGCCCAACGGCTTCCCCTTGATATTTTTTTCATAGTGTAAATACTATACATACCCTTCTTTCTGTACTCTCTCCCCCCATATACTTCTTCCATCTAAACCTATATTACATTTGACTAACTAATGACTCTAACATTCTACAAATTGTGTCCAAACCTCTTCTACTAACTTTACCCTCCACCCCCCTTGTATTACCCCTATTGCTTTTTTCTCACATATGTTC
Source organism: Protopterus annectens (assembly GCF_019279795.1). NCBI lineage: Eukaryota > Metazoa > Chordata > Ceratodontiformes > Protopteridae > Protopterus > Protopterus annectens. The sequence goes on along the minus strand of NC_056735.1, from coordinate 734,082,533 downwards.
TTCTTTCTAATAAACAATTGCCTCTTGCTTCACTACTCAACTGCCTCTCTCTCCTTCCTCCACTTTAGGTATTTATTCTTACTACTCTGCATACTTTACACTACCCATCTTCATTACCAAGCATGTTCTGTATGAACTATCCTTAAGTCTCCTATACTTCACTTACTGCACTACATCTTTTTGCTACATCTCACTGTATCATCTTACAATTTTGTTTAAAATATTATATAATACTAGGATTATTCATAACTGCATTTTATTGTACTTTTTATCATATTTTTATTGTATTTTTATTGTATCTTTGTAATTTTGGAGCTTTTCTCCCCGGGCCGCCACTGAAAACGGGCTCCTTGAGCCCAGTGGACCACCCCGGTTATCAAACTGGAAATAAATAAATAAAATAAATATAATCAGTCTGACTTTTGGGCTGTTTTTGGTTCAGGAAGTCCCCCCTCACCCACACACACCGTCTTCTTTGAGCTTCCCTGTCAATGCTTCTTGAAATTCTGTTTCCCTGTATCTCACAGAAACTGTTTTGTTTCCTATAAAAGGCTTCAGAACTAGAAGTTAATGTCCTATTAAACTTAGAGGAGAGCTGAAAACTATGTAACCCCCTTAATTAACTCTCTGCTTTTTTCAAATCTTTTAAGGCCCAAAGCAGAAAATGAGTCAAACAATAACTATGAGAGAATTCAAGATCACAGCTTTGATATACTCTGCTAAGTTTTCTAAACATAGCTAGGCAGATCTCATTACAGATCCAGCAGGAACTGCTCTGAACACAGTATCAGCAGAGTCATAAGAACACATCAGAGAGTACTTGGCTACCTAACTAACAGATGTTAAGAAATTCAGAGATAGTTCAATCTCTGAAGAAGGAATGTCATCAGTTAACTCTCTCAAATTCTCAAAAGAAGCCAGCAAAAATATCGACATATGAGCCTGGCAAGTCAGAATTTTAAAGGTAAAGGTAGAAGAAGAATACATTTTCTTCACAAATATAGCAAATGGTTTCCCATTTTTTCAGAAGAAATGGCATTAGCATTAAGCAGGTTTTTGGCAAAGATAAGACTATGAGATCTGATTTCAAATTAGAAAACGGATATTTGAGAGAATTTATAAAATCTGTCAAGACTTTTTACAGGCAGGAAATTGACTGTCAGGCACTGCAGGCTGTCAAAAAATCCTCTAATACTGGTAAAACAGCAGGCTGCAAAAATCCAGTGGTATTAAGTCAACATTTTTTGCTGGAGTACTACAATTTTAGTCTGTTCCCAGTGAAACAGCTGTTTCATTCTGGCTACAGCTTCAGATTCATTGGGGGGGGGGGGGATCTGCAGAAAAACTTTCTTCAGAATCATATTCCTCTTCCTATAGTGTTTTCACTGTATAAACATAATTCCAGCTTAATTATTTTTAAGAACCTTCCTTAAATCTAAATTTAAGACATAAGCACACATACACTAACAGAAAAAAAAACAAATTGCATAAATGTTTTCACTTTCATACATTATACATAACATCTTTACAATAATTCTCATTTATATCAACATTACATAAATTGCTCAATTCCAGCCATCCTTTAAACCTTACTCCTCCTCAAAAACATTACTCTACATGTGTTGTTCCCATGATTTCCTTTTTTTCTATGTAATTTGCTCCTAGTCTTCTAGTTCTTTTATCTCTGTTACAATATTCAGTACTTCAAATGCAGTTGTTTTAGCCATTGATTTCCATTTTCTAGTAATTGTTTTTTGGCAGCCAACAGAATTAAAGTTAACAAGGCTTTGCTATGTCTAGGCACTTCAGATCCTGTATTCCAGCTCAAATAATAACTTTCTTAGATACACTCATTTGCTCACCCAATATTTCTGACAAGGTACTCTGAAGGGAATTTTTAAATCAGCTAACTCATTACACTCACAAAAAAAGAAGTTATGTACTCACCATAACGTTTCATGTTTGTAGTCCATCTCGCCCTTCATTCTTACATATGGGTTCGGAGCTGATCCTCGGCTCCGACTCGGCTGATTACAAAGCTCAAAGTCTCTCAGTTGGCTCGTGGCAAGGTAGGTATCCCATAGTGCACTATTAAGAATCCCCAGATCTTGTTTGCTGGTGACTATAAAAGGGATAGAAAAGTTATCTACAAGGAACAACAAAGATGAAAGGTCTCCACCCTACCAAAGGCAATACTATCCTGTCTCCAGATCCTCCAAGGACACACGGACGGGGGTAGGTGGGTGGGTTTGTAAGAATGAAGGGTGAGATGGACTACAAACATGGAACGTTATGGTGAGTACATAACTTCTTTATGTTCTTAGTCCTATCTCGCCTTCATTCTTACATATGGGACGGCGTCCCTAGCACCATTTTCTCTGGTGGCTCATGGGAATATACTCCAAGAACCGTGGAACCAAAGGAGGATCTATCCCTTGAGGTCAAATCCAATTTGTAATGAGTAATAAAGGTATGAGGGGTAGCCCAAGTTGCGGCTGCACAAATACTGTCAATTGGGACTCTGGCTTGAAAGGCAGCAGATGTGGATAAGGATCTGGTAGAATGAGCCTTAATTTTAAACAAAAGTTCCTTTCCATTGGAAGAGTAGATAAATGAGATACAGTTGGAAATCCAATTAGAGTTACCTTAGAGACTGGCAGACCTATCCTAGTTTCAGAAAAGGATACAAACAATTGGTCTGATTTTCTAAGTTCCTTGGTTCTATGTAGACTGTAATTATCTGTGAACATCAAGATGATGAAATTTATATTATGCAATGTTTGAATGATTAGGAAGAAATACTGGCACATTTCGATAGTGTGGTTCAAATTAGACTGAGAGCAAACTTTGGGGATGAAAGAAGGGTTTGTACGAAGGGAACCTCTGTCTCTTATGAAAAATCTATTACGGAGGTTTGACTGATGGTGCTTGCAACTCTGACACCCTTCTAGTGGATGTAATAGCTACTAGAAAAATGGTCTTCCAAGACAGGAACTTCAGTTCACAAGAATACACGGGTTCAAAAGGAGGTAAAATAAGTTTGGACAGAACAAAATTTAGATTCCAAGGAGATACAGGATCCTGAAAGGGATGTCTTAGCAAGGTAGTGCCTTTAAGGAAAGTTTTACACAATCTATGAGCCATGAGATTAAGCTCATGTTGTCACAAATGAAAACTGGATATCACTGCAAGTTGAACTTTAATTGTAGCAGCAGCTGATCTTTGATGGAAAAGTTTGGTTAGGAGTTCTAGCACCAAGGGTATGGATGCTGTGTAAGGATCTACAATTTTCTGTTTTGCCCAGATAGAAAATCTTCTCCATTCGCTGGTGTATAATTTCCTTGTGGAAGGTTTGTGGGAAGACGTGAGGATATGGGTCATTGCAGGTGAAAAATCATGAAGCCTGACTAGGGATGGAAGTGGAGCAGCCACGCTGTCAAGTTGAGGGTGTGGAGGCAGGGGTGAAGGGAGCCTGACGTGTGTCAAGAGGTCTGGAACTGGGTCCAGAGTCCATGGATCATCTAGGAGATGAGGCCCAAGAAAAGGGGAACCAAATCTGATGAAGCCAGTAAGGAGTGATCAGAATCATTTTGCTTCCCAAGAACTTTGCTTTCTGGATCACTTTCGATATGAGCGGAAAGAGGGGAAATGCATAAAATAGTCCTGGAGGCCAATTGCGAACAAGTGCGTCTCTCGCTGACTCCCATGGAGGGGGGATAAGGGAGAAGTAGCTGCTGCATTTGGTGTCGATTGGACTGACAAACAGATTGCAGCAAGGCTGTCCCCATTTGTGGAAAATCTGCTCCGTGACTTTCTGATTCAGAGATCACTCGTGCGGCATCAAGACTGCCCTGTTGTGCTTGTCGGCTATCACATTGGTTGTCGCTGGGATATGTGTTGCTACAAGAAAGCGCTGGGAAGATATCGCCCACTGCCAAACATGAAGAGCCTCTCGACATAGGGGGTAAGATCTGGTTCCTCCTTGCTTTAGATACCATACCACTAACATATTGTCCGATTGGATTGCTATCGTCCCTAGAGGAAGAAAGTCGTAAAGTGCTTGCAACGCTAGTAGCACTGCTCTTATCTCTAAGACACTGATATGCAAGTAAGCCTCGTGATCTTGCCATGTGCCTTGGACAGTACTGCCTAGATAATGCCCCCCCCCAATCTGGGAGACATCAGTGGTCACAGTAGCAACGGGTTGGTGAGGAAGGAAGGGTGCTGCTGTCATCAGTTAATCGGGCTGAATCCACCAACGAAGGACCTTTTTGCAAGATTCCGTTATCAGAATATGATGAGACAGAGGCAGTTGTTGAAGAGCCCAGTGGGAAAAGAGTAGCCATTGAAGTATTTGCATATGTAGTCTGGCTAGTGGAACTAGAGTTATTTTAGAAGCCATGGTCCCTAAAAGTTTCAGCTCTGTCTTGGCCTTGAATCTTTGTTGAGGAAGTAAGCTGTATATCTGTTGTCTGAGATTTTGAATTCTGTCTGCAGGAAGACGAGCCGTTACGGTGACTGTGTCTATTTCTGCACCTATAAAAGTCACAAATTGAGAGGGCGACAAGGCAGACTTTTCCCAATTTATCATAATTCCTAGCTGGGTGCAGAGTTGGATGGTTGAATCCCTTGCTTGTAGGAGTAGATGCCTGGTGGTGGCAGTCAGGAGCCAGTCATCCAGGTACGGAAACACTTGGAATCCAAGACGTTTCAAGTGAGCTGTCACTACCGCCATGCATTTGGTGAACACCCTGGGGGCTGTGGTGAAACTAAAGTGCAGAGCACGAAATTGGTAATGACTGCCTCCCAGCCGGAAGCGGAGATGACTCCTCGATGCTCTGTCCATTTTGATGTGGTAGTACGCATCTTAGAGGTCTATGGAGCACATCCAATTGTCTTTCCCTAACAGAGGGAGTATAGACTGCAGGGTTACCATTCAGAACTTGGACTTCTTTACTAATATGTTTAATTTTCTGAGGTCCAAAATGGGCCTCCAGTCCCCTGTTCATTTTGGCACTAAAAAGAATCTGGAGCAAGTTCCGAATCCTATCTGGTCTGCTGGGATGGTTTGGATGACTCTCTTTGAAAGCAACTTTTGAACTTCTATGGTTGCTTGATCCCTGTGACTGGGTGAACATCCGGGACCTTCTTGGGGGTGTGGGGTGGAAGAAAAAAGGTATGAAGTATCCTCTGGTGATTATTCTTTGTACCCACTTGTCTTGGGTGATGTTGAGCCAGGCTTCTGGATACAAAGATAAGCGACTCTCTACTGACTCCAGAGAAATGCAGCTGGGCCCCACATCAGGAGCACTGATAGGGATGACCACAAAAGGAATCGCGGCCACCCTGGTTTTGCGGATGCCCCTGCCTCTAGGGTGACGTCTACCATTAGCTCCTCCTCCTCTGCCTCTGAAGGAGGAATCACCTTGTGCATCTGGGAAAAATCTCTGGGATTTCTTGAACCACATTTTCCTGCCTCTCTGACCCTTGGGGTATGGTCTAGAAGGGACGGTAAAACGTACTCCCACGGCAGAGAGAGTTTTCCCTTCCTGTTCGCACCTGGTAAGTGTATCTTTTACCTTTGGTCCAAACAAAGAGGAACCGTCAAAGGGGGCGTTAGTAAAAGTAGATTTGAAGGGCTCCGCAAAATTACTTAAGTGCATCCAGGAGTGTCTCCTAAGGAAAACACGGCCGCATTTCTCAAGCATTGGATCCAAGCTCCAACCTCCTCCCCTACCCATAATGCCCTTGTCTCCCTCCTACCCTCAGATCGAGTTTGCTGCAACCAGTAGCAGCCCAACTTAACCATGTGCCTAACATCTTAGCATTAGCACTCAAAAGCACCATAAGGAAAACAAAGGCTCCCGGGGTAGGGAGAAGCCTCTTCCATCTGATCCACAACACAGCCCAAATAAGGCAGGGAAAAGGAGGGAGGGAAAGGTGAAGACAAATGAAAAACAACTCAGTTGGAATGTTATGGTGAGCACATAACTTTTATATCTAAAGTTGTTGTTTTCATTTGATCTTTAACCTGTGAGAGTCCCCAGCTACCACAAGAGCCTGGGAGGTCCTCATGGAAGGATGTTCCGGAGCATGGCGGAGCCAAATGATACCCTACCTCTGGACAGAAGATCCAACTTATAATGAGAAATAAATGCCTATGACGAAGCCCAAGTGACTGCAGAACAAGTATCATCCAAAGAAACCCTACACCAAAAGGCCGCTGAAGTAGCCACATACCTGGCAGAATGCACCCTGACATGACCTGGTGGAGATAAACCTTTGGCTTTATAGGCCAAAACTATGCACTGAGATATCCAATGAGCAATAGTTACCTTCAAAACAGGTTTACCTAAGAAAGACTTAGAAGAGGAAACGAAAAGCTGATCAGACTTACGAAAGGACTTTGTTCTATGGAAATAGAAATGTAATTGTCTGCGCACATCAAGCAAATATAATTTATACTTTCCTTTACATTCAACAATTAACACCTCCTATCCCCATATCCTACTTTAAGTCTGCTAAGATTTCATGTAAAACTGTAATGTCAACCCTGTGTTATTTCACATTGTAACCAATCTAACAGGAATATCCACCAATGGACTTTCCTTATTTTATTTGACTTATTTGTATGTGTGTGTGTGTGTGTGTGTGCGCGCGTGTGTGTGTAATTTTACCTTTTGCTTTTTTGACTGTATTTTCACTGCAATTGTGGATTTTTTGTCATGTTGTGTAATACCATCGTTCTTCAATAGTAGTATATACATGTAAATGCATTATCTTCATATTATAATGAGTTCTTCTTGGCCCAATGGACTATCCCGGTAAACAAACTGTTAAATAAATTTATTTTGGAAGTTTGGAAAGAAAGCAGGGAGATTGATGACCTGGTTGATGTTAGATTCTGACGCCACCTTTGGAAGAAAAATCGTTCATAAGAAGACCATGTCTTTGTGAAACACCATATAAGGGGGTATGACAGATAAGGCCTGAATCTCAGATACCCTTTTAGCAGAAGTAATGACGACCAGAAAAGCTGTTTTCCAAGACAAGAATTGCAAATCCACTGTAGCTGCTAGTTCAAAGGGGGAAGAAACCAAAGCTTGCAAGACTAGAGTAAGATCCCAAGGAGGTGTAGGGTACTTAACTGGAGGCCTAAGTAAAAGGTACCTTTTAAAAAGGCTTTACAAAGTTTGGAAGAAGCTAAGGAAGACGAATTGTTTCCTATATGAAAGTTGGAGATAGCTGCCACCTGTACCCTTTACTGCAGAAAAACTGACACCCTGATGAAAAATATCTGCCAAACATTCTAAAATAGTGGGGACTGGAGCAGTGAAGGGGTCCAAATCATGCTGAGAAGTCTATATAGAGAAACATTTCCACTTACTGGAATAAGGCTTCCTAGTGGAGGATTTGTGAGCAGCAACCAAAATCTTCTTAACATGAGAAGACAACCGGGAGTCCTAGCTATCACTGGAAGTGGAGCAGCCAAGCTGTGAGCTTCAGACTGACTAGATCTGGGAGTGTGATCCCTGAGGGATGCGAGATCAGATGCAGAACCGGAGCTAGTGTCCAAGGGGGACACACCATGTGAGATCACAGAGAGGAAAACAAAACCTGGCAAGGCCAGAAGGGGGCAATGAGGATCACTAAGCTCGCCAGCTGTCATGTTTCCTGAATAAATTTCAGAATCAGAAGGAGAAGATGATAAGCATACAGAGGGCCAAGCATGAACTAGAGCATCTCTGGGGGACTCCTCTGAAGGGGGGTATAGAGCGAATAACTCATTGCACTTCGCATTGGAAGGAGAGGCGAAGAGATCGTAGCAAGGGCAAACCCACTTTAGAAAGATCTGTTCCACTACTGAAGGATTCAGAGACCACTTGTAAGGCATCAGAACAGATCTGCTGAGTCTGCCCGCCAGAATGATGGACCTTCCTATAATGTGTGTTGCTACAAGAATATAGCCAGAGGTGTTTGCCCACTCCCACAATCTCATGGTTTCGCGACAAAGGGGATAAGACCTGGTTCCTCCCGGTTTGTTGATGTACCAGACTATGGACATGTTGTCTGTCTGAATGGCAATCGTCAATTGGGGAAGATGGGCATAAAGAGGTTGCAATGGAAACTTCATTAGCCAAAGACCTTCTGTGTTAGTCTGTACTTCAGATAAGTAGATAGCAAACAGTAGAGGACCCAGGACTGAACCCTGTGGTACTCCACTTGTCACTGGTCTGAAGTCGGATTTGGAGTCTGCTACTTTCACAGTGTGGGTTCTATCAGAGAGCCAGTTGGCAACCCATCTTGTGACATAGGGATTTATACCTAGTTTAGTGAGTTTATCTATAATTCCAGAGTGGGGGTGGTGTTGAAAGCCTTGGCAAAATCTAGATAGGCTGTCTGAACCACCTTACCCTTGTCTACAGCTTTGGTGACTGCTTCAAAGAAGTCCATCAGGTTTAGGAGACATAATCTGCCTTTTACAAACCTGAACTGGGTGGGGTCCAGAGTTTGGAGATTACCAATGTCTTTGTTTATAAGATAAGACGTCTGAGGAACTGAAGTCTGTCCAGAGTTAAGAAAATCTTGCTCTGGGTGGTATGTAACAGAGCTCCAATGAAGTCGAGAACTTGAAATGGATCCAACTGGGACCTGTTGAGAGTTATGGTTATGCCCAGCTGGTGGGTGGTCTGAAGAAAGATATCCCTGACTTGACAAATTTGATGCCTGGAGGGAGTGGATAGGAGCCAATTGTCCAAGTAAGGGAAGACCTGGGACCCCTTGCAGCCACAGGTGAGCTGCTCACTTTGGTGAACACCCTGGGGGTGGTGGTGAGACTAAAGGGGAGTGCTCTGAACTGGTAATGATTGGCTCCCTGCTGGAGGCGGAGGGAACCTCTGAGAGTGCCTGTGCATTTTGATATGGTAGTACACATCCTGGAGGTCCGCCAAGCGCACCCAGACATTTCTCTGCAGAAAGGGCAGAATGGATTGGACAGTGACCATTCGGAATTTTGTCTTGGCAACTGTTTGGTTTAGTGTTGAAAGATCCAGAATGGGTCTTACATTCCCCCATCTTCTTTGGCATCAAAAAGAACCTGGAATAGATGCCTGATCCAGACTGGCCTGGGGGGAGGTGCTAGATGACAAATTTTTTGAGCAGCTTGGAACTTTCCACTGCTGCCTTCTCCCACTGCGTGGGTGGAATCTCCAGGAGGTGCTTAGGTGGGATTGGAGGTTGAAGGAAGGAGACTGAATATCCCCTGGATATAATTTGCAACACCCAACAATTGTCTGTGATCAACTCCCAAGCTGTTGAGTGCACTGAGAGATGTCCCCCGACTGCCTACAGAGACAAGCAGTCGGGCAACACTTCAGAGCTGCTGCGAGGGTCTGTCCAGAAAAGAATCTCAAGAGCCCTAGTTCCTTGGCGCTCTTCTGCCGCGAGGACAGAGTTTGTCATATCCCCCTCTGCCTCTGGGGGAAGGCGAGTCCTGAGCATCATGGGAAAAGCCCTGAGACTTCTGGAACCACATCTTCGTCATCCCATGCTGATTCCTGCAAAAGGATCACTCCGGAGTTGAGAAGCGGAGCCTGATGGCAGACAAGGTCTTCCTGTCCTTCCCACTCTGGACTAAGCAGTCTCAGTCTTGCCAAATAGGGTGGAACCATCATAAGAGGCATTGGTAAAGGACGCTTTGAAGGGCCCTGAGAATGCACAAAGCCAGAGCCAAGCATGACATCTGATGGCAATGCCTGTGCTGGCTGCTCTAGAGGCACCTTCCATAGCGTGTGATAGGATTCTCATAGAGGTGTTGGAAATAGAAGTTAGGGTGGCCATACGGGAAAAGAACACCTTCTTTCTCTTCCACCGACATGGACCCTGGGGCAGACTCAGCGACCTCTTTGACCAGGTCCTGCTGAAGCCTGATGATGTGTGCCATGTAGTTCAGTGGATGTAAGGCAAATGTGGCTGAAGCATAGGCCCGCTTCCTGAAATGATCCAAGGCTCGAGACTCTCAGTCCGGTGGATGGAACGTAGAGCTCTCCTGAGCGAGCTCTTTCTTGGCTGCCACAACCACCATAGCATCTACCAGGGATCCCTTAGACCAATGCTGTTTGTTTGAAGGGGTGCTGAGAATTTTATCAGGGTGCTTGGGAATGGGCTCCACTGTGTTGGGCTCCTTCCATGCCCAGGATGAAATGAAGTCCACAAGTGAATCTGCGGGAGGGGACACCCAGGAGGTAGAGGGCCCTGCACTGAATGCCTCCAGGAACACAGACTCATCCGGGTTGGGTTTTTTGGGCAGACCACCTCCCACGCTGGTGTAGGATTTTCCATGATGTCTCCAAAGGAGACATCTGGGGTGACTGGGGTGAACCCTCACCTTCCTCTAAGTCAGTGTCTTCTGTGAGAGACTCTGGTGGGGAGTCCATTCTTTTACATGCATGTTTCTGAGAGAGCTCCTCGAGGAGGGGACTCTGGGGAGGACTTGGAAAATTCTGACCATTCCCAGGGGGAACTCCATGGGGCGGATAGGCAACAAGCTGTCCCTGAGGGGGCAGGATGGCAGATTAAAGACAAGAAACAGAGGGAGCTAGGACGGACTTAGAGAATGGTAATGTCAATGACCTCGAGGAATCTGACAGCACCCTCTCCACTACATCAAAGGCAGAGGGAGAACGAATCTGGTCGGAGCCAAGTCACTCAGGGCAATGGTCGGCATCGAGGTATCTGGTACTACTGATGCTGGCCCCTTGATGCAGAGAAGCCCAAGACCCAAGGACTCCAAAGCCTGGGGGTCGCATCAGAGAAGGAGCAGTGGAATGAAAGGTGGACAGCATGCTCCCAGACCCGGAGTGGGAGGGGGCAGGCAAGACTCCCACCTGGATCTGGGTTCAGATGAATTTCCGCATCATTCTGTCCACCTTGGCTTCAGAAAGACTACGGGTGGACCAGATGGAGGAAGCTACAGATACAGCCCTGGAGAGGTGCTGAGGAGAGGCCGATAAGGGAGACCTCCGGCTCCATCAAGAAACAAGGCAACTGGAGCTGAGGGGAAACCGGGCTGGGGACCGTGCGGGATTTAGCTGATTGCATGGCCGAAGAAGCACAGTCAGTGTACTGCTTACTGGGCCTATCCTTGTGACGGTGTTTCTCCCCATTCCCGGTCTTCTTGGTGGGAAGTCGAGTCCCAGAGGCCAGAGCAGAGGAAGAAGAAGAAGCAGAGGCCTCGGAGGAAGGAAGACTTTTAGGATAAGTTTATTCCTCCTGTTGATCAATGCATGGGGTTTGAAGCCAATGCAGATCGAACAGGAGGTGTCTAGGTGTAGCACTGCCAGACAAACATGCAGACTGTGGCCATCAGAAGGGGGGGGGGGCTTATGGCCACACACATTTCTGAAAGCCTGACTTGGGGGTCTCAGCTATGGCTAACGGAACCTAGCACCCACACACTCTAAACAAGTAAAAAAAGGGAAAGAAGTGTATAAAAAAAGGGCACTTTTTATTTTTTATTTTTTGCGAACTTAAGCCTGAGAGCGAGGATGGGGGAGGGTATAGAACTAGAAAAAAGTTACACAGAAAGAGTGAAAAGTGAAAAAAGGAAGATCAGAAAGAATATTTCATTTACCAGGAACTTGGAGCTAACAGACCATGATACTGATGGTACACATGGCAAACGAGATCTGAGGGTAGGAGGGAGACAGGAGCATTATGGGTAGGGAGGAGCTTGGAGCTTGGATCCGATGCTAGAGAAATGCAACCAAGTCAGATCCGTACCGGATGCATGTCCCACAGGTTGAAGAGCAAATGAAAACAACTTCAGGTTCAGAATTTAAAGAATTAGAGGCTTGAAGTTAGCCTTTAGAAAAAATCCAGCCAATTACCTGTCTATTCTTAATGGTAAAGATGATGATATACATCTAAATTTGTTGTCTTTTACTTGGAAACCTGCTAGAAAGAGATCGACTCAAAGAGCGAGCTCTTCAGCACAGCTTCTTGGTAAAGTACTATCTGCTCCTCTCCTCCTTGGCTGACAAGAATGGTTCTCCTTTGCCTGAGGAGGACAAACCAACAGCCAGAGAGAATGTGGCAAACTTTTGGTCCTTAGTGGTTACTTGAGGACCAATGCCAGTGGGATCGAGAGAAGATGGTGACGTATCTGACTCAGGCACAGGCTATGTTATTTATCAGCAGCTATGGCACTGTGGAAGCAAGTTTAACTACTGAACACTTCTGTAAAAGTTTATTCTTCTTGTGAATAGGAGAGGAAAGAAGCTAAGAACCCCAAGTCTACAACACCATGGTCTACCCAAAAAGTGTGCCTGATAATTGAGAAATTAGCAGAACCCTGACCAGTTGGTGAGAGAAAAAATACACTTTTGAGGTAAAAAAATAAATAAATAAAATTGCAACCCCCAAAACCCCAAGTCTAAGCCCTTAATTATTGTTTTCTACAACAATAAAATAATTTTATTTTATAAAAAAAAAAATTAAAGTTATGTACTCACCATAATTATGCATCTGTGTAGTCCACTTACATTCTTCTACAATGTATGGGTTATGGCAATGACCTTGAATCTGATTAGGCTGCACACCACAGGCTAACATATCCACCTCTCACGCTCCTCCCTCTACCCCCTGGCTTAGTTTTTGGTGTCATTCAAAGGAGATGCAGTTTGTCAGCCTGGGATGACAGGGTCGACAAACCTCGCTGCTCTGTCAGAGGCAGTTTGCATCTGGCTACACTAGGCTTTTAGCTGCTGGGAAATGCTCTTGCCTCCCGATAGTGCCTTTTTAGGCATGGTCTCAAAAACAAAACTGCTAACGTGAAAATTGCCAACTGTAACAAATAAGGGTTATGTTGCTAAATGCTAGGAGCTTAAACCAAAAACTGCACACCCTGGAAGCACTTCTATCACTGAAGGATGTCTGTGCAGTCACAGAAACCTGGTTCAAGGCCTTAGAGAGTACCCCAGCCTTGCAAGGTTATAATGCCTTCCACACCTTCAGACTGCAAAATCAAAGTGTGAGAACCAAAGGAGGCGGTGTTTCTATCTATATTAGAGATAAATTCACCTCCTGAGTAGTTAGACTGGATACCTCCATGGAGTTGCTCCAAGTTCACATTACTGTGTGTAAGACCCCCCATTCAAGTCATAGCTAGTTATAGATCCCCCAGCATGGATCATGATGTGCACGAAGCCTACTTGACCAAACTGGAGTCAATCCAAATACTGCCAAACACTCTGGTCATGGGGGATTTCAATTATACCACCATCAACTGGGAAACTTACTCTAACCCTAACTCACTAGCGCAAAAGTTCCTTGACTTTGTTAACTCAAATGCCCTGGAACAAATTGCTCAAACCCCAACAAGAGGAACAAACATACTAGATCTGCTCCTCCCTAACATGACAAACAGATGCACCCTCATTAGGTAAATTTGCCCACAAATTAAGTTGCCTTCGAAATGGCGCTAACATCAGAACTCACAAAAGGTGAAGTGAAGTCAGACTAAAAAACTTAACCAAAGCAAACTATACCCTCCTAGGGGAAGGTATAAATGCATTCTAAGCCCTATCCCCAGCTGGAAGTGGTAACTACACTAAAGCCCAGTACAATCACTTGTATAACTGTATAAACTTGGCTGTTCCAGACAGAATAAAAGCCAGAGCCCCAAGCAAAAACAAGCCACCCTGGTGGACATCTAGCATCAACAAACTTTACAACAAACAAAAAAGTTGCTGTCCAAGAAGACTAAGGTGAGGTGCCAGCAATGGAAAAGCACCCTCCTCATCCACAACAGGCAAATAAGACATGTCAAATCTTCTTAAGGGTAACTTTAAGAAAAGCTTAGCAATCACAGCCAAGGATAACCATAACACCTTTTACAGCTACATACATAGACCACAAGGTAGGACCTAAGCAAATGCAGAACTAGTGACTAATGGTATCACACACACTGATCCAGTAAAACAGTAAACCTGATAGCAGACAGATTTGGTGAATATTTCACTCCTTATCCCCTCCACACTTAACACAAACCTTGTCCCCAGCTTCTCTCCCACCCTACATATCTGAAGAGCAGGTCATTAAAAAGTATTGTCTAAGACAAAAAACACAGCCTCTATATGACCAGACGGCATCCCATGTTGTCTGCTAAACAAACTACAGCATGAACTAGCATCACCATTAAGTACCCTATTCAATCATAGCCTAAGCATAGGCTTTGTTCCTGCGGAATGGAGAACAGCAAAAGCTATTCTCCTCCACAAAGGTGGCTTAGCAACAGACCCAGGAAATTACAGACCCGTAAGTCTGATCAGCCTCATATGTAAAGCCATGGAATGCATCATCATGGATCTCATAAATAAAGACACAGCTTACCTCCAAACCCTGGATCCGACCCAATTCAGCTTTGTCATGCGTAGATCCTGCCTTTTAAACCTAGTGGATTTCTTTGAAAAATGTAACCAGGGCCATTGATGAGGGCAAATCTGTGCACACAACATACGTCGACTGAGCAAAGGCCTTTGACACAATCCCACACTCAAGCATTACCAATAAACTTAGCAAACTAAATGTAAACCCCTTTGCTGTAAGATGAGTTGCCAAATGACTCACAAACCGGTCACACACTATCAAAGTGGGTGACTCCACATCAATCAGCAGACCTCTCACTAGGGGGGTGCCACAAGGGTCAGTGCTGGGTCCCCTAGTGTTTGTTAAAACCAAGGGGCTGTGGCTGACCAAGTTTGCAGACAACTGCAAACTGGGTGGAATTAATGAATCCCCAAATTATGTCATTATACTTCATGAGGGTCGTACGCTGACTAATGACTGGTGTTTTAGGCATGGTCTCAAACTGAATGAAAAGAAATGCATCATCATTCTCCTCCTTCCACACTATCAAATTAACAACAATACCCTATGTACCCATGAAGTGGTAAGAGATATGGGATCACAAGTAGACTGTGACTTTAACTTTGACCACCATGTGTCCACTGTAGTAAGAAAGGCTATCTACACAGCGCACTTGATTAGCAAAGGCATCACTTGTTGAGCAAAGGAGGTTATAACCCTCTACGCTCATCATTAATCTAGCCCATAATTGAGTACAATGTCCCTTCCGGCATGTACCGTACAAAGCACCAGGAACAACTGGAGAGACCTCAGAGGTTTCTAACTAAGAAGATCAAGTTCTCCAGCATCTGCCTTACATAGACTGAGTAAATTTCCTGTCACTATACTCAGTATCATATAGACTTCTTAGGGACACTTATACCTGGCTTACAGAGCAAACTCCGACCCAAATCTAATGAAGTTGCTGCACATCTGTAAATCAAATGAGACTAGAGCTACCCATTCCAGGGACATAAATATGGCCTGCGACTTGAATAGGACTTGCTGGAGGGCCAGATTTGTCTCCCAGCGACTACCGCGTCTTTGGAATAGACTGCCAATTCTTGTGAAGCAAAGCACCTCTAGGACACTGTTCAAAAGCAACCTGGACGTGGATGGGGCACTGTAAATTCTTACCAGGGACAGTGCCTACAACCCTCCTGGACATGGGCAGTCATTACTAAGTGCAATTCTGGGTATTGACTAGAGTATCTATGGTATTACACTGGGATGAAATGGCTAGGCTTGAAATGAACTCTGGGTCAATAGCCTAGTAACCTCCTATTATCATAAACGTCAAATATAGTTTGTAATGAGCAATAAGTATGTGAGCGTTATACCAGGTAGCTGTTGTGCAAATACCATCAATGGAAGTTCTAGACCAGAAGGAAGAAGTGGCTATAGATCTAGTTGAATGCGCCTTAGGCTTTGGTAGGGAGAGACCTTGCTGAGAATATACAAAAGAAATGTAATCAATAATCCATTTGGCCAAGGTAAAGATTAGTTGTGTAAAATCTTATCATAACAATAGATGTCCTTCTCTTCTCTGTTGCAGTATTCTTGACATGAGGGAGTTGCTTGCCAAAACGACCAGACATTGGCCATTACACACACACACACACACACACACACACACACACACACACACACACACACACACACACACACACACACACACACACACCATCCTCTGAACTGAGTACCCCAGGATGAACACCCATCTAAGGAAAGTACACGGGCTAAGTACATCCAAGAAGAACAAAGTAAGGGGGAAGGATGGAATACTGAAACTGAGAAGAGAAGGGCATCTATCATTATGGTACGATTTTACACAACTCATCTATGTCCTTCTCTTCCTCTGTTGCAGTATTCTTTACATGAGGCAGAATGCCAAAGCTCATGAGGAAAAGGAGGTGGTAGGAAAGGTGGCGCTCTCCAAGAAACCATGGAGAATAGCCCTGGCAATCCCTGCCCTAGAGTTACATATTTTGCCCAGTTTGTAATGTTTGGTGAAAGTATGGACTGAAGACCAAGTAGCTGCCTCCAAAATGAAGTTCTTGTCCAGTCAAGACACCACAGAAAGCAACAGCCGTAGCAGGGTGTGCCTTAACAGAAATAGGGAGGCTCTTTCCATGAAATCATGGCAGAAGAAAATAGCTTTAGAGATCCAGGTAGAAATAGTGTGTTTAGAGACAGGAAGTCCTAAAGCTCTTGGGTGAAAGGAGACAGACAACTGGTCAAATTTTCCGATACTCTCTGTTTTGTCAAGGTAGAACCTAAGCTGTCTGTGCACATCCAAAATGTGCACAACCCTCTCTGTAGAGTTTTATAGAAAAGGGAAAAAGGGAGATAAATGAATAGACTGCTTGAGGGATAAACTCATTTACCACTGTAGGCATAAAGGAAGGACTGGTGTGAAGAGAGACACTGTTTCTGTGGAGAACCAAGAAAGGAGGAGAAGCCATAAGGTCCTGGAGTTCAGAAAACCTTCTGGCTGAGTGTACTGCAAGCAGCAATATAGTTTTTCAGGACCAATATTTCAGAGAGGCTGAAGCTGCTGGCTCAAAAAGGGCTAGGGTCAGTTTCTCCAATACAGAGTTAAGATCACAGAGGGGTGGAACCTGCTTCCTTGGGGGGTCTCATGTGAAGGATGCCTTTCAAGAATTGTTTAACCTCAAATCTAGAGGCTAAGGGGGAGAAAGAGACAGACAGGCAGAGACAGCTGAAACATGCACTTTCACTGAAGAGTAAGTTAAGCCAGAATCCAGCAATTCACACAGGTATGAGAGAACCAGGGGGACTTCCACTGTAAGTGTGTCCAGGTTACAAGAGAGACACCAAAGTAAAAACCTCTTCCATTTGGACAAATAAAATTTTCTACTACTGGGTTTCCTGGCCTCCTGCAGAACCCCAAGCACGTCCTCTGAAAAAAAAGGTGTCTGAAAGGAATTAAAACCCTATCACCCACAACATCCGCTGAAGAGTAGACAAGTGGGGATGGATAAGAGTTCCATGTTTGAGAAGGTCCACTCTGTGGGGTAACTTGTGGTGATTGTCCTTGGCTAAATGCAGGAGTAGGGGGAACCAATACTGTCTAGGCCAAAAGGGAGTCACCATCAAGATTTTTGGTTTGTCTTGCTGAATCTTTGGCAGGACTTTTGGAATGAGATGAAGGGGAGGGAATGCATACAGAAACATCTCCTTCCATGAAAACCTGAAGTTCCTGCAAAACCCTAAGCACGTCCTCTGAAAAAAAGGTGTCTGAAAGGAATTAAAACCCTACCACCCACAACATCAGCTGAAGTGTAGACAAGTGGAGATGGATAAGAATTCCTTTGTGTTGTTTGAGAAAGTCCACTCTGTGGGGTAACTTGTGGTGATTGTCCTTGGCTAAATGCAGGAGTAGGGGGAACCAATACTGTCTAGGCCAAAAGGGAGTCGCCATCAAGATTTTTGGTTTGTCTTGCTGAATCTTTGGCAGCACTTTTGGAATGAGATGAAGGGGAAGGAATGCATACAGAAACATCTCCTTCCATGAAAAGCTGACGGCGTCCACCTTCCAGAACAGAAGATGTGGATCTTTAGAACAAAACTGTGGAAGTTGTCTGTTCATGGGGGAGGCAAAAAGGTCTATTTGTGGAGTACCCCATCGGTGAACAATGTCCAGGAACACATCCCTAGGAAACAACCATTCATGGGATTGTGTTTTGGACTTGCACAAGGTGTCTGCCACTACATTCAGGCTGGAGGGACATACACAGCCTGAAGGGAGGTCTGAAGTTTGACAGCCAACTCCCACACTTGTAGGGCTAGCCTGCAAAGGAAATAACTTTGCTCCTCCCTGCTTGTTCAAATACGAGAGAATGGTCATGTCTGAGAAAATATTTTGAGGGCCTGGGATGAAGACAGACTGAAAGGTCTGAAGAGCCAGTAACAGTGCCCTCATTTCTTTTATACTGATGTGTTCCTTTCTTTGAGAGGGGGACCAGGTTCCTTATGCTTTTATGGAGCAGAAAGCTGCTCCCCATTCTTAGACTGAGGCATCTCCGAACATCTTCTGAACAGGTGTTAGAAGATGGAGTGGGAGACCTGGGTTAGTAGTCAACTGTTGAATTCACCAGGTAATCTCCCTCTTCAAGCAAGGGAGAAGGGGAACTGGGAACTCTAGTGGATGTGCATGTTGCATCCACACTGATTTTAGGAACCACTGTTGTTTTCCTCATGTGCAGTTTTGCCAAAGGAAGTATTGGGATGGTGGGTGCCGTGAAGCCCAGGGTGCTGAGGAAATTTGTGACTGTGATATCAGTTAGAGAGAAGGGGCTTTGAAAGAAGGAAATGAGTTCCTGAGCCTTCTGAGTAGGGAGAGGGACCTGCATCCCACAAAAACATAGTCCTGAAATGGGGAGAGAGCAGATTTTTGGTAGTTTACCGTGAAACCTATAGAGTGTAGGATGGAAATGGCAGAGTTTTTGCTCCTGGACTGACTGCCTGAAAGAGAAGGTCATCAAGGTATGGGAAAACTTGAATGCCCTAAAGTCAGCAGTAAGCAACAATTAGGGCTAGCTATTTCGTGAATACCCTTGGGACGGTGGAAAGACCAAAAGGCAAGGCAGTAAACTGAAAGTGCCCAAGAGGCCATAAAGAATCATACAAATTTTCTGTAACTGGGATGAATGGGGATGTAGGTAAGCATTCTTTATGTCTATACAGGCCATAAAGGCTTGTGGGATGATCAGAGGGAATAGGGTTGGCAAAGTAAGCATTCTGAATGTATGCACTTTCAGGAAGATGTTGAGGAAGTAGAGGTCCAGGATGGGTCAAGGGCCCTCTTTCCTTAGTACCAAGAACATCTTTGTATAGAACCCTTTTCCCCTTTGATGTTATGGAACAAGTTGGATGGTGCCTTGATCCAAAAGGCCTTGCAACACTTTTGGAAAATGTGGCAGTTGCTCTCTGGGTGGTTGTGGGATGCCTCTGAAAGGTGGGAGTGAATTCCAGAACATGAAATAACCCTTTTTTATGATGGAGAGCACCCATGAATCCTGCATAACGTTATTCCAAGCTGCAGTAGAAACAGAAAGGGAAAGGGGGGAAGTTGTTTGGGGTCCAAATAGTTAGATGGACCCTGGTCTGTCTGGAAAGGGCTGTTTTTGAGGTGGGGGTTGCTGGGGAGTCCTAAATTGCTGAGGTCTCTTACCATACTTTTTTAGCCTTAGCTAGAGGGGGCCAAGACTGCCTTCTAACAAACACAGGTTTAGAAAGATAATTCCTTTGGAATTTTGGTATAGGAGAAACTAGGATGCGTTTCAGTGCCTGCATCTCCTTAACCTTATCGTGTAAGGTTTTAAACAAGTCCATAGCAGCAGCAGGCCAAGACAGGGCTGAATTGCCCAGATGAGCATCCATAAGTTTGGATTTAATGTCCTCTGGCAAAAGTTGAACTCTCAACCAAGCAAATCTTCTCAGGAACAAACCTGTGGCAGGTGCTCCTGCTGAAGACTCCACAGCATTGCAACTACATTTTATTGAATGGTGGGCCACCTGAGAGGATGACCCAAGCAAGGATGAAGCCAAAGACTTGTTCTCTGAGTCAGACAAATCTGAAATAATTTTAGAAAATTGGGACAAGAGTTCCAAGGAGTATTTAGTCGTGTGTGTTTGGTTACTGATAGCCCTAAAGGCAAGGGTGGCAGATGTGTATACTTTTTTGCATGACCTCTCCATATGTCTGTTAGCTTTGTCAGAGGAAAAAAGGGAGGTGGAGGGAATCAGGAGTCCTACTGGAAGATGCAAATGTAACAAAAAATGAAGGTAGGACAGGAGGTATAGTTGAGGGACTAGGAGTATCTACTTGAAGTAATCTGTAGCAAACTTTTTGTACTTCAGAAATATCACAACTGTCCCACTTGAAATGTTCTCTCATCTTACTCAAGGTCTTACTGAAAGTAATTTCCTCCACTGGGGAATCAGTACCATTGGAATACTCCCCCAGTGATGCATAATCTAGTGGGGAGGGGATACGAGATGAATAAGCTAGGACTCATCCTCTGAGGATTTTTCCTCTTTGGAAGAAGCCTCTTCCTTAACCCTCTTCTGAGGAGAGGTAACCTACGGTGCAGCCGGTACTGAAACCCCTGAAGGAGGCCTAAGGGACATAAAGGCATTGAAAATGCCCTATGTAAAGTTTTGCCAATCATTTTGTACATCTGAGGGAGGTGACAAATGCTTGCTTTTTATTTTCTTCTTGTCATGCAGATCAGCCCTACATAAGGTCAGAGGACCAGATATAGGCCTAGATTCAATAATGTCAGAATCAAGTTCCCCTCTAACCAATATTTGTGAGATTCCTCTAGGGCCCTCAGTGATCACAAGTCTAGGATCCCCCTGCCCCTGGACATCTGCACTGTATGTCTGCATCTGCAAAGATGTGCCATCATCCTGATCCAAGGTGACCTCCATTACAGGCTTGGCCTGTGAATCTGAGGTAGGGGCTGAATGTTTCGCCGGATTAACAACTACCTCAGGAGAGACGTCTGCCGCTAGAGGTGCAGCTGAAGTTTCAGGTCTGGGTTTCTTGGCCTTCCGCTTTACAAAGAACTTGGCCTCAGTCCATGAGACTCCCTCCATCGCACTTTTTGCAAGGAGTTTCAAGTGCTGATTTTCTAAATATATTGAAAGGAAAAACAGCCTACTTCTCAATTTCTTACACACAAAGGACTGGCACATAGGGCAGGATCTGTGATCGTGGGTAGGCCCAAGACTGCTAGTGATTGTCTTTATCTGGAATCTGACATCTACATTGGCATTTGCCTTTCTTGGATAACATTAAACCTAACCATAGAAGAAAAAGTAAAGAAAGTATTCCCCAATGGGGCACTTATCTGAAATGCTGAGAAAGTGATCACTTTGCTGAACAGACCATAAGTACAGGTGAAGTGTTTGGATTGGTGGCAAAGAAGTTCTGAGGATTGTGTGTGCATACATTGCTTTTATGACCTACGTCCAAACAGCAGCCTACGTGCGACATACTACACACCTTTAAGTAGTAAAATTCTTTTGTATACTGGCCAATGTCGGGTCGTTTTGGCAGGCAACTCCCTCATGTAAAGAATACTGCAACAGAGGAATAGGACATCGTTAGAAACTGGTGATCTCAGTCTATTTGATGAGAAACAAACTGGTCTGTTTGCTTCAAATCTTTTGCTCTATGTAAATAGAAATGTAGTTGTCTATGTACATCTAAAAAATGTAACGTATTCTCCCTTATTTGAAAAATTATGGAATAAGACAAACAAATTAATTGCCTGATTGATATTTGATTCACAGGCTACTTTTGGTAAGAATGAAGAACTGGTTCATAAAGTAACTCTGTCTGTGAAAAACAATGAAAGGGGATTTGGATGATAGAGTCTGGAGTTTGGAAATCCTCCTTGCAGAAGTAATAGCTACTACAAAAACTGTTTTCTAAGACAAAAATTTTAAATCACTTTTGTCTGAAGGTTCAAAAGATTGTTGTGTCAACCCCTGAAGTACAACTGTGAAATCCCACGGAGGTGGTGGATCTTTCACTGGAGGCCTGAAAGCCTGAGTAAGAAGGTACCCTTAAAAAAAGCCTAGTACAGTTTGGGAGATGCTAAAGAGGAAGCTTTATCGCCTGAATGAAAATTTGATATGGCTGCTAACTGTACTTTGTGGAAAAAACAGAAGCTAAAAACTCTAGAACCAAAGAAGAAGGTACAGTTAAAGGGTCAATTTCCTTTTCAAGAGCCCAACTTGAAAATAGTTTCTATTTACTTCTATAAATCTTCCTTGAAGAAGTTTTCTGGGAAGATAAAAGTGTATGATGAACCAGGGAGGAAAGCCTGGGCTCTGTATATTAATGGAATTGGCCTGGAATATTGTGATGCTTCATCCCAAAGGGATGCAAGAGAAGATGTGGACTGGGGTCCAGTATCCATGGAGTATAACGAAGATGAGACCAAAGGAAGGGGAACCACACCTGATGTGGCCAGAAGGAAGCAATGAGGATAACTGAGCTTTTTGTAAGAATTTTTAAATCATATGTAAAGGGGGGGTAGGCATAAAGGATACAGGAGGGCCAAATGTGGACTAAAGCATCTCTCGGTGACCCCACCTGAGGGGAGAATCAGAGCAAAAAAACCTGCTGCATTTCTTGTTGTGGGGAGATGCAAAGAGACTGCAGCAAGTCTAGCCCCAACAAAGGAAAATCGGCTCTGCCACTAACTGACTGAGAGACCACTCATGAGGTAACAAAAATGGACCTAAGTTTTCCACTCATTTGTTGGATTTCTCCAGAACGTGCAATGCCACTAGAAAGAGGTTGGAAAATCAGCACTGCCACACTCTCATTGCCTCTCGACAAAGGGGGCAAGACTGGGTTCCCCCTGGTATGTTGATATTACAGACAATGTTGTTGGTTTGTATCACAATAGTCCCTAGAGAGAGAACATTTTGAAAGGCCTGCAACGCTAACAGAACCACTCTCATCTCTAAGATATTGATATGCAAAATGTTTTTTTTTGGGAGGACCATGTGCCTTGGACCATCTGTCCCAAGAAATGTCTCCTTCACCCCAATTGGGAGGTGTCCTTGGTCACCATGACCACTGGGGAAAACAGAATAAAAAGGGGGCCTCGGTAAATCTCGTCCAATTGCATCCACCAACGAAGATGATTTTTGCATACTCAAGTGAGTGTAACTGTTAAATATATAGGATATTGCAGATCAGAACACTGAACGGCTACAGTACACTGGAGAACACGCACATAGAAATGGGCCAAAGGAACTAAGACTATGGTCACGGTCATCTAACCTAGGCCATGAAGGACAAGTCTGGCTGGAGGAGTGGGATGAATGAGAATTTGCTGTACCTGATACTTGACTGTATCCACACAACATATAGGCAGAGCGGCAATCTGACCTACTGTGTTCAACTGGTCACTGATGAACTCCAGGCTCTGTACTGGTTGCAGTTTTGATTTGGAGATGTTGACTGATATGCCAAGTGTTTAACAAAGTTGCATTATATAATCCCTGGACTGTTCTAAGAGATGTCTGGTTGGGACAGTGAGGAGCCAGTCATCTAGATATGGAAACACTCAAAATCCC
Organism: Protopterus annectens; assembly: GCF_019279795.1. NCBI lineage: Eukaryota > Metazoa > Chordata > Ceratodontiformes > Protopteridae > Protopterus > Protopterus annectens. The sequence continues at coordinate 734,058,998 of NC_056735.1, read as the reverse complement.
AGCAGTCTCAAGTGAGTTGCTGCCACTGTCATACACTTGGCAAACACTATGGAGACCATGATGAGACTAAAGAGCAGGGCTCTGAACCGATAGTGACTGGCTCCCAAGTGAAAGCGGTGGTATCTTCTGGACTGTCTGTTCATCTTGATATGATAGCACGTGTCCTGAAGACTGATTAAGCACATCTAATTGTCCTTGTGCAGAAAAGGTAGGATGGACTGAACCACGACCATTCTGAACTTTGAGTTATTCATAAATTGGTTCAGGTTGCTTAGATCCAAAATTGGTCTCAGGTCCCCCGTCTTCTTTGGCACTAAAAGAATGTTAAAGAAGTTCCAAATCCTCCTTGGTATGGTGGGAAGCTGCAGCTTCTCTCTCTGACTGGGGGGGATATCAGGAAGCTTTCTTCTTTTGACTGGGGGATCTGGAAAATGGTATAAAATCACCTCTTTTGTGGTGTCTGGGTGCAAGGACAAGCGCCCCTGAATGCCTCTAGAGGTGAGGAGTCAGGCAATCCTTCAGGGTCACTGAAAAGGTTTATCCAGAAAGGAGTCTAGGAAACTCTGGTTTTGCAGGCCTCCTCTGTTGCAAGGATGACATCTTCCATTTGAATTCCACCCTCCCCGGATGGGTTGTCCCAGCATGGATCATGGAAAGACTCCTGGGATTTAAGGAACCACATCCTGGAAAGACTCCTGGGATTTAAGGAACCACATTTTCTTCCCCCTCTTTGATTCCGGGAAAAGGATCGTTGAGGGGAAGAAAAGCAAATCCCTATAGCAGACCGGGTCTTTCCTTCCTGTTCACTGCAGGAAAACATTATCACAGAAGAGCCAAACAAGAACATTCCATCAAAAGGAGCACTGAAGAAAGAAGACTTGAAAGGCTCTGCAAAATTGTATAACAGTATCCAGACATGTCTCTTAATGGCAATGCCTGAATCAGCAGCCCATGAGGTACCATCTGCAGCATGGGATATTAACCTCATGGACGCAGTGGAAATGGATAATAGACTGGACAGGTGTGAAGATGATCTCTTATACCCTCCACAAACAAGGACTCTGAGAGGGATTTAGAGAGCTCCCTGGTCAAATCCCTCTGTAGGGACCTCAAGGCAAAGGTCTCTGAAGCAAATATGCACTTCCCAAATCTGTCCTTCGGCTTGGACTCTCTATTAGGGATAGGAAGAGAGGAATTCAGTTCAGTTAACTCCTTTCTTTGTGGCTGCCACTGCAACCATAACATCAACAGGGACCCCTTTGCTCCAATGGGGTCTGTCCTTCGGTGGTGCCAAAATATTGTCTGGGCAATGGGGATCTGGTTGAAAAGAATCCAGTTCCTTCCATATCTGGTGAGAGACTAGAATGATAAGCTCTTCAGATAGGGGAGTCACCGAAGATATAAATAGGCCAGAACCAAAAGCTTCCAGAAAAAAAATGAATCCTCTGGGAAGGGAGTATCTGAAGACCATCCATCCTTTTGCTTAACTATCTCTAGGATGTCTCCAAAAGAGACATCATCCGGTCCCCTTCCACGAAATCAGGATCCTCTGTGAGGAGATTCCATAGGGGATTCTATGTGCCTCCTTTTGCATGTTCTCTTGTGGAAAACCTCCTAAGTGGGATGCGCTGGGGAAGTATCCTAAGAGAGGAGCACTTCTTGTAGGGAAGCTGTATGGATGCTAGTTGGTACCAGCTGTCACTGTGGAATAGGGTTGATGGGATCAGAGCTCGGACCTGCTGGAGGAATAGGTAAAGGATCCAAAAGAGAGAGAGAATGGATTTCTTGGATGAGAGAAGGCCCTTGTCACTACTTTGAAAGCAGACTGACCAAAAGAAGCAGTGGCTGACTGCACCGGCGCCAAAACCTCCAAACAAAACAAGTGGCAACCCTGAACCAAAAACCACAATAAAATAAAAAAAACAAAAAAATAAGTAGAACAACAAACCAGTAACCACCAAATTCTTTTATTACTCCTGACATCTCAACCATAAGCCTTCAAGGAAGATAAAAAACATGAGAAGTGTCCCATGTATATATACTATAACTTATTATTCAATAAAGTAATTAATCCAACAATTAAAACATATTAAGACCCATAAAGCAGCAAGACTACATTTTACAACAAAATTCTCCAATTAAATTCTGAATTCATGCCCTTATAGCTTAAAGTGTCAAACTTCAGAATATAAAGTGCTTCTTTATAAAGTAACATTTTTCAAAAAGAATCCAAGGGAACGTCATCAATTCTTTCTAAAACTGTGCCCTGTAAACCTGTTACAGAGCTTTGATGTGCATTTTGAAAATGCGTCGCTACTGAACTAGATTCTTTAACATATTATATCTCTGATAAGTTCCAACAATCTCACTTTGAAAGCTCTCTTTGTTTGGCCAATATAAACCTTATCACAAGGACGCTTCAAGGCATAAACAATGCCTTCTGTACTACATTTAAAATTACCTTTAACATTAAATTTCCTTCCATTAATATATTCAAAACTGTCAGTGACATATTTACAAGCTTTACACTTACCAAAATCTGAGTACCTACATAAGAAATAATAGGATATATAATAACGGGGCATAATAAATTTACCTTTAACATTTTTCAAACTTCTCCCCAACCTATAAGATACTTTAAGTTGCTTAGGGAAGCATGGATTCACTTCCTTTTTAGACTGAAGATAATTCCAGTAATATTTTACTAAATTAAAGTATCACTAAGACAACTATTTACAGTTGTGAAATATATATCCATTTCAGAATTTCTTGAGTTGCAATTATATTTAAGTGGCTTAACTAAACTCCTACTGTACTTATTGTTACCTTTAGATATTGCCTTAGAAATAACTTGATTACTATATCCTCTACAATAAAACATATTACTGTTTTTTTTAAATTTCCTCCTTTAATTCAGAATCAATATTACATTGTCTATGTATCCGTATTAAATCACCATAAGGTAAAGCATCTATTGTGCGTGGTAGGTGACAACTTGTAGCTTTTAAATAATAAATATTCCCCTCAAATTTTCTATGTACTCGAGTATGCAGTCCCAAAGGACTGGAAATATCCAAATCCACATCTAAAAAAAGCAACCTTTTTGCCACTCTGTATACCATCAAATTTCAGCTCAAATCTATTTATCTGTAGGTTGTCAATAAAATTATCAACTTCATCCTCTCCCCCTCACATAAAAAAATGAGGTCATCCATGAATCGAGCACAATATTTGACCAACCTATTATAAAATCCAGCTTTATATATATATATATATATATATATATATATATATATATATATATATATATATTCATACTCAAACCCAGGCTCAAATTCGCATAGGAAGGGCAAAAGCTGCCCCCATGGGTGTACCTCGTTGTTGTTTAAATATCTCAGCATTAAATTAAAAAAAATGATTGGACAAACAAAAATACAACAATTCTAGAATAAATTCAGTGGCGGGACATTCCCCTAGAAACAAAAACTAACAGCTTCCATACCAAATGCATGTGAAATATTGGTATAGAGGCTGCTAACATTAAGTGTAATAAAATACATATTTTCATTCAAGGACACATTTTTAATCTTGTCCAAAAAATCAAACACATCTTCAGGTAAACAAAACTTTTGGCAACAACAAATGATGTAATAAACAACCCATGTTATATAAAAAATACTGTTTCCCTGAAACAACAGGGCGTCCAGGGGGATGTTCTAAATTTTTATGTATTTAGGGTAAACGGTAGAAACAGGCCATACATGCCTGATCTACATTAAATTTCTTTTTAGCATCCTCCCTGGAAATGTACCCTAGCCTAATGCCCTTATTAACTAGTTCCAAATTTTGTTCTTGAGCCAATAAATACATAGAAATGTGCACTTTTTTATAGACATCAACATCATTTAAGTGTGTATAGCACATCTCTAAATAACGTAGTACATGCATGATCACCAACTTGTTGCCTTTGTCAACAGGTTTAAAGATTAAATTATGGTTTCCCCTTAGATTCTTTAATACAGCCCATTCAGTCTTAGTAAGATTATATTCAACATTATTCACTTCTTTAAAAAAGTATTAATTTCTAATACAACACAAAAATTCAACATTTGATAAAATTATGCAATAATTTCATTATTTACAACTGGTGTAAATTTATAATTAGAATTTATCTTACTAGTATCAAACATATAATATGCATTGACCAATTCATCCGAAACACATGAATAAAAACTTTCATTTCCTGATATAGAATCAATTTCCTCATTCACTTCTTCATCTATTAAAAATTAATTTTGATTATGAAAAAAACATTTTAATTGCAACTTTCTTACAAATTTATATATATATATATATATATATATATATATATATATATATATATATATATATATATATCATATTTAATATCATGTAAACGTGGAATAACAGTGGGTATGAACTTTAGTCCAGATTCTAGAACTGCTGTTTTTACATTATTCAATGAATATCCCAGACAAATTAACTATGTAAGAGGAACAATTATCACTTTCCTTTCTTCGAATGCTAGTACTGTTGGGGACATTGGTTGTTGTAATTAAACTGTTGCCCATTACTATTACACTGTCCTTCATGTTAACGCTTTTTAGAATTAAACTCTCCTGGGCCATTGTTAAAGTTCCAAAAAAATACGCTGCATACCCTCTGAGTTCTAGGGTCTTGGCAAGGATGGAAAGTCTGTTTTATTGTTTACCAAGGCATTTTCTTCTTCCCCAGGTAAAGCAGAGTAACTGGTTGATACAGCCGATGAAAAGGAACATTGTTCAGTCTGTGCACTTCCTTGTTCAAAGGGCACATGACGAGATGTTCTTCTCCGATTGGTTCTCGAAAGGAAGGGCTTACCGCTGTCATAATCCCAGGTGTCACGTACCAGTTTCTTCTTTTTTCCTAGCCATGATTTCTTCTTCATGACTAATTAACTTACCCAATACTTTATCCAGAAATTCTGGATCAGTTTGAGTAATTAATTTACTGCAAGCAGAGTTTATTTCTTTACACAGCTCAGCCTGTTTAACCCTGTCACGTTCTACCAATATTGAAATCCATTCCAAAGTACATTTGTGAGCTGCAAGCACCCTCCTTTTGTGAAAACTACGATCTAGTTCATCCTGTAGATCAAACAAGGTGGAAGGATCTTTAAATGCTCTCAAACCCCGTGGAGTGATATCCAGTTCCAGATATTTCAGAAGACACTGGATTTTCAAAAAAAACAGATGTTTCTTTAAATAGTTTTTCCAATGAATCACATAATATCTTAATTATCCAAACTAATGGTAGCTGCACATCTTCTCCCAGCTGTGGAGAAAGGGTCAAGTAAACAATCATTACGCTTCACCCCCCATCTTTGCCAAACATTGGAGGGTTCACTTGAATTGCTGCCCGATCCCATAACAGCCTCTAAACGTGAAGTTGGTGGGGGCTTCATCCTCTTCAGAGTTTGAATTTGAAAGGAAATTATTCCCCATTCTTTGCTGTGAATCAGGCAGACAGACCATCCAGAAACACTCTCGGTAAATCCACATTGGGGTCACTTGCCATTCCAACCGTAAACCAAAAACCACAAAAAAAAAATAAGTAGAACAAACCAGTGACCACCAAATTCTTTTATTACTCCTGACATCTCGGCCGTAAGCCTTCAAGGAAGATAAAAACATGAGAAATGTCCCAAGTATACATACTATACTTTATTATTCAATAAAGTAATTAATCCAACAATTAAAACATATTAAGACCCTTAAAGCAGCAAGACTACATTTTACAAAATTCTCCAATTAAATTCTGAATTCATGCCTTTAGGGCTTAAAGTGTCAAACTTCAGAATATAAAGTAACTTATTTTTCAAACAAGAATCCAAGGGAACTTCATCAATTCTTTCTAAAACTGTGCCCTGTAAACCTGTTACAGAGCTTTGATGTGCATTTTGAAAATCTGTCGCTACTGAACTAGACTCTTTAACATTAATTATATCCCTGATATGTTCCAACAATCTCACTTTGAAAGCTCTTTGTTTTGGCCAATATAAACCTTATCACAAGGACACTTCAAGGCATAAACAGTGCCTTCTGTACTACATTTAAAACTACCTTTAACATTAAATTTCCTTCCATTAATATATTCAAAACTGTTGGTGACATATTTACAAGCTTTACACTTACCACAAATCTGAGTACCTACATAAGAAATAATAGGATGTATAATAACGGGGCATAATAAATTTACCTTTAACATTTTTCAAACTTCTCCCCACCCTATAAGATATTTTAAGTTGCTTAGGAAGCCATGGATACACTTCCTTTTTAGACTGAAGATAATTCCAGTAATATTTTACTAAATTAATCAAAGTATCACTAAAACAACTATATACAGTTGTGAAATATATATCCAGTCCAGAATTTCTTGAGTTACAATTATATTTAAGTGGCTTAACTAAACTCCCACTGTACTTATTGCTAACTTTAGATATTGCCTTAGAAATAACTTTTTTACTAAATCCTCTACAATAAAACATATTACTGTGTTTTTTAAATTTCCTCCTTTAATCCAGAATCAATATTACATAATCTATGCATCTGTAAGAGGAAACGGTAAAGGATCCAAAGGAGAGGAAGAGAGAGATTGGATTTCTGGGATGAGAGAAGGCCCTTGCCACTACTTCGAAAGCAGACTGACCAAAAGAAGCAGTGGCTGGCTGCACCGGGGCCAAAACCTCCAAAGAAGACAATTGTCAACCCTGCCCTGATCCATACCTCGAGGAAGGAGCTGGATCCGATCTATCTAGCACAGAAGCTCTTAGGGGCAAGGATGGCTCCAACAACACTGGAGTAGAATATGGTCCCCTGGACCTGACATGGATCCTTCAGATCTGGGATTCATCCCAATCTGAAGGGACAAGAGCAAAACCAGTCAGGGAAATTGTCGGAGCTAAAAGCCTTGCTATCTTTGGATCTGACACCAACTCCCTCTGGGCTCTCAGATTCGAGGGCTCCAAAGTCATAGGACAGATCAGAAAAGGAGATACGACTACATGGGAAATGGAGGGAAGGCTCAGGGATCTGATGGGAGACACAGCCGGAATAACCCCATCTGAATCTGACAAATTTTGTCATGATCCTCTCCATGTTGGCCTTGGAAAGACTTCTGGAGGATCTCCCAGATTATGTAGGGGACTGTGACCTCAATTCTCTCCTCGTAGTCTGATGAAAGGGGGAATGGAGCTGAGGGAATACTGGATCAACTGCGAATCTGGGTGAGTGAGTTTGTGGAGACAAAGTCGTCGGATCTGAGGTCTTTGGATCCAAGAGGTGTTTGGAAAACTTGACCAGTATGACAGTCGGATCTGATGCTTTTCTTTAATGATCCAAGGAAGCTGGATCTGAAATTCTTCAGATCTTCTCAGGAGGCTCCAAAGAAGCCACAGTGGATGGAGGAGTTTCAGAGATGGAGTAAGGGATCTCTTTCGAGACACCGAAGAAGTCTTAAGAGTGTTTACTGGGGGTTTGAGTCCCTGACACAGAAGAGGAAGATGGAAGCAGCAGTCCCTTAACCAATTTGTTCCTCCCATCAGAAACTGCTCTAAGAGTTCAATGCAGAACATATATAGCAATCAGTGTAACTATGTGCCTCTCCTAGACAGCAAACACACTCCCTGTGGGCATCAGAATTTGGAATTTTGTGGCCACAAGTCCATTTCTTAAAGCCGGTTGGTTTCTCGGCCATCAGTACAAAAGGAAGTAAGAGAGAAAAATACAGTTGTGTACACTTACCATAAATGTAGATGTTTGAGTGTATTCACTGTTGCAGTCATCACATTTGGGTTATCTGATTGCAGTAGCCCTCAGTCGGCTTGATTAACAAAGTCTTATGTCCTGCGTTGGTTGCTGTCTCTTCTTCCATGACGTCAGGTAGTCAGGGGTATAAAACATGCAGCCGACGCCATTACATCAGTTTTTCTTGCCTCAGATGTCAGGTGCCCCCTTAATGGGAAGCAATAAAATATTACTTATATATATATATATATAGAATATGTATGTATATATACATACACACACACACACACACACAAACAAGGATATGCCACCAAAAAAAGCAATTACACCAAAAAGCTTTTAAGCATAGTAAAGGAGAGTAGAGTTATAGCCAAAAAAAAGGTCAGGGGGCTGGAGGGAGGGTAACCAGGACTGCAAAAGTGAATACACTCGGACATCTACATTTATGGTAAGTGTACACAACGGTAATATGCTCTTTGTGTTTCACTGTTGCAGTCATCACATTTGGGTAGATTCCCAAAGCTAAGGATGGGAGGAGGAATTTAGATAGCATTAGGACCAGCTATAAGGCCCTGCAAGACTGCAGTGGCAAAGCCAGCTCTGGATTTAGAGAAAACTGGTAAATGGTAATGCTTGGTGAAAGTGTACAGAACTCCAGCTAGCAGCTTCTAGGATGTCCCTAGTAGGGACACCTCTGAGAAAGGCTGTAGAGGTAGATACAGTCCTGGTTGAATGGGGTCTGATCCCCTGGGGGATAGGTTTTCCATGGTGCTTATACCAGAAATTAATGCAATGGCCTATCCATTTAGAAATGGTTTGCTTTGAAATAGCCTTCCCCTCTGCCCCTTCAGCAAATGCCACCAGCAGTTGTTCAGATTTCCTTTGAGATTTAGTCCTGTCCAAATAAAATCTAAGTTGTCTGTGCACATCTAAGGAGTGTAGTATCCATTCTCCTTTGTTCGGTGGATTAGGAAAGAAGGTTGGAAAATGAATAGACTGATTAAGAGCCACACTGGATACCACCTTGCGTATGAAGGAGGGATTGGTTCTGAGGGGACACCCTGTCCGCATGAAATATGATGAAAGGCTCCACTGCCATAAGGGCCTGTAATTCAGATACCCTTCTAGCTGAAGTGATTGCTAAAAGGAAGGCTGTTTTCCAAGAAAGGAATTTTAAATCTGCACTAGCAGCTGGCTCGAAAGAAGGAAGAGTGAGTTTCTCCAAAGCAAAGTTAAGGTTCCAGGTAGGAGATGGGGCTCTCCTGGGTAGTCTTAAATTTTTGGCCCCTCTGAGGAACTGCTTGAGCAGTGGATGAAAGAAGAGGGGAGGTTCTGTGTTATAATGAGCTGAAATGGCTGAGGTGTAAATTTTGATGGAGGAAAAAGAAAGGCCCTTGTGAAGCATCTCAGTTAAGTATTGTAGAATCTGAGGTAAGCTGGGCGCTGCTGTGCTCATCCCTTGATGTTGGTTCCAAGCACAGGATCTTTTCCATTTTTCAGCATAAAACTTTCTACTACTAGGCCTCCTTGCCTCTAAAATGATATCCATCACTGGTTTACTAAGGGATGGTAAAGGAGAGATTAGGTAATTAGCCAGGCTGCTGGGTTTGAAGCTGAGGGTGTAGAATATGCTTCTCCTGCTGAGACAACAGAGTAGGGGTCTGAGGCAGGTGCCATGGGACCAACAGTGACACACCGCACAAAAAGGGGTACCAGTGCTGCCGTGGCCAGTCTGGTGCAATCAATATCATCCTTGGTTTGTCCTGTTTGATCTTTAGTAGTACTTTGGAGAGGAAAGGAAGAGTAGGAAAGGCATAAACTGATAGGTTTTTTCCAGCTGAAGGACAGAGCATCCACTTTCCAAGCTTGTTTGTGGGGAGTCCTTGTGCAACATTTGTCTAATTGGTATTTCTGGGGGGAGGCAAACAGGTCTATATCTGGGCTCCCCCATTTGTTTGTCAACATGTTGAAAGTCCTTGGTTCCAGTTTCCACTCATGTGGGTCCATGAGGTTTCTGCTTAGTTCGTCTGCCAGTGTATTTAGTTTTCCTGGCAGGAACTGAGCTTGTAGATGCACTTGGTAGCTCAAGGCTGTGTTCCACAGTGCCATGGCTAGTCTGCAGAGGGGGTAAGAATGGGTACCCCCCTGCTTGTTCATGCACCACATAACAGTAGTGTTGTCCTGGAAGAATGTGGTCCTTGAAGGCTGTCTGAGCATTCTGTGTAGCTAACATTTCTTTCTGATTGATATGCAGGTGCATTTGACTTGGGTTCCATTTGCCCTGAATGCACTTCCCTGCCAGGTGAGCCCCCATGCATAGTCTGATGCGTGGGTTGTTAGGGTTTGGGTGGCAGGAGGTAGACTGAATGGCAGTCCCTTGTTTTGGTGGCAGGCCTCTGCCCACCAGAGGAACTCTAATCGTAGGCAAGGTATGATAAGAATTATTGCTTCTAGATCCTGAGAATGTTGACACCATAGGCTTTTCAGATACCACTGTAATTTCCTCATATGCAGTCTTGCATATGGAATTAGAATAATGCAGGAGGCCATGAACCCCAAGGCTTGCAGAATTTGCCTTTCAGATAGCAGGGTTTTTGTGGCCACTAGTTTGAAGTAGGTTGTCAAATGAATTTGTTTCTCTGGCGTGAGGAAAGCCATCTGGGAAGTTGTATTCAAGCTTGCTCCCATGAAAATATTTGTTGACAGGGTACCAGGTGTGATTTATTTTCGTTTATGTTGTACCCCAGGCAGGTTAGCACCCTTTGTACAAAAGCCAGATGATTCAAATGTATGTCCTGGCTTTCTGCATGAATTAGACAATCGTCCAGGTATGGGTATATATGAATATTTCTTTGCCTGCAAAATGCAATGACTGGAGCTAGGCACTTTGTGAATACCCTGGGTGCAGTAGATAAGCCAATGGGCAGTGCAGAGAACTGATAGTGCATGTAGCCTGCTTTGAAGCGTAGGTATCTTCTGCAAGATTCCCTGATTGGGATGTGCAGGTATTTCCTTTAAATTGAGTGTTGCCAACCAGGCATCTTTTCCTAGCATAGGAAGCAACTGGTGAAGAGTTAGCATCTTGAATTTTGGAATCACCAAAAAGTTGTTTAGAGTAGACAGGTCCAGGATAGAATGCCATGAATTGTCTTTTCTGGGTACCAAGAAATGTCTTGAGTAGAAACCTTGTCCCTTTTCCTCTTCTACAGTCTGAATAGCCTTTATGCTTAAGAGAGAGTACTTGCTTTTGAGCCTCTGCCCACTGATTTGGGGGTAGATCTGGCCAACCGTTTGGGGTTGGTAATGTGTGGAAGTGAAATATGTATCCTTGGAAAACTATATTTAAAACCCATTTGTCCTGGGTAATGAGTTCCCAGTTTTTTGCATGTAGAGCAATCTTTCCCCCCAAAGGGGCAGTCAGTTGATAAGTGCTTGGAAGTCTTAAAATTAAGTCATTGAGGCAGTTTACCATAGGGGGGAGTTTTACCACTCCCAGATTTGGAAGTGGGGGCCCCCCACTGCTTAGTCCTGTGCATACCCTGGGACTGAAGCCTAGGTGTTCTGCTGGATCTGGGTTTGGACTGAAGGACTGGAAGAGGCAGAAAAGGACCAATTCTTAGAGGGCCAATGCCTACTAAATCTTGGAGGTTGTACTTGTCAGAAATCTTTAACAGTTTGCACAGATTTAGCTTTTTCCTCCATCTTTTTAAGAATAACTTCTGCCTTGTTGACAAACAGGCGGTCCTGATTTAAGGGAGCATCCAGTAATTTAGCTTTAACATGATCTGGCAAGGATTTCTCCTTAAGCCAAGCATGCTTTCTAAGTACAGACCCAGTTACAGCAGCCCTACAAGAAGCCTCCAGTGAATCAAAACCACAATGCAAAGCATGCTTTCCAACCTGTTCAGCAGAATGCATTAAAACCTGTAGATCCTTATTTTCAGCACAATCAGGAATCAACATCATTTTCTGTTTAAGCAATCCAATAATATGTTGCTGATACTTTAAGATATGAAACTGGCAGTTTAAGGCCCTAATGGCCAAGGTTGCAGAAGTGTATACCTTCTTACCCCACCTATCCAGCGCCCTGGAGTCTCTATTAGAAGGATTAGGACTTTTGGTAGTAGTAGCTTTAATGCCCTTGGGTCCCTGTGAAATGTCTCAGGATCCGCAGTAGGATTTTTAAAAAGGAACTTGAATGTCAGGAACCCTGTAATATCTATCAGGTTTTCTGGGAGCAGGAGGTAAAGGGTCAGAGGCCAAGTTAGATTCCGAAAAGGCATCATCAACAATATCTAGTACAGGAGGGATAGACATTGGTGTGTGTTGAGGCAGGAGTAAGAAATCCCTAAGCCTCTTTTTAGAATCAGAGAAATCCTGACCTTTCCAATGAAAATGCTCCCTAAGAGTATGCAGGGTTTCACCAAAAGAGGAATCCTCTTGGGGGGGGGGGGGTTTGAGTCTTCAGCATCAGAATCCTCATAGGTAGATAAGGGTAAATTCTTGTCATCTGAGGAAACAGAAATTTCATAATCCTGGTCAGAAGTATCATAAACTCAGTCCTAGGTCTCTTAGAGGGGGAAGGTTGGCTTACCCTGATTAAAGTAACAAGGTCGTCAGCCATTCTTATCATTTGTTTTTTAGGCACAGAGGCCTGACCATGTGGTCTGGGCGTCGGTTTTCTAGGCATGGTTCGAGTTTTAGGCCTTGAAGAAGATGGCATCTGTTTAATATGCAAGTCAGTAGGCCTGAATACACCCTCAGAAGCCGGAGCCTGCACAGTGGCTCCTGACCCATCCAAGGTAGAGACATCCGCAGGTTCCACAGTTGAAGCATCTTGCGGCATACGGGACTCCAAATGGTCTCAGTAGAGGCCTGCGAATCAAAAGTAGCGAGTATCAGGGGCTGCAAAAGCACCTCACTGAATACCGGCGAACTGGCGACTGACTTAGGAGAAGTGTCGTTGGCAGCTTTGGACCTAGGCGGCCTGTCTCAGTCTTTATCTTTGCGTTTTTTTCGGAATGTCGGTAATCGGACGGCTTACCGAAGACATATCTGGATAACTGAACTGAGCACCAAAATATACAGAAGCGAAAATATACAGACGACTGATAGTTGTTTAAATAAGGCACAAAACCGACAGCGAGGTACGCTGTGGTCAGGGCCTAGGCAAGGAAAACATTACGAATGAAAATCTTTATGAGGTATTTGCTTTCCACAAGAAATGCAATTATTTACTTTTACTGACATCTGTTTAGAGCAAGAAAAAGTTTCCCCAACGAGGTACTCAGCTTTTAGTTGAAGACTTCTGTTCTGAAACTCGAAAACGAAAATTTCAGGAGTTGGCCGACTGGCACTTACGAACTGCTTCTGCTTCGGGCACCGCACGGCAAGAAAGACTGATGTAATGGTGTCGGCTGCATATTTTATACCTCTGACAACCTGACGTCATGGAGGAAGGGACAGCAACCGACGCAAGACCCAAGACTTTGTTAATCAGGCAGACTGAGGGCTACTGCAAGCAGATAACCCAAACGTGATGACTGCAACAGTGAACCACGAAGAACATCTATATAACAGCATTTTTTTTGAGAGAGAAAACTACCAGGAATGGTAGGAAGGGTACCCCTTAGGGTAAGAAAGGCAGATTAACAAGGGAAAGACTGGTACCAACAATAGTACACATAAGACTACAAAGCTAGATAAAGCTAGCTACAAAGAATGCCTAATGGATGAAAAACTCAATAAACCTAATAAATGTAAAGAAAGGATAGCAAAAAGCTATAGGAAATATGACTCATTAAGTCTAATAATAAGCTGCTGAGAGGCGATCGGTTTGTGCAAGAGGGAGGCAAATCACATCTGAGGTATTGTAGGCTGACTGGGGCATTATGGATAGAGGGAGGAGCTCGAGAGTTTTTCTAAGAAATTTTAGTGAAGTGGAAGGTTTTCCCCAAAGGGGATCTTATCTGACTAGCCTTGTTGAAACTCTAGCTGACCATCGATCACTAGAAGCCATCAGGTAGAGTGGACTTTGATGATAAGAAAGTACTAAAGGTTTATCACCCTAACCACTGACTTTAGATGGCTCTCCTTAAGCTCTTCATCAGTTAGGGCACATGGAAGATGCCCTAAAGATTTGGGTGCTTGCTGGTTGTTATATCCTTGGCAGGATACAACCCATACAGCTTAGGTGTAGTGCAAAAGTCTTTAATAATGAACATTTACTACTCTCTATATAAGCATTAAGATCCTTTAACATAAAAGCTTGTATCCAAGGTGGAATGCAACAACAGGAGTGAAAAAAATGCATCCACACACTGCAAACATGATTTGCAACACCAACATTGTGGAAGCCTTGAAGGCTGCATAATTACGTGTGCAGGACTGCTTTACTTATATGGCTGCAGAAGCTATTAAGCAGTTATTATAGCAATAACCCACGCCTGGGAGTGGGTAATGCGGGATTTAACCACGGTTGGCATGGTTTGGTCCCGAGGGCGAAGTGGGTTATTGCTATTATACAATGACATTATTTAAGAAAATAAATAATTACTTTTCTTAAATAATGGCATTGTATAATGTCTCTTTGCTACCCTTCCGCAGCTGTCTGGTATTCCGCGGCAGTTCTGATGTACTGCGCATGCCTACGTAGTACATCAGAGCTGTGGGCAAAAGCAACGGAGAACGCAAGATCTCCATTGCTTTTTACTGTTTCGCTATGTTAAATGGGTTTAACATAGCGAGACAGCTTTAAAATAAGCAACGGAGATCTCCGTTACTTATTTTAAAGCTGTCTCGTTATGTTAAACCCATTTAATATAGCGAGACAGGTTTAAAAAAAAAAAGCAACGGAGATCGCAAGATCTCCATTGCTTTTTACACATTGTGTCGCTATGTTAAAGGAGTTTAACATAGCGAGACAGCTTTAAAAAAAGCAACAGAGATCTGCGTTGCTTTTTTTAAACCTGTATCGCTATGTTAAACTCTTAACATAGTGAGACAGTGTTTTATACTAACGGAAAAAGTCCGGGCGACCGGACCTTTTTCCATTAGTATATTGAGGGATTTAGAACGGGCACGCTGGTTGGGCTGGCCAATCAGCGTGCACGTTTTAGAGGAGGAATTGTATAATAGATAATAATGAAGTGGAAGCTGACTAACAATACCTACTAATGGTATATGCAAACAGCCTCTGCAGATTCAGTTAAATTACTTAAGTCGTCAGAACTTCACCAATGTATGCAAGTCATGAATTGTCACAGGTTTGACGAGCACAGAATTCTTGTCAGGCATTCAGAATTGTGCAAGCATGCATCTTAGAGGAACAGTGCCCTGGACTACATTTATCATTTATAGAAAAACAATCTAAAACAGATGGTTCTGCTTCCTCCAACAAATACTGGGCTTTAGCTGGTGGCTGATTACTGTCAGGCAAAACTTCTTTACAAAACATTACCAAATGTTTGGCATTTAAATCAGGAGTTATGTACTTACCATAACTTGGTATCTATGTTGCCCATTTACATTCCTCCTCACTGTTGGGTTATGGATCCGATCCTTGGATCTGACTCGGTCGTATTTTCTAGACTTTAGATCCCAGTCTTGAGTTACTCTCTTTTCCCATAATGCGTCACCCTCTCTTCAACACCTCGGATCAAGTTTGCTGCCTATGTCTGGTGATTTATAAAGGAATTAAAACTCAAAACTGGAACTAAAAAGTTCCTTAAATCATGCAATATCCTTCTAAAAACGATAAAGACAGGGGACGGCTGGGAGGGAAGGTGAGGAAGAATGAAAATGGACAACAAAGATACCAAGTTATACTAAGTACATTAGGTACATAACTCCTAAATCTGATTTTGTCATTTTCATTCTTCCTCACTGATGGGTTAGAGTCCCCAGCTACATAATTCTGGGGAGGCCCTCAAAGAGGGATATGCCGGAGCACTGTCAAAACAAGGAATGTCTGCTTCTGGAGATAATGCCAGTTTGTACTGCGTTACAAGTGTTTGATTCATAAGGCAAGTGAACTATAGTAAAGATATCCTAAAAAGAAACCCTGAAAGAAGGCCAAATAAGGAAGCCAAAGTTTTGGAGAAAGGGGATGCAGGAGCACTGTTGAACTATGGAAGGGACTGCTTCTGGAGACTATGCCCAACTGTAATGTGTCAAAATGTATGAAACTTCAAGCAAATGACCTTAGAATTGGTAATAGTAAAATAAATTGATAAGGTAGCCATAGATTTGCTAGAAAGGGTTCTAGGGTGACAATGCAATCCCAAACACTTGGCAGTAAATCAGCAAAATACAGTTAGAGGTCCATGGAAAGATTGCTGGCAACAATATGGCCATTTTGTTTGCTCCATTCTGGAGCATTTCTCCCTGGACCTCCACTGAAAACAGGATCTGTGGAACCTAGTCGGACTTTCCCGGTCAACAAATGTTAAATAAAATAAATAAAAAATAAAATAAATAAAAATTTTGAGCATAGGGAAAGATTGCTCCAGAGGAACACTTTGAGTTCATAGAAAAAAAATGAAGGTAATCTAGGTATACAAAGCCTGAATCTGTGTTTTTCATAAAATAATTTAAAATCAAAATTAGTCTCTGGTTCAGGGATCCTCCATGGGTAGGGATAAGAAGGGCTGAACCACCACAATATCACTGGAAAAGAGGATGGTTTACCAGGAAAGTAATTTCTGTATCACAGCTCCTTCAAATGGTTTCTGAGTCAGCCTCTGAAGAATAACGGAGATATCAAGGTGGAGAAAGATCTTATATAGGGGATCTATGCAGAAGGATTCCTTTCATAAAGGCTTTGCATAACCTGGAAAAAGACAGTGAGGATGTGTCTCTTCCAGCATGATAACTGGATACAGCAGCCAAATGGAACTTTATTGTAAGAAAAACCTATCCGCATCTTTAAGGAGCATGGGACAGAACGGCAGACAACCCATGCGGTCAGGATGGGAACATGGATATCGAGGTGCTTGATTTTTAAAGGGCAAGATAAGAGGGACTGATTGGGCTCCAGAAACTAAGGGGAATAATTCAAAAGAGAACAGAAAATGTGGAAGCATGCCTGACAAGGTCAACAAGGACCCTGAAGATGACAGAACTCTGCAACCTGCTTGACATCTATAGAAGCTTGGAGATCAACGGAAGCGGTGGGTATACCTACCGGAGCTGGAGGGTCAATACTGAAACAGAGCAACCCTCAGGGACTCCCCCGAAGGATGATCAGAGGGAAATATCTGCTGCATTTGTTGCCTAGGGAGAAGCAAAAGGTTGTGGCAAGGTTGGTCTCAACATCAGAAAAACAGGTGCACAATCACTATGGTGGGAAGCAAATTCAGACTACACAGACTACAACTGACAAATATTTTACATTCTGTTTTTATCACTCTGGAATAATCCTGTTAGAAGTGAAACTTTTGATAGTGTGATTTGTTTTTGTGCTATTTTTACACACAATGCCTGCTAATTATATAACTAATACTCAGGGGTCAACTTTTTTTTTTTTTTACACATATATACATATACAAATACATACATATATATGTATATAAATATATATTTCTCCTGTAATTAAAGAGCCACTTATGAGGAATCAGAGTGTACATACCCAGTCTGTCTACCAGAGCAGTGGACTTTCCCCGACATATGTGATGCAATAAAAAGTGGTTTGAAGATATTACCCATTTCCAAGCCTTCATGTCCGGTCTGCACAAGGGATAAGAAAGTACAGTTGTGTACACTTACCATAAATGTAGATGTTCGAGTGTATGCACTGTTGCAGTCATCACACTTGGGTTATCTGCCTGCAGGTAGCCCTCAGACGGCCCAAATACCAGAGTCTTAGTATTTCTGCGTCAGATGCTGTCATTTCTTCCATGATGTCAGGTCATCAGGGGTATAAAACAGGCAGCCGACGCCATTACATAAGTTTTTCTTGCCCCAAATAGGGAGCTAGTATATGGTGGGGAAACACCACCAGTAAAAAAGTAAATACCAGTGTCATTAGGAATAGCCATAGACAGGAGAGGTAGATAGACAGAGAGAGCCAGGGGGCTGGAAGGGAGGGAAACCAGGACTGCAACAGTGAACACACTCGAACATCTACATTTATGGTAAGTGTACACAACTGTACTATGTTCTTCGTGTTTCACTATTGCAGTCATCACACTTGGGTTGATTCCCAAAGCTGAAGAAGGGTGGAGGCAGTCAAGAAGTGTTAGGGCTGCCTAGTATGCCTTGCAAGACTGCTGTAGCAAATCCTGCCCTGGATTTGGAAAAGATAGGTAAGTGGTAATGCTTTGTGAAGGTGTGTACAGAACTCCAGTTTGCAGCTTCCAGGATGTCTCTGGTAGGGACTCCTCTGAGAAATGCTGTAGAGGTAGACGTAGCCCTAGTGGAATATGTTCTGACCCCCTGAGAGGTTGTTTCTCCATGGTGCTTGTAGCAGAAATGGATGCAGTGAGCTATCCATCCATTTGGAAATGGTTTGCTTTGAAATGGCCTTACCCTCTGCCCCTGTAGCAAAGATGACTAGCAGTTGGTCAGATTTTCTGAAAGGCTTAGTCCTATCATGGTAGAACCTGAGCTGTCTGTGCATGTCCAAAGAGTGCAGGATCCTTTCCCCTTTATTCTGAGGGTTAGGGAAGAAGGTTGGCAAATGGCTGGATTGATTTAGAGCCACACTGGACACCACCTTAGGGATAAAGGATGGGTTAGTCCTGAGGGAAACCCTGTCAGCATGGAAAATAATAAAGGGTTCCACAGCCATTAGTGCCTATAACTCAGACACTCTTCTAGCTGAAGTTATGGCTAGAAGCAAGGCTGTTTTCCAAGACAAGAATTTTAACTCTGCTGAAGCAGCAGGTTCAAATGGGGGAAGCGTCATCTTTCCCAGTACAAAGTTAAGGTCCCAGGCAGTAGTGGGTGTTCTCCTTGGGGGCCTTAAGTTGTTAGCCCCTTTCAGGAACTGTTTGATGAGAGGGTGAGAAAATAGAGGTGGCTCAGTATTGTAATGAGCCAAAATGGCAGAGGCATGAATCTTAATGGAGGAGAAGGATAGGCCTCTGTGGAGTAGCTCTGCTAGATAATCCAGGATAAGAGGTAAGGAGGGCACTGCTGTGTCCTTTCCTTTAGACTGAATCCAAGAACAATATCTTTTCCACTTTTCAGCATAGGATTTCCTAGTACTAGGTCTTCTGGCTTCAAGAATGAAGTCCAGCACCTGTTTGCTTAGGGTTGCTTGTGGAGTATTCAAGGAATAAGCTAAGCTGCAAGATTTAGGGTTTGCAATTGTGGATGCAAAATCTGTCCCTCCTGCTGAGACAGCAGGGTAGGGGTCTGCTATAGGTGCCAGGGTGGCACCATTGTCAGGCTGCACAGGAGTGGGCATCAGTGCTGGAAAGGCCAGTCCAGGGCAATCAGAAGTGTCCTTGGCCTGTCTTGTTTTATCTTGAGTAGTACTGTTAAGAGAAGGGGCAGAGGGGGAAAGGCATAGATTGAGAGGTTTTCCCATTGAAAGGATAGGGCATCCACCTTCCAGGCCCTGCTGTGAAGGTTCCTGGTGCAGTATTTGCTTAACTGGTGGTTCTTGGGGGAGGCAAAGAGATCCACCTCTGGTGTCCCCCACCTCTAGATCAGAAGGTTGAAGGTGTTGGGCTCTAATTTCCACTTGTGTGGGTCTAAGGAGATTTCTGTTTAAGTCGTCTGCCAGTGAATTTTGTAGACGGACTTGGTTGTTCAAAACTGTGTTCCACAGGGCCATGGCTAACCTGCAGAGTGGGTAAGTATGGGTTCCCCCCTGCTTGTTTATGTACCAAATAACTGTGGTGGTGTCTGTTTTTATCAATAGTTGCCCTATGAGGATTAGGTATCTGAAAGATGTCAGAGCATTCTGTACAGCTAGCATCTCTTTTTGACTGATGTGCAGGAGAATCTGCGTTGGACTCCAGTGGCCCTGAATGCACTTGCCTGCCATGTGAGCCCCCCTTGCATAGTCTGATGCTTCTGTGGTCAGGGTTTGGGTGGCATGGGGTTGAGTGAAATGCAGTCCCTTGTGGTGGCTGCATGCTTCTGCCCACCAAAGGAACTCTGCTCTTAGACAAGGTATGATAGGAATGCCTATTTTCAGGTCCTGAGAATGCTGGCACCAATGACTTTTTAAGTAGCATTGAAGTTTCCACATATGCAATCTTGCATATGGAATTAGCAGAATACAGGCCATGAACTGTAGGGCTTGCAGTATTTTTCTTGCAGATAGCTGGGTTCTGGTGGAAATTTGTTTGAAGTAGTGTGCCAGATAGACCTTTTTTTCCGAAGTGAGAAATGCCATCTGGGAAGTTGTGTCCAAGCTTGCTCCCAGGAATACAATCTTTTGACTGGGTACCAGTTGAGATTTCTTTTCGTTGATGGTGTACCCCAATGAAGTGAGAAGGCTTTTTACAAAGGCCAGGTGCTGAAGCAGCAATTCCTGACTGTCCGTCTGAATCAGGCAGTCATCCAAGTATGGGTAAATTTGGATATTTCTCTGCCTGCAGTATGCAATGGCTAGAGCCAGGCATTTTGTGAATACCCTGGGCGCATTAGATAAGCCAAAGGGAAGTGCAGAGAACTGATAGTGCATAGATCCTGCCATGAAACTTAGATATTTCCTGCTAGACTCCCTTATGGGGATGTGCAGATAAGCTTCTTTTAAGTCTAGGGTGACTAACCTGGCATCCTTGGCTAGCATAGGGAGAAGCTGTTGCAGGGTAAGCATCTTGAATTTTGGGACCACCAGGAAGGTGTTGAGAACTGAAAGATCCAGGATTGGGCGCCAAGAGCCCTCTTTCCTGGGCATCAGGAATAGTCTGGAGTAGAAACCCTGACCCCTTTGTTCTACTGGAACAGGCTGAATAGCTCTGATATTGAGCAGGGAAGGTATTTGCTTTTGAGCCTCTGCCCACTGGTTTGGAGGAAGGTCTCGAAACCTGCTTGGGATATGCAGTGAATGCAAATAAAATGTGTACCCCTGGGATACAATGTTGAAGACCCATTGGTCCTGAGTGATGGACATCCAGTTTTTTTCATGAAGGGTTAGTGTTCCTCCTTGGGGCACAAGCACCTGGGCAGGGCTGGGGAATAGAGCTGAGAAGTAATTGTGAACTTTTTCCATAGGGAGGTGGCTTACCACTCCCTGTTTTAGGGGTGGGGGCACTCCATTGCTTAGATCTCTGCATACCCTGAGACTGTAGTCTAGGTGGTCTGTTTCCCCTGGGTCTTGTC
The DNA here is from genome assembly GCF_019279795.1 of Protopterus annectens. NCBI lineage: Eukaryota > Metazoa > Chordata > Ceratodontiformes > Protopteridae > Protopterus > Protopterus annectens. The sequence goes on along the minus strand of NC_056735.1, from coordinate 734,037,912 downwards.
TGGGAAGGCCTGGAGGGGGCTGGAAAGGACCAGTGTTTTGAAGGGAAATGCCTACTGAATCTAGGTTGCACTTGCAAGAATTCTTTAACAGTTCGCATAGATTTAACTTTTTCTTCCATCTTTTTAAGAAGAACTTCTGCTTTGGTGCCAAACAAACAGTCTTTATTTAAAGAAGCTGTGAAGACTGGGTGAAGACAGGTGAAGGCTGTCAGCCTAGCTTGATAGAATTTGTAGATAATTCTGTCACTTGTAAATATTAATGTAAGCCACAGGCTAGTCTTAAACGGAAAAAAATACTGTTACATGTGGAACTGCAAAAATGTAACAACAGTGCACTCTGCTGTAAGGAAGCTAAGTCAAGCATTTTATGACTGTCTTTGATAATTTAAAATCGGCTACGGCCGGTCTAGATGAAGGAATTCTTGCTATTGTTTTAAGGCCAAAGTTAATGGCCAGAATTTGCATGCATAAATGTCCTTAATGGCTTTGCTTCCAGACCTGGTGTGACCTTACTAAAGAATGCAGCCTGGTAGCCTGGGAACCCCAGGAAAGTGTGAAGAATGATGTAGTGTGAAATCAGGATTGTGATATCAATTTAAACAGAGAGAATCAGAGAGCATTAAGCATTTTTGTCTTGACCATCCAACTCAGCACTGCCTTTGCTCTATATGTAAGTTTATCTTAGACTTGTGTTTTCTCTTAGAAATAGCTAGAAACTAGAAAGTTTAGACTGTTTTCAGTGATGTCAGAACTGTACTACTGAATTATTTTAAGTATTTCTCTGTGATCTCTGAATTCTTGATTAGCACTGGGTAGTAAAAAGTATTGTCTTGTGTTTTTAATTATTTATTATTAAATATTTTTAAACCCTTGTAACTGTGGCTGTTTTGTGTAGAGATAACTTAAGCTCTAGAGTACATTGCATGTATATAGTAATCCTGTACCAAGTCACTCTAATAAGCCTTGAATGTTTAGTCACATTTACCAGTTGGATAAAAATATTGCGCAGTAATAATTGGACACCCTTTTAAAGGCCTTTGAGTAGTTGATCAATATTAGTAGGTGGTGGCAGCTGATACTACCATATAGTCTGGGAAAAAGGGGCACAGCTGGAGAACCTGTGTCAGCCTTCCCCAGGAGTGTCTGTGTGTTTGTATAAATTCTTCTCAGAGTTTGTGTGTGTGTCAGCTACTTGGGCAGGGCCATGAAGCACTGGTTGGACAGAGAGGGTGCTGGAGGTTTAGCTTGCCTACTAGGCTGAGATCTGGACCCTATAGCTGTGCCAGTGGGGAGTCTTATTGGGGACCTGGAGAGCAAGGGAGCGACCAGCCCTGGACTGTGATCTCTGAGTGCTCTTAAGGGAAATTGCACTTTACTGTGTGTATTTGTTATACTTTCCTTCTATATGAGACGCCCCTCACTGGTCTTAGTAGTGAGGATTGAGGCTCCTTGATTGCTGGGCCAGGGCATGGGTGTCACAGGAGCATCTAGTAATTTGGATTTGACATGATCTGGCAAGCTCTGCTCCTTCAGCCAGGCATGTCTTCTCAATACAGAACCAGTGACTGCAGCCCTGCAAGATGCTTCTAGGGCATCAAAGTAACACTGCAAAGTATATTTACTGACTTGGTTTGCAGAATGCATTAGCTCTTGTAAATCTATATTTTCTGCAAAATCTGGAAATATTACCATTTTCTGTTTAATTAGTTCCATAATATGTTGCTGGTACTTCAGCATGTGAACTAGCAATTCAATGCCCTGATAGCAAGAGTTGCAGAGGTATATACCTTCTTACCCCATCTGTCTAAAGTTCTGGAATCCCTGTCCGAAAGGGTAGGATTTTTGGCTGTAGTAGCCTTAATACCTTTAGGTCCCTGGAAAATTCTCTGGATCAGCAGTAGGATTCTTGAAAAAAAACTTGTGGGAATCAGGTACTCTGTAGTACCTGTCAGGTTTCCTAGGGGCTGGTGGTAAGGTGTCTGGAGTAAGACTGGATTCCATAAAAACACCATCCACAACATCCAGGACAGGGGGTATAGTTAAAGGCCTGTGCTGAGGCAACTCTAAAAATTCTCAGAGTCTCTTTTTGGACTGAGGATAGTCTTGGTATTCCCAGTGGAAATGCTCTCTTAAAGTATGCAAGGTTTCACCAAATGAAAAATCCTCTGGAGGGGAGGCAGAGGGGATGGATTCCTCTGCATCTGAATCTTCATAGGCTGATAAGGGCATGTCCTGATAATCAGAAAGGTCAGAGTCATTGGATTCCTGGTCTGTAGAATCTGAAGGTAACTGAATTATTTCACTCTTAGCAGGGGAAGGCTGGCTTCCCCGAAATAGCATAATAAGGTCTTCAGCCATTCTAAGCATTTGTTTCTGTGGCATGGGAGCCTGAGCATGCGCTTTGGTCGTCTGTTTTCTAGGCGTAGTCCGTACTCTGGGCCTAAGAAACTCAGTAGTTTTGGCTAAAAATGAAGTCGGTCTGATTCGAACATCAGTAGGATGGCATACACCCTCAGAAGCCAGTGCCTGCACAGCGGATCCGGACCCATCCAAGGTAGAGACATCCGCTGGTTCCATAGTCTAAGAAGCAACTCGTAGCATACCAGATTCCGAATGGGTCTCAGCAGAGGCCTGCAACTCCATAGAAGAGGGCATCAGAGGCTACAAAGGCTCCTCACTGAGTATGGGCGGACTGGTGACTAGCTTAACGGAAGTGTCGTCGGCAGGTTTGGACCTATGCGGTTTGTCTGTGTCTTTATCCTTACATTTTTTTCAGAAGATCGGTAGTTGGATGGCTTACCGAAGCCATTTCAGAATACAGAGCGAAAGAATTTAGCAACAAAGATAGCCCGCCGACGAATGGTTCGGGTGTTAAACAAGGCACAAAACCGACAGTGAGGGATGTCGTGGTCTGGGCCTAAACAGGTGACGCGGTAAGAATGAAAATCTCTGTGAGGTATTTGCTTTCCAAATGCAAGACAATTGTTAACTTTTTCTGACATCGGTTAAAGCAAGAAAAAAAGATCCCCAATGGTGTACTTAGCTTTAGAAGACTTCAGCATGATCAACACGAAAATTAAAATTTCAGGTAGCGGCCGACCGGCACTTGCGAGCTCGGCAAGAAAGACTGGGGTAATGACGTCGGCTGCCTGTTTTAAATCCTTGACGATCTGACATCATGGAAGAAGCGACAGCATCTGACGCAGAAATACTAAGACTCCGGTATTCGGGCTGACTGAGGGCTACCTGCAGGCAGATAACCCAAGTGTGATGATTGCAACACAAAGAACATCAGATTCCTCTTCGTTTGATATACCAAACTACTAAGTTGACGTCGTGTATTGTGATAGTCCCCAGACAGAGAATATCCTCAGATGCTTACAACACGAGTAGGAAGCTCCTGTCTCTAGGACGTTGTAATGCAATCTGATCTCCAGGGAAAACTCCATGCATTGGGCCATCCTTACCTGATTTGCCCCCCACCCCCACCCCACTCCATTTGAGAAGTGTTCAGTTCAATGTGGTTATGGGGGGCAGCCTGCCTGGTAACATGTCATCCATCTGGACCCGCTAGCGAAGATGACGTCTGCAACTTAGTTTCATAGGAACAGATAGAGCTGGCAGGAGAGAGACTGCTGAATAAGCAAGGTCCAGAGAAGGAGTTGCATAAAAAAATCTTGCAAGAAGAGGGACTAGTATCATGGCAGGCGACGAAGAACCAGGAGCTTGCAGGATTAATCTTGTTGGAAGGAATGGAAGTGACAGCAATAACCCACACTTGAATTCTTAAAGATGTGATGCGTCAAAAGAAGCAAAGAGGCTATCCAGTTAGCAGCACTGAAAAGAGAGCCTATGAATTCCAAGTTCTGTACAGGTGATAGATTCAATTTTGATAGATTTGTAATAATGTGTAGTGATCTGTGGATTTGATTCAGGTAATCCCTGGCCTTTAATAGTTGATGCCTGGTTAAAGCAATAGGGAGCCAGTCATTTGAGATGCAGGAAAAGAACATTGAATCCTTCAGCCTCCGGTGAGCAGTCACTACTACTATGCTCTTGAAAGGAAAAAGCACCCAGAGGACTGTGGTGAGTCTGAAGGGAAGAACTCTAAAATGATAGAGACTGGCTCCCATTTGGAAGAACAGATGTCTCCTGAGGGGCCTGTTTAATCTGATGTAATAGTACGTGTATTAAAGATATATAGAGTACATCCAATCATCCTTTCCAACATCCAATCCAACCTTTCACAGAAGTGGCAGGATGCACTAAACAAAGGCCATGTGGGACTATGACTTCTCTACATATAGACTGCTTAGATCCAAAAAAGGGAATTATAGTAACCTCTGCTTATTATGTTTGGCACCCAAGCCCTGACTGTTAAGCTGGTCCAGGTGGACAGGTGCCGTGAAGACAATCTCCCACTCCTGCCTCCATGGATGAGCAGTCAGATAGCACTTCAGGGGCACTGATAGGGTCTGTCAGAGAGATTTTGAAGCCCTAGCTCTGCGAAGCACCTTTGCTTCTAGGGTCCAAGCCCAGACACCTAGCCTCCTAAGAATGCCTGTATCCCTGAAACAGACAAGCAGATTCAGTGGGCACATCCAGTCACTAGAGAGCGGAGCAAGCGAAAAGTCAAAGTGGGTCCGACTCCAAGAAGTGTCAAGAAGGAAAGAACAGACATAAGACCCAAAGGGTATGTTATAGCACAGTACCGTATCCATTTACTTCTGGGATAGAGCATTATAATGGAGCTGTAATGGCCAAATTTGTTGTGCAAATGAAGCAGTTAACTGTAGAGAATGGCCAGCAAGCCAACTCCTTTAAAGAAGGAGGGCAAGGTTAGTTTCAGAATCCCAGCCGTACGGGAATAAGAAGTTATGTACTCACCATAACGTTCCATCTGAGTAGATAAACTTCATTTGTCAGCAACCTGTGGGTATCAGATCCGACTTCGGATCTGAGCCGGCAGTTTTCAACAGCTTACATCCGAGCTCCTAGCTCCTCCCCTACCCCATAAACCCCTGCCAACCTGACTGACCTCAGATCAAGTTTGCCCCTAAGCAGCAACTGCTACAGATTTATCAATTTCAAAGATTATCTCTGAAGACAACAAATGTGAACAATCAAAGGTCAGGGGGAAGGAGGGGGGGACAGTTGCTGACAAATGAAGTTTATCTACTCAGATGGAATGTTATGGTGAGTACATAACTTCTTAATCTGAAGTAGCTAACTTCATTTGTGCAGCAACCTGTGGGACAGAGTCCCCAGCTACCTGAACCTTGGGCGGCCATCATGGAAGGATGTTCCGGAGCACTGCAGAGCCAAAGGATGCTCTCCCTCTGGAGATCATATCCAGCTTATAATGGTTTATAAAGGTATGAGATGAGGCCCAAGTGGCAGCCGAACAAATATCATCTAAGGATACCCTGGATCTAAAAGCAGCAGAGGTAGACATAGAGCGGGTAGAATGGGCACGGACTCCCTGAGGTGCGGGCCTACCAGAACTTTCATAAGTCAAAAGAATGCATTGCGAGATCCATCGAGACAATGTGACTTTAGATACCGATTTACCCAAATTAATTTTGGCAAAGGAGACGAACAACTGGTCGGATTGCCTGTGACCAGATGTCCTGTGAATATAGAATAGAAGTTGTCTATGCACATCTAAAGAGTGTAGTTTGTATTCTCCTTTGTTTTGGTAATTAGGAAAGAAAACTGGCAGGTTAATGGACTGATTGATATTCGATTCGGAAGCAACCTTAGGGAGAAAGGAGGGATTGGTCCTGAGGTAAACTCTATCCTTGTGGAAGGTTAGATACGGGGGTTTCACACAAAGGGCTTGAATTTCAGAAACTCTTCTAGCCGAGAGATCCACTGAAGCTGCAGGCTCAAAGGGGGAAGTTGTCAAAGCCTGAAGCACTAATGTCAAATCCCACGGAGGTACCACTTCCTTTACCGGAGGTCAGAGTAAGAAGGTGCCCTTCAGAAAGGTCTTGCACAGTTTTGAAGTGATCAAGGGACGCATATCCTGTCCAACATGATAGTGAGAGATAGCTGCTAGTTGCACCTTGACAGTGGAACAGCTAGCTCCCTGGTCGAATAGTCCTGATAAGATGTCTAACACAGCAGGTAAAGGAGCTGTGAAGGGATCCAAGTTTTGACGTTCCGCCCAAATAGAGAAATGTTTCCATTTGCTACTGTAAATCTTCCTAGTAGAAGGCTTGTGGGCTGCTACTAGAATAGCTTTGACTGGGGAAGAGATGCCGGGAGTCCTAGCTAGGAGTGGAACTGGAGCAGCCAAGCTGTGAGCTTGAGGCTGTCCAGGTTCGGGATTGGGAGACCCAGAGGGTGGGAAATCAGATCCGGGAGGGGATCTAGAATCCAAAGAGGATTCACCAGATGAGACCAAAGGTAAGGAAACCAGGTTTGACGAGGCCAGAATGGGGCAATGAGGATAATCCTGCTCCCCAACCGACTGGCTTTCTGTAGAAACTTTAGCATCAGGGGGAGAGATGAATAAGCATAAAGCAGACCGGGAGGCCAAGCATGCACCAGAGCGTCTCTCAGGTCTTTCCCGACTTGGGGAAATAAAGCAAAATAACTGTTGCATTTGGTGTTTGAGGGAGAGGCGAAAAAATCGCAATAGGGCTGCCCCCACTTGGCAAAAATCTGATTCGCTACATGCGGATTGAGGGACCACTCGTAAGGGGAAAGGATGGTGTGACTGAGTCTGTCCGCCAGGATGTTGGACCGTCCCGGAATGTGCGTTGCAATGAGGAAGCGGTTGGTGGAGATTGCCCATTCCCACACTCTCATGGCCTCTCAACAGAGTGGTTAAGACCTGGTTCCCCCCTGTTTGTTGATGTACCAGACAACCGACATGTCCATCTGGATCGCAATTGTCCCTACAGGAAGAAGGTCGTGAAGTGCTTGCAATGCTAATAGCACTGCCCTCACCTCTAGGACAGTGATATGCAAGGAGGTCTCCGTATCGTTCCACGAGCCTTGGACAGTCCTGCCTGAAGAGTGCCCCCCCCCACCCGAGGCGAGAGGCGTCCGTGGTCACCGTGGCAAGGGGAGGGGCCATAGAGAAGGGGCATCCCGTGCGGAGGTCCGGAGATTGCAGCCACCACACGAGAGCCCTCTTGCAAGCCCTACTGAGGGGAATGGGATGACTCAGAAGGTAGCGATGAAAAGACCACTGGACTTGGAGGGTCCATTGTAAGACCCTCGTGTTCAGACATGCCATTGGCAACAAACTGATTGCCGCTGCCATTGAGCCTAGAGCCCTCAGGACCAATTATGCAGGAGGAGCTGAAGATTGAAGGATGGCCCGCACATGAAACTTCAGGGTTTGAAGTCGCTCTGGAGTTAAGAAGGCTACAAAATTGATCATATTTAACCTGACCCCGATGAAATCTATGACCCGAGTCGGGGTGAGAGCAGATTTGTCCATATTTATTGTGATCCCTAGCCAGGGAGCAAGGCGAAGAAAATAGTTCCTGGCTGTGCAGAGTAGATGCCTTGTTGAGGCGGTCAGGATCCAGTCGTCCAGGTACGGAAAAACCTGAATTCCCTGGAGTCTCAGGTGGGCCGCTATCACTGCTAACACTTTGGTGAACACCCTGGGGGCTGAGGTGAGACCAAAGGGAAGAGCCCTGAATTGGCAATGACTGGCCCCTAGCCGGAAGCGGAGGAACCTCCTGGATCGCCTGTCCATTAGAATGTGGTAGTACGCATCCTTGAGGTCTATCGAGCACATCCAATCGTTCTCTCGTAATAGGGGGCGAATGGATTGAAGAGTGACCATCCGGAACTTTTCTTTGGTTACTGACAGGTTCAAGAGGGAGAGATCGAGGATTGGTCTTAAGTCCCCCGTCTTTTTTGGAACCAAAAAGAACCTGGAGTAATAACCCATATCCGAGCTGGTCTGGGGGGGACGTGTTGGATGGCTCTTTTTTCTAGGAGCTGCTGGATTTCCGCAGCTGCGACCTCCCTCTGATTGGGTGGGACATCGGGGAGGTGCTTGGGGAAGAGAAGAGGGCAAGAGAAGGGGATCTGGTAACCTCTGGATATGACGCGAAGCACCCAGAGGTCTGTTGTGATGGACTCCCAAGCTAACAGGTGCCTCGAGAAACGCCCCCCGACTGCCTCCAGAGTAGAGCAGTCGGGCAACCCTTCAGGGCTGTTGCGTGGGCTGGTCAGAGAAAGGTTCTGTGGACCCAAATTTCTTCGGGCCCCCTCTGCCTCTAGTGTGGCGTCCTCCCTGTCCTCCTCTGCCGCAGAAGGACTGGGGGTCCGGAGCGGACTGGGACTGTTGCGACTTCCAGAACAACATCTTCTTCTGTCCCTTTTAGTTCTTGGAGAAGGACCTCTGGGGAGCACAGAAGTAGACTCCGATGGCAGACAACGTCTTCCCATCCTTTTCGCTCTGGACCAAGGTGTCGCGAACGGTCTTCCCAAATAGGGCAGAACCATCAAAAGGGGCATTTGTGAAGGACGCCTTGAAGGGTTCTGCGAAATCACAATGCCGGAGCCAGGCCTGACACCTCATGACGAGACCTGCTCCGCTGGCTCTAGCGGCTCCTTCCATGGCATGGGATAGTAGCCACATAGTAGTATTAGAAATGGACCTAAGAGTGGCCATACGGGTGGAGTACAGTTGTTTGTCCTCCGCCGACATGGACTCCGGGGGTGACGCAGTGTATTCCTTAATAAGATCCCGCTGCAGCCGGATAACGTGTGCCATATAGTTCAGTGACCTCACCGAGAAGGACGTTGAACTAAACACCCGCTTCCATAAGCGGTCCATCGCTCGGGACTCCTTGCCCGAGGGGGTGGATTGAGGGGCACTCCTGAGCTAGTTCCCTCTTAGTGGCCGCCGCCATCAACATGGCATCGACGGGGGGACCCTTGCTCCAATGGGGCCTATCTGCAGGGGGACTGAGGATCCTGTCAGAGCACTTCAGGACTAGCTCCACAGTGTCCGGCTCCTTCCACGCCCTGGTGGTAATCAGGTCCACCAGGGGGTCAGCCGGAGGGGACACCCAAGAGGTAGAAGGGCCTGCTTCAAACGCCTCCAGGAACACGGACTCGTCCGAGGTTGGCTTTGGGGCAGACCACCCCCCTCTGATCCTGAGCATTTCCATAACGTCTCCAAAGGGGACATTCTCGGGGGGGTGACCTTGGGGAACCTTCCCCTTCCTCCAAATCCGTGTCTTCGGTCAAGGACTCAGGGGAGTCCAAGTGCCTCCTCTTGCATTTCTGCTTGTGGGGGATCTCCTTGGGGGGGCTGTCTGAGGAGGCCTCACCAGCAACATCCCGTTCCAGGGGAACGACCTGGGACAATGAAGCAGGCTGTCCCTGGGGCCGGGTGATGGAAAGGTGTGCGGGGTGGAGCTGTGGCAAGGACCGGGGGCCTGGAAGCAGTCAACAGAGCCCTCTCTACCAAGTCGAACGCCGAGGGAGAGCTGCTCTCTCTGGGATCCGAGAGCGGACCCACACTCGGATCCGAAAGGCGGACCGGGGCCGGCGCCAAAGCAATCGGATCCGAAGGCCCAGTATGCTCCGACCTGGATGGTGCTGAAGCTCGGAAGCTCAGCCCTCGGCTCCGAGAGCTCGGATCTGACAAAAATGGAACCGACAGGCTCGAGGGAAGAGTTGGCGCCGAAGTACCCAAGACTGTCGGCGCCGACCCACCCCCCGGTTCCAAGGCTGCCTGGCTCCGAAAGCTCCGAACCCGGGAAGCGGGACGGAGAAGGAGCTATTGGGGCAAAGAAAGGGGTCAAGCTCCCCCCCGTAGGGAGGGGAGGCAGGAGCACTCCCATCTGCAGTTGGGCCTGGAGGAATCTTCGCATCATCCGGTCCAAGTCTGCATCGGAAAGGCTGCGCGTAGATCTCAAAGAGGCCACCGTGGCGGGACGGGAGTGCCGCCTCGATGACCTGGAAGGAGATCGGGTCTCCTCCTCCTCAGGACCCGGTGAAAAACAAGGGGACCGGATCCAAGGAGGAGGAGACCGGGAAGCCCTGGAGGGAAAAGACTGCTTTGCCAGGGGAGCCAAAGCGGAGGCCTCGGCCCTCCGTTTGTGGTGCTTCTCCCTCCTCTTGTCTTTTCTGGCCTCCCTCTCCTCCAGGCCTACAGCGGGAGGTTGAGTCCCGGCTGGGGGGAGAGAGGGAGGAGTGGCCACTGAAGCCGTGGAGGTAGCCACAGTAGGACCGGAGGCCGAAGCCGAATCTGGGGGCAAGAGACCCGCCAGGATCAGCTTGGATCTCCAGTCCTTGAGTGCCCTGGGGTTGAACACCGCGCAGATGGTACACCCAGAGGAAAGGTGTCCAACCCCAAGGCACAGAACACACAGAGTGTGGCCATCAGCCGGTGAAAGCTTATTGCCACACTCGGTGCACTTCGAAAAGATAGGTTTTGGGGCCTCAGACATTTTTAAAATTAAGAAACACACACACTAGGCCCCAACACACACACACAGACCCTAACGAACCAGCGAGGGAGAGGGAGGGAAAAATATATAAACTAAAGAAAATTTAAGCTAAGGGAAACAGGCACGGACCTAACACACGGTACTCACACCAAAAGTACAGAAAAAAAGTAAAAATTTTTCTATTTTTCTCTCACAGAAATTCGCTAACGACGGAGCTCGAGAATCCAGCTGCTGACAACAAGCACGGCAAACTAGATCTGGGGTCAGTCAGGGTTGGCAGGGGTTTATGGGTTGAGGGAGGAGCTAGGAGCTCGGATCTAAGCTGTTGAAAACTGCCGGCTCGGATCCGAAGTCGGATCCGATACCCACAGGTTGCTGAACAAATGAAGTTAGCTACTTCAGATAATATCTTCAAGATGAGAAAATGTATCCTGGGCCAGAAAAAAACATATTGGTTGAGAACCTGTGCAAGACATAACAGGGGAACTGATCATACATCCCTGCCAGAAGAAACAAAACAACAAACGGAGATTGTTTGAAAGGGATGCTAAGTATCCAAAGAAGCTGCACTAGCTCAACAGCTAAAATACAAAGGGGTTTGGACTTGAGAAAAAAAAAATGACACTTACCTGCTGGATCATAGGCTTAGGATCTGAAGAAGCCTTGTTACAAACTGCATTGGTTCAACAGCTGGGATTTGAAGGGAGAGTTAAGATCTGAGAAGAGCCTGACATTTTCCTGTGAAATTCTACGGCCGGATCTGAAGAGACAATTAATTACACATATCAGATCCAAGGAGCAGTCACGATCCATATGGGATTCTTCTTTCTTTTCTTTTTTTAAACTTGACTGAAGGAACAAGCGGCGGTGAGGGCATAGGATTCAAGGTGCTCTTTGGATCTGAAGAAGCTACACCTACAATCAAATTTATATCTATCTGTCATGTCCTAAGCTTAGGATCCAAGGTTCTGCTGGATCCTACGCTTAGGATCTGAGGAAAAAAGGTTAGCAGGAAAAAAATGGTTCTACATTAATATGGATTCACTCCAGAAGGCAGAAACAGCGAACTGTTATGCTGGATCCAGGGAGTGCATCAGATTCAAAGCAGACCACAGCTACTCAAGAAAGCTTCAGATCCAAAAATGTCAAATCTGAGAACTACTGAGCTCTCTGTAGGCACCTGGGGTCTGTCCGGTCCAGTTCCAGGACCCGGGTAGGAGGAAAGGTATCCAAAGGAGTTCATAAAAAGGCATCAACTCAAGTGGGATGTTAAAAAGGGATTGAATCAATGTCAGTCGGATCTGAAGTCTTAGGATCCAAAGAGGTAGACTGGTGCAGCAAGAGCATTACAATGACCAACCTATAAGATCCGGAGAGGGCTTGGGATCTGAATAAAGCCCCTAGGAACTTGGGATCTGAGTTCCCCATTTGTTATTCCATTTCTTTCCTTCTTGTACGAGGGGGTTGATCCCTGAAGGAAAAAGTAAGACCAAAGCTCTCCACTTCTTAGCTGTTAGAGGAGTTCTAATGATATGCAGTATGTTATGAAGGACATGAAGGTTGTAAATTGAACCAGTCAGAAATACGATCTTCACAGATTTGCCATAAACAAGGAGCAGAAGACAGCTGTAGTCCATGGAAACCACCTGCATCTGAAAAACAAACGACTGTCACCATTTTCCAACTTCAATGGTTGCCAGAAACCAAAATCTTCAAGAAAAGTGGACCCAGAACACCAGACAAAAAATCAGAACACTCTGCAACAAAGTGAATAATCGAAGGCATGCATTGAAAGGCATCCAGACTACACACACCAACTGCACCGCCATGACAAAAAAGGGGCAGTTCTACCTCCACTATATCCCTTGCCCCATTTAAGTTCTCTAAGGGAACTTTTTTAAACACCGGACACTCCGTCCTCAGAAACCCAGCATGTGGAAAGATCAGTTGTAGCTAAAATGTCATAGAAAGAGTTTACCAAACCGTAGCCCTCAACATGATAGATCTATACAGTTGAGAGAGATGCCACCAATCCAGCAAACTTGCACAAGGTTTGTACCAGTTTGAGTTTCCGGATAATAGCAAACAGGGTCTGAAAGATATGACTGCCACAGTATTCTAACTGAAGACTTAAACACAGGCAGTTACAAGGCATAATGTTTTAGCGACTAGGACAAGAAGAACATCACAAAACACGGGGTGGACCTGACGAATTGCACAATGACACCCTGGCAGACAAAGGAAAACCAGACAGAAAGGTGGCCTAAAGTCCAACCAGTCACAAGGAAAAAAGAAACTGTTCAATACCCATTGAAGCTATCTCAGCAAAAGATGGGGCCTGGAAGTTAAGGGAAGGAGAAAACAACAAAGCCCGCCAAAATCTTAGTACAAACAACCAAGACATCAAATATAGTTCTAATTAAGTTGTTGTGTCTTTCGGCTTTTCCCGGTTAGGGGTCGCCACAGCGGAACTCCGGTCCACTAATGATTGGCAGTTGATTTTTACGTGCCGAGTTGCCAGCCCTGATGCACAACCTTCAACGCAGGTACGCCCATTCACGCATGTCTCCATGCAGAAAACGCTCTAGCTGAGAATCGAACCGGACAGCGTCTTACTGTGAGGCGACAACGCTACCACAGCATATATAGTTCTAATTAAGTGAGAAAGCAATATTTCTAACTGCAAGTAACACAGGAAGGAATAAAAGGCCAAAAACGGTGCCACAGGAGAAAATCTAAATTAGATAAAAATAAGTCAACTAAATCCTCTTACAGCTCGCGATTGTAAAATCCTCCGTCTGATCACAGTAGCAGCAAACGAGATCTGAGGGGTTGGAGACATGTTGATGCACTATGGGAAGAGAGAGGAGCTCAAGACCGGGATCCAAAGTCTACAAAATAGGGCCAAGTAAGATCCAAGGATCAGTAACTCATCAATGAGAAAGAATGAAAAAGGACATCAGATCTCTCTGTTTACATATAAACCCTTACTGACTTAAACTCGGACATTTTTTAAAATAATTATTTGCAAACCAAATAAAGTTGACAATTATTTTTGAACTTTATTAAATTATCAATTAAGACATAGACCAACATACATCAACAGATATGAAAACAAACTACATCTGAGCTACAACAGAATGGCATTAAATATACTGATACCAAGGATATTGCAAATGTCCTGGCAGATCGATTCAGTGCAAACTTTACCCCCTAAAGGGCCCATCTCAATACAGAAAGATTACCAAATTCCGGTAATAATGGCCATACAGGTAAATAACACACTCGCCAAAGCTAAGAATACAGCATCCATGGGACCAGACGACATCCCAGGCTGTGTACTACATGAACTACAAAACGAACTGTCACCTTACTTAAGTGTCATGTTTAATCATAGCCTCACCTCTGGCTTCTTGCCCATTGTGTGTCGTACAGCTACAGTTATCCCACTCCACAAGGGGGGGGGAGATCCCCTTTGGATCCCGGGAACTACAGCCCCATCAGTCTGACGAGCCTTATCTGCAAGGCCATGGACTGTATTATCATGGAACTTATAAACAAAGACAATGGCAACCTTCAAACACTGGACCCCATGCAGTTTGGGTTTGTGAAGGGCCGATCTTGTCTCCTGAACCTGACTGACTTCTTTGAATCAGTCTCCAGAGCCGTGGACAAAGGTAAGGTGGTCCACCACAGCCTATCTGGACCTCACCAAGGCCTTCAACACCATCCTCCACTCTGGAATCTTAGATAAACTTACTAAGCTGGGCATTAATCCCTACGTCACTCGATGGGTTGCCAACTGGCTTACTGACAGAACCCACACTGTAAAAGTAGCCGACTCCAAATCCAGCTCCACACAAGTGACAAGTGGAGTACCTCAGGGTTCAGTCCTGGGACTGCTCTTGTTTGGCATCTATTTCTCTGAAGTACAGGCCAACACTAAGGGACTTTGGCTAACAAAGTTCGCAGATGACTGCAAACTGGGAGCCATTATTAAATCCCCAAATGATGTGGATATTGTACCAAAAGGCCTTACAGAAACAGATGCTTGGTGCCAGAGCCATGGGCTCAAGCTCAATGCCAAGAAATAGTACAGTTGTGTACACTTACCATAAATGTAGATGTTCGAGTGTATTCACTGTTGCAGTCATCACATTTGGGTTATCTGCCGGCAGGTAGCCCTCAGTCGGCCTGAATACCAGAGTCTTGGATTTCTGTGTCAGATGCTGTCGCTTCTTCCATGACGTCAGGTCATCAGGTGTATAAAACATGTAGCCGATGCCATTACATCAGTTTTTCTTGCCCCAGAGGTCAGGAGCCCCCAAGATCGGAAGCAGTTACATGGTGTGAAACACCACCAGCAAAAAGCAAATAACAATGATATAAGATATGCCAAACCAAAAGGATAGGTAGAAGTAAAGAGAAGTCAGGGGGCTGGAGGGAGGGGTAACCAGGACTGCAACAGTGAATACACTAGAACATCTACTTTTATGGCAAGTGTACACAACTGTACTATGTTCTGTGACAAATCCAGCTCTGAATTTAGAAAAGATAAGTAAGTGGTAATGCTTGGTGAAAGTGTGTACAGAGCTCCAGGTTGCAGCTTCCAAGATGTCCCGGGTAGGAAATCCCCTGAGAAATGCTGTAGAGATTGTTGTAGCTCTAGTGGAATGCATTCTGATCCCCTGTGGGGTAGGTTTCCCATGGTGTTTGTAGCAGAAATGGATGGTTTGAAATGGCCTTACCCTCTGCCCCTGTAGCAAAGATGACTAGCAGTTGGTCAGATTTTCTGAAAGGCTTAGTCCTACCAAGGTCGAACCTGAGCTGTCTGTGCACATCCAAAGAGTGCAGGATCCTTTCCCCTTTATTCTGAGGGTTAGGGAAGAAGGTTGGCAAATGGCTGGATTGAGTTAGCACCACACTGGACACCACCTTAGGCATAAAGGACGGGTTAGTCCTGAGGGAAACCCTGTCAGCATGGAAAATAATAAAGGGTTCCACAGCCATTAGTGCCTGTAACTCAGACACTCTTCTTGCTGAAGCGATGGCTAGAAGTAAAGCTGCTTTCCAGGAGAGGAACATTAACTCTGCTGTAGCAGCCAGTTCAAAGGGCGGAAGCGTGAGGTTTTCCAATACAAAGTTAAAGTCCCAGGCTGGAGTGGGAGCTCTCCTGGGGGGGGCCTTATATTTTTGGCTCCTCTCAGGAACTGTTTGACCAGAGGGTGAGAGAAGAGGCGTGGCTCAGTATTATAATGAGCTGAGATGCCACAGGCATGAATCTTAGTTGAAGAGGATAGGCCTTTGTGGAGCATTTCTGTTAAGTGATGTTAGCTGGGCACGTTTGTGTCCATTCCCTGAGACCGGCTCCAAGAACAGTATCTTTTCCACTTTTCTGAGTATGATTTCTAGTACTAGGCCTCCTTGCTTCAAGGATGACATCCAGCACCTATTTACTGAGGGTTGCTGGTGATGCGCTCAGGGGATGAGCCAGGCTGCTAGGTTCAGGGACTGTAGCTGAGGATGCAAAATCTGGCCCTCCTGCTGGGACAGCAGGGAAGGGGTCTGAGGCAGATGCCATGGTGGCACTACTGCCAGACTGAACAAAAGAGGGTACCAGTGCTGGCGTGGCCGTCTGGCGCAATCAGGATTGTCCTTGGCTTGTCCTGTGTGATCTTTAGTAGAACCTTCGAGAGGAGGGGCAGAGGGGAAAAGGCATAGATTGAGAGGTTTTCCCATGTAAAAGACAGGGCATCCACTTTCCATGCTTGGCTGTGGGGAAACCTGGAGCAATATTTTCTCAATTGATAGCTCTGAGGGGAAGCAATGAGGTCCACCTCTGGTGCCCTCCACCTGTTCCTCAGAAGCTTGAATATTTTGGGTTCCAGTTTCCACTTGTGTGGGTCCATTTGATTTCAGCTTATGTCGTCTGCTAGTGAACTTAGTCTGCCTGGCAGGAACTGAACTTGCAGGTGCACTTGGTTGCTCAAGGCTGTGTTCCACAGAGCCATGGTTAATCTGCAAAGAGGGTAGGAATGGGTTCCCCCTGCTTGTTTATGTACCACATAACTGTGGTGTTGTCTGTCTTTACCAATAGTTGCCCTGGAAGAATAAGGCATTTGAAGGCTGTCAGAGCATTCTGTACAGCTAACATTTCTTTTTGATTGATATGCTGGTGCATTTGTTTTAGGCTCCATTTGCCTTGAATGCATTGTCTTGCCATGTGAACCCCCCCCCCCCCATGCATAGTCTGATGAGTCTGTTGTCAGGGTTTGTGTGGCAGAGGGTTGAGTGAAAGGGAGTCCCTTGTTGTGGTAGCAGGCCTCTGCCCACCAAAGGAACTCTGTCCATAGGCAAGGAATGATAGGAATCATTGTTTCCAGGTCCTGAGAATGTTGACACCAGAGACTTTTTAAGTACCACTGAAGTTTCCTCATATGCAGTCCTGTATATGGAACTAGTAGAATGCAAGAGGCCATGAACTCTAGGGCTTGCAGTATTTTTCTTGCAGATAGCTGGGTTTTGGTGGCCAGTAGATTGAAGTAGTTTGTCAAATAAATTTGTTTTTTTGGAGTGGGGAAAGCCATCTGGGAAGCTGTGTTCAAACTTGCTCCCAGGAATACAATCTGTTGGCTGTGTACCCAATGTGATTTCTTTTCGTTGATGGTGTACCCCAGTGAAGTTAGTAGCCTCTTTACAAATGACAGGTGCTGTAGTAGAAATTCCTGACTGTCCGCCTGAATCAGGCAGTCATCCAGGTATGGGTAAATTTGAATTCTTCTCTGCCTGCAATATGCAATGTCTGGAGCTAGGCATTTTGTAAATACCCTGGGTGCAGTATATAAGCCAAAGGGAAGTGCAGAGAACTGATAGTGTACAGAGCCTGCTCTGAAACGTAGATATTTCCTGCAAGATTCCGTTATTTATGGGGATGTGCAGATAAGTTTCTTTTAAGTCTAGGGTGGCTAGCCAGGAGTCCTTGGCTAGCATAGGAAGCAGTTGTTGGAGATTAATTATGAATTTTGGAACCACCAGAAAGGTGTTGAGAATACACAGATCCAGGATAGGGAGCCAAGAGTTTTCTTTTCTGGGTACCAGGAAACAGTCTGCAATAAAAGCCTTGCCCCCATTGTTCTGCTGGGACAGATTGAATAGCCCTGATACTGAGAAGAGAAGTACTTGCTTTTGGGCCTCTGCCCACTGGTTTGGAGGGAGGTCTGTCCATCCACTTTGAGTTGGCAGTGAGTGGAAGTGGAATCTGTATCCCTGGGAAACAATGTTTAAAACCCATCTGTACTGGGTAATGTACTCCCAGATTTCTGCATGCAGGGCAAGTTTTCCTCCTAAAGGTGCAAGTACTTGGGCAAGGCTTGGAAGAGTTAAGGATAAGTCATTGTGAGATTTTACCATAGGATGGCAGCGTACTACTCCCTGTTTTAGAGGTGGGAGCACTCCACTGCTTAGATCTGTGCATACCCTAAGACTGTAGTCTTGGTGATGTGCTGCCCCTGGCTTTGGACTGAGAAGGTCTGGGAGGGACTGGAAAAGACCAGTTTTTTGAAGGCCAATGCCTACTGAAATTAGGTGGCTGTACCTGCAGGACATCTTTAACAGTTTGCATAGATTTAGCTTTTTCCTCCATCCTTTTGAGCACTTCTTCTGCTTTACTGCCAAATAGACGTTCTTGGTTTAATGGTACATCTAGTAATTTTGCTTTGACATGGTCTGGCAAGGTTTGTTTCTTAAGCCAAGCATGCCTTCTAAGAACAGACCCAGTGACAGCAGCCCTGCAAGATGCTTCTAAGGCATCAAAATCAGATTGCAAAGTATGTTTTCCAACTTGGTTAGCAGAATGCATTAACTCCTGTAAATCCTTACGTTCTGCACAATCAGGAATTAACATAATTTTCTGTTTAATTAGTTCCATAATATGTTGCTGATATTTTAACATATGAAACTGGCAATTTAAAGCCCTGATGGGCGAGAGTAGCAGAGGTGTATACCTTCTTACCCCATCTGTCTAAAGCACTAGAATCCCTGTCTGAAGGGGTAGGATTTTGGGCTCTAGTAGCCTTAATGCCTTTAGGTCCCTGGGAAATGTTCTCTGGATCTGCAGCAGGATTCTTAAAGAGGAATTTGTGGGAGTCAGGTACTCTGTAGTACCTGCCAGGTTTCCTAGGAGCTAGAGGCAAAGTAGCAGGGGTAAGGCTGGATTCCAAGAAGACATCATCTACAATTTCCAGAACAGGAGGGATAGCTAGAGGCCTGTGCTGAGGCAAGTTTAAAAATTCCCTGAGTCTCTTTTTGGACAGAGAGTAGTCCTGGCTCTCCCAGCGGAAATGCTTTCTAAGGGTATGCAGGGTTTCACCAAAAGAAAAATCTTCTGGTGGGGAAGCAGAGGGAAACCTTGTCATCACAATGAACAAAACATGCTGGAGGGATAGGTTCCTGATCCAGAGACTCCCCAGACTCTGGAATAGACTGCCCATACATGTCAAGCAGAGCGCCTCTTTGGCCCTCTTCAAAAGGAACCTTGATCCTCATAGGTAGATAAGGGTATGTCCTGGTAATCAGAAGGGTCAGAGTTATCAAACTCATGATCTGAAGAATCAGAAGGAAAATTAGTTATTAGTCTTTTTGAGGGGGAAGGCTGACTTCCCCTAATTAAAGTAATAAGGTCTTCAGCCATTCAAAGCATTTGTTTCTGTGGCATGTTGGCCTGAGAATGCGCTTTAGTCATCGGTTTCCTACGTGTAGTGCAAACTCTAGCCCTGAGAAATTTGGTATTTTTGGTTTGAAATGAAGTCATCTGTTTAATATGAAAATCGGAAGGCCTGAAAACACCATCAGAAGCTGGTACCTGCACAGCAGCTCTGGACCCATCAAAGGTAGAGACATCCGCAGGTTCCATAGCCGAAGTATCATCTTGCGGCATACCGGACTCCCAATGGGTCTCAGTAGAGGCCTGCGAATCAGTAGAAGCAGGTTATCAGGGGCTGCGAAAGCCCCTCACTGAGTACCAGCGGCATGGCAACTAGCTTAACGGAATCGTCATCGGCAGTTTTGGACCTATGCGGTCTGTCTCTGTCTTTATCCTTACATTTTTTGGGAAGATCGGTAGTCGGATGGCTTATCAAAACCATTTTGGAATACGGAGTTCGAGAGCAAATTGATTTGGTGACAAAAATAGCCTGACGACGAATAGTTCGGGCATTGAACAAGGCACAAAACCGACAGCAAGGAATGCTGTGGTCTGGGCCTAAACAGGTGACGCAGTAAGAATTAAAATCTCTATGAGGTATTTGCTTTCCGCAGACAAGACAATTATTAATTTTTTCTGACATTGGTTAGAGCAAGAAAAAAGGATCACCAACGGGGTACTTATCTTTTAGAAGACTTCAGGTTTGAAACTCGAAAAACGAAAATTTCAGGAGGCAGCCGACTGGCACCTATGAACTGCTTCTGCTTTGGACACTGCACGGCAAGAAAAGCTGATGTAAAGGTGTCGGCTTCATGTTTTATACCCCTGATGTCATAGAAGTGACAGCATCTGAAGCAGAAATCCAAGACTCTGGTATTCAGGCCGACTGAGGGCTACCTGCAGACAGATAACCCAAATGTGATGACCGCAACAGTGAAACACGAAGAACATGTATAGTTATCCCCTTTGGGAAAAACATGTATCTATGAATTACCACATAGGTAGCAGTATACTAAACACCAAAAGTGTGATAAGAGACTTAGGGACACAGGTGGACAGTGGTCTCACCTTCGATAACCACACTGCCACAACAGTCAGGAAATCCTTCTATGTGGCATACCTCATGACTAAGGGCTTTTCATCCAGAAAAAAGGAGGTCATTGTCCCACTGTACTCATCCCTCATTAGACTCATTATAGAATACAACACCTGTTTGGTATGTACCTCTCAAGACATCTGCAACAACTGGAAAGGCCACAGAAAAGGCCCCTCCTGTTTGGCATATACTTCTCAGAAGTACAGGCAAGCACGGAAGGGCTGTGGCTGACTAAGTTTGCGGACGATTGCAAACTGGGTGCTATAATAGAGTCTCCGGCCGACATGGAGATCCTCCAGAAGGGCCTAAATGAGATTGATGCATGGTGTCAAAGCCATGGTCTCAAGCTAAATGCAAAAAAATGCGTAGTAATCCACTTTGGAAAAAACAGAGTACCCACAAACTACAACATAGGAGGTAATCCCCTGAAATCTGAAGAAGAAATAAGGGATCTAGGGACCCAAGTAGATAGTCAGCTTTCCTTTGATAACCATGTTGCCAAAGTGGTTAGAAAATCCTTCTATGTGACCCATCTGATCACGAAAGGGTTCGCATCAAGATCTAAGGTGCCCCTCTACTCTTCCCTCATCAGACCCATTGAGTACAATGCACCAATTGGAATGTACCTGGCTAGACATCTCCAGCAGCTGGAGAGACCACAAAGGTACCTAACCAAGAGGATTACTGGCCTCAAACAGTTGCCCTATGCAGCACGATTGAAAAAGCTAAGACTGTTCTCTGTTGCATACCGCTTTCTCAGAGGCGATCTCTGTCTAACGTACAGAGCCATGTCCAACCCAGAATTGTTGAACATGCTCCATCTTAGCAAAACCAAATCTACTCGAGCTACACGCTCTAGGGATATAAACCTCAACACAACAATGAATAGAACATGCTGGAGGGATAGATTCCCTCCGCAGAGACTTCCCTTACTATGGAACAGGGTCCCGATCTACATAGAGCCCATCACTATCACTCTTCAAGAGGAACCTTGATGAGTGGATGGGTAACAGAAAGTTCACACCAACAGCACTACTAGATAGGGGCCAAGGGTACTAGCTGCTAGTACAAGGGTCTAGGGAACTACTAAAGGGGCGGTGAATTCCGCACAACGTGGCTGGGCTAATACATGCCTTCGGGCAGATAGCCCAGTACCAACCTATAAATACCGCACTAAAAGAATCGCAGGCCTAAAGCAGATGCCCTATGCTGACTGTCTAAAAAAAAACTCCATACTCTGTCACATATCGTCTACTCAGAGGCGATCTCTGCTTGACATACAAGGCCAAGTCAAACCCAGAGCTGTTGGACATGCTACACTTAAAGAAATCCCAATCCCTCAGAGAGACATGCTCCAGGGATCTAAACCTTGTCATCACAATGAACAAAACATGCTGGAGGGATAGGTTCCTGATCCAAAGACTCCCCAGACTCTGGAATAGACTGCCCATACATGTCAAGCAGAGCACCTCTTTGGCCCTCTTCAAAAGGAACCTTGATGGTTGGATGGGAGATAGGAAATTCACACCTGGGATCATGTCAGTCACCCTGCTAGACAGGGGTCCAGGGAAGTAAATATTGTGGGAAAAAATAGCCAGGAAATTGTTATGGCTAGGCTTGTATAGGCCCTAGGGCCGATAGCCTAGTACCAACCGATGAACCGATTAACATTTTTTCCATTTGCATACATTCTTTTAACTATAAACTGTCCCTCAGTTCCTGCCTTCCCTTAAACCTCATTCCTCCTCCTGAACATTATTCTGCCTGTATTGTTCACACAATTTCCATTTATTTCTATGTAATTTGTTCCTTCCCTTTTCTAAATATCTGTCTTCCAGTTCTCTTATCTCTTTTATAATAGTCAATACTACAGTTGTTTAACATTTTGATTTAGATTTTCTAGTAATTGCTTTTTTGGCAGCCAACAGAATTAAACTTAAAAAGCCCTTACTATGCCTAAGCAATTCAGACCCTGTGCCCCACTTCAAAAGAATAATTTACTTAGTTACAGCCATTTGCTCACTCAGTATTTCTGACACAGTATTCTGTAGGGAATTTTTTAAAATTTACCAACTCATTACACTCACAAAACATAAGTTCTCAGTTACCTCTTTCCTCCCCGTCACACTTCCAGCATTTGCCATCTACCCAGGGAAAACATTTCTTTGAAGTCTGCTTGTGGTATAAAAATACTTATGCAAACACGTCTAAACAAAAATCTTAAACCTTCTAGACTTTGTTGCATACTTGGGAGCCATGCATTTGTCCTCTCATTGTTCCCTTGTAAACTGCTTTCCCAGTCTCTCTCTCTCTCTCCCCCCAATCTTTTCAAATCCACTCTGATTGATTCTTACAGTACGGTATTACACATGACCCACTAATTATCTCTTTTTTAACAGCAGCTTTTGTTGTTCTAGATTCAACTAAAAACTCTTATCAAGGAGGTCTTTCATTTAAGATTCATGTATCCCTTTCTCTTTGCCTGTACTTTGATATAAATCCTTAGTAGGGAAAACATTCTCTATCCTGCAGCCAAACATCACCTTAGCCTCATCCCAATCTATTACCTTTCCCTCTCTAGTTACTTGCTCCCAAAGTAATCAATTATTGAATTACTGACTAAATTAAAAAACAACATATACGTAATTTTCAGGTTGTGTCTTTTTACTTCTCAAAATACATTCAGTAAAGGCATACTAATGCCCCCTCCTTTTTAACAACTTTTTGCCCCTGCTGCCTGCCAACCATCAGACCTACCAATCATCCTATTTGCTCCTTACCAGGTGAGAACTAAGAAGGGTTGTCATCTAGATAATAAGAGAGAGAGGTTCAAAGGCTTTTCTAATTTTTCACTCTATCCTCAACCTCATATGCACCAGGTGAGGTGCTGTGGAGGGGTGTGCAATGGGCTGTCTGTGGGGGAAGGCCAGTCACTTACACACGGGGTGAGCTCTCCAACAGCCATACCCCAGGCCATAAGCATTGGTCTCTCTGGTCTCTACCAGAGAGATCAAACTTCATTCCTCTCAGTATCTAGAAGGTGCAAGTGGGCTACATCCCTTCACATTCTCTCCTTTCTACCCATCTCATCAAGTACGTGGACCACTAATTAAACCCTAGTTGCTAAGTTTGCAGTAAGACTCCATCCCTTCACTCTGCGACATGGAGCCAGGCTCAGTAAAGGCATACTAACTTAAATATTAGGATATCAACACCCTTGCCAATATTTAGCAATAAGAATGCACATCAATGTGATAAAATGGAAAGTAAATTATTAATTTTATGTCTGAAAAAGAAACCTAAGTTCAATCGGTGCCTGAGGGATAATCTGCAGACACAATGGCGACTGACAAAAATATGGAGACGGGGATGCAGAAACTATTAGTAGTGAGTCAAGCACTAGTTAATACAATCTTTGTTTTTAATTTCTTATAGTTTCATGGAATGGGGCTAGACATATCTAGCCACAACCCAAGAAGCTGGGAAGGTTGAAAAAAATCTGATCCCATCAAGTAGTGCTTCACTCAGCACTAATCACTTCTGAATAACCCCCATCCCACCCAGAGTAAAAAAAAAAAAAAAAGCTTTTTATGCAACACTACAACTAAAGCAAAACAGATAGTAGTGGTACACAAGGCAACTGACAGACAAAACAGTTGGCTTAAATTCTATAACTCAACAAAAGAGATAGTTGGTGCATGGTAATTCACAGACATTTTAATTAGTTTAAATACTATAAGTGAAACAAACCAAAAAAGAAACTCAAAGATTCTGCGGTAAGTCTATGTATGGTAGTGTAAAATAAACTACACCCATTTTACCTTGGCATCAACCATGCATTCTTGTTATCTACTCAGTTATTTTTTTCCTAAAAGCTACAACTTGCAGACCGAATTGTACTTTTACTGCAAGCTGAACAGAGCCCAGACCAGCAATTAATCTATCATACTGGCTGAAAAAGTCAAATTAAAATGAAAGGCATGCTCCACAGTTGCAGCAACTCATCAGTTGGAAAGTTAAGTACACATAGCAACCAAAATGCTAAGAATATGACCACTGGCATTATTCAATGAGTCAGTTTTGGCCATTCTGCATATCAGTCAGCAAAGATAAGCCCTAAAAGAAACCGGTTAACCAACAAATGCAGGTTTAAGGCACGGCTTGGCTCAAATGTTCCAAGATACCACTGTGTGAAAGCCACCAACTGGTAAGCACATATGCTGCATGCACATGTGTGCAAGACAACTCAAAAAGCCTTAACACACAGTGATTTCACTCAAGACAGCAAAACTGAAACTAAGCACTGTACTGTCAAAATTACATTAGATCCTGACTGATGGGTTCCAAATACAATAACATACAAGTATGAAGTAACTGGATAGTTTTACATTAATCTGGAAATTCATACAGTAACAATAACTTTATTGAAAATGACTGCATACCAGCAAAAAGTTTCCTTAGGTGAGACTGAATGACAGAGGGATTGGTGGATTGGCCCAAAATTTCTAGAAGGTCATCATCCCCAATAAAGTAGAATCTTGGAAAGGCTGATCTTTTTTCCTAAAAGGAACATATATAATTTAGTCCCTGCACAAAGTTTTTCATTTCCAATGAACAGAAATTCTGGAAACAAAGATATATAAATTAACACTATAATTAATATCTTCCAAAATGTTTCTAATATTCATTCAAATTTGTAGGTCTAACTTAAAAGAACAAGAACACTGTGGGAGAAACTTTAGACAAAGAACCCACCAAATAGCTAACATAGTGATGTCACACAATGGAAACACCAAGTGATGTAATATGCCTCAAAAAGAACTAGGGGAAATAAGATAATTATAGAAAATTGCCCATCACCATAAAACATGTTCAAAACTATTGCAGCCAGTAGGTTTATGCATTTAGAAAAATGAAATGAGTAGTTACGTTACATAGCTGTGAAAACTCTGCAGCTTCAAGTGATTTTAATAAAGCAAGAACTCTTTTCTGAACAGTTTTCCATCCTTCAGATGACACTCATTAATCATTACTTTGTTTTTAGCATTAGACTGTTCACTTCTCTTGCATCAGCAAATTAAGAACATGCCCCCCAATGTCTTTCTTATCAGCAAATTAAGAACATGCCCCCAATGTCTTTCTTAACAAGATAAGTGGTTGCACAAAACCTCAAAGATGACATCATCTTCCTCTTGTAATGTCACGTGAACAAGTTAAAAAACTAACAGCAATCACCATACAGTACGTTTGTGCAAAATCTTACCACAACGGTAGATTCCCATTCTTCATTGCTGCAGTATTCATTACATTAGGTATCCCCTTCCAAGGGCAGCCTGACGTCCGGCCAATATATGAAAGCATTTAGGTTACTTTAAGGTATGCAGTATGTCACATGTATGTTTCCTGTGTAGCACAGGGCATAAAGGTGATGTTCGGACATACTCTCCTCAAAACTGAGAGCCCCAGTAGAAACGTCAGTCCAAGGAAAAAAAAAAGGGTAAACATACAGCCAAAAGAGAAATGCACCAAGGGATAGAAAGAGGGAGTGAATACTGCAACAGTGAAGAGAAGGACATCCAACTGTTTTGGTTCGATTTTACAGAACTGTGCTATGTCCTTCCATTTCACTGTTGCAGTATTCACTACATTAGAGAGAGTGCAAAATCTCAGGAAGAAACTTGGGAGGAAGAAGAACCAGCAGACCCCTCTATGAAGCATTGAAGAATGGCCCTAGCAAAACCAGATCTAGCTCTGGAGATTTCATTCAACTTGTACTTGGTAAATGTATGCACAGAAGTGCTGGTAGCTGTCTCAAGAATAGTGGTCCTTGAAAGCCCAAGCCTCAGTAGAATGAGCCTTAACAGAATAAGGAGCACTTTTACCATGAAATAAATACAAAGAAATAGCTTTTAAGATCCAAGAAGAAATAGTTTGTTTGGATACAGCTAATCCTAAAGACCTTGGATGAAAGGAAACAAAAAATTGATCAGATTTCCTAATGGTCTTAGTCCTATCCAAAAAAATCTGAGTTGCTTACGCACCTCCAGCATGTGCAGCAACTTCTCACTGGCAGATTGCGGAGAAAAGAAAAAAGTGGCCAAATGAATAGATTGATTAAGGGACAACTCATTCACCACCTTGGGCATAAAAGAAGGATTAATACGCAAGGACACCGTGTCCTCATGAAACACCAGAAAAGGAAGACGAGGCATAAGGGCTTGAAGCTCAAACACCCGTTTGGCAGAAGTAAGGACTAACAAAAGTACAATCTTCCAAGAGCAATGTTGCAATTAAGCTGAAGCTGCAGGTTCACAAGGAGCCCGAGTCAATTTTTTGAAAACAAAATTAAGATCCCCGGGAGGGGGAACAGGCTTCCTTGGAGCCCTAATATGAAGGGCACCTTTCAGGAAATGTTTAGCCTTGAATCTAGAAGATAAAGGAGGAGATAAAGGCAGACAGGCAGAGATAGCTGATAAGTGGGCCTTAACAGAAGAATAATTCACAGAGATAAGAGAGAACCAAAGGAAAATCCACTGAAAGTGGAACCAGGTTACAAGTAAGACACCAAATAGAAAAAGAAGTTATGTTCTTACCATAATGTTCCATGTGAGTTGTTCATCTCGCCTTTGTTCTTACAGGTGGGTACGGAGCCGATCCATCGGCTCCGAACCAGCCTCTTTCCAAGCTCAAGATCTCCGAGTAGCTTGAGGCACAGTCCCTATCCCATGATGTTCTCTGACTAACCTCAGATCTAGTTTGCTGAACCCAGCAAGAAAAAATACCACTAAACATACTAATATGCCAAAAATATACACATGTATACATACATTTACAACTTGCTAAGAAATACTCTGGCTGGAGTAAAGGAAACTAGTTAGTCCAACCAGACCACCAGTCATACCAGTTCTTCAAGAAGCTGGAGGTGGAAGGTGGGAGGGAGTGTAAGAACAAAGGTGAGATGAACAACTCACATGGAACGTTATGGTAAGAACACAACTTCTTTATGTGAAGTTGTTCAATCTCGCCGTTTGTTCTTACACGTGGGTAGCATCCCAAGCACCCTAATCCTGGGTGGTACACGGGAGTACATTCCTGAGAACAGTGGAACCAAAGGAAGCCCTGTCCCTGGAGGCCCTGTCCACTTTGTAATGAGTGATAAACATATGAGGTTTGGACCAAAGTAGCAGCTGCACAAATAGTGTCCAAAGGCAAATGGGTTGCATGAGCCAGAGATACAGACACAGCCCTGGTGGAATGTGCTTTCACACTATGCTCTAAAGGTTGGTTCGTTGGCAAATATATATATTTTATGCAATCAGATAACCACTTAGACAATGTAACTTTAGCTACAGGCAGCCCCTTTTTATTGTCCGCATGAGAAACAGAGAGTTGTTCCGATTTCCTAAACTCCTTTGTTCTGTCCAAATAAAACCTCAATTGTCTGTGAACATCAAGTTTATGTAACATATATTCTAATGTATTCGAATGGTGTCTGAAAAAGGTGGGCAGCTCAATAGACTGGTTCAAACTGACCTCGGAGCAGACCTTAGGAAGAAAGGTGGTATTTGTCCTGAGAGAGACTCTGTCAGGATGAAAAACCAGATACGGAGGCCTTATAGAAAGAGCTTGTAATTGCGAAACTCTACGAGCTGAGGTAATAGCCACCAAGAATTTTGTTTTCCAAGAAATTCACTTCAAGGGACAAGAAGATGCAGGTTCAAAAGGGGAAGCATAAGCTGAGATCGTATTAAATTTAGATTCCAGGGGGCAACTGGTTGTCTGACAGGTGGCCTAAGGTGAGGAGTCCCTTTCAGAAAGGCTTTACATAATCTGTGAGAGATAAGATCATAGCTTTTAAATCCCAGGTGAAAATTGGATACTGCAGCCAACTGAACTCTTACAGAGGCCGCTGCTGAACCTTCGTGAAAAAGCATAATCAGAAACTCCAGAACACTATTAATAGGAGCGACATAGGGATCAATATCATGTTGAGAGGCCCAATAAACAAAACAGTTCCATTTGCTGTTGTACAGTTTTCTGGTGGAGACTTTATGAGAGGAGACTAAAATATATTGCACCGCTGAAGATAAATTATATGACCTGGCTAGGTTGGGAAGTGGAGCATCCAAGCTGTCAGTCTGAGGGACCGAAGACAGGGGTGAAGAACTCCTGATGAGTGAGTCAGAAGGTTTGGCACTGGGTCCAGAAAGCAAGGTTCTTCCAGTTGATAATGATGAAGGAAGGGAACCATATCTGCAGAGACCAAAAAGGGGCTATCAGAATAACAGTCTTACCCGAGCTTTTTGCCTTCTGTAAAAATTTAGGGATCAGCGGGGTTGGAGGAAAGGCATAAAGGAGACCTGAGGGCCAATCGTGTACAAGTGAATCCCTTGGGCTGTTCCCCAGAGGAGGATTCAGGGCAAAATAGCTTCTGCATTTGGTATTCAGCGAGGATGCAAAAAGGTTGCAGCAAGGCTGGCCACATCAGAAGAATATCATTTCCACCACTTCTTCTTTGAGGGACCACTCGTGGGGTGTAACAGAATTGCTCTGCTCAGTTTGTCTGCTATCACGTTGGATTTCCCCGGTATGTGTGTTGCTATCAGAAAGTGCCCGGTGGATACAGCCCACTGCCAAATTCTCAAGGCTTCTCGACATAAGGGGTAAGACGACTTGGTTCCCCCCTGTTTGTTGATGTACCAGACCACTGACATGTTGTCAGTCTGGATCGCAATCGTCTCCAGAGGTAGAGAGTCTTGGAAGTGCTGCAACACTAAAAGCACCGCTCTCAACTTCAGGACATTGATGTGCAAATGTGATTCCATCTCTGACCAGGTACCTTGGGCTGTTCTTCCATGAAAAAGCCACCCCCCCCACCCAATCAGGAAAGCGTCCGTGGTCACCGTGGCTACAGGAGGGGGAAGTACAAATGGTCGACCTATCGTCACCTGGTGACTGTTCAACCACCAGAGAAGGTCCTTCTTGCAAGCGTCTGTCAGTAGGATCTTGAAAGACATTGGGAGCTGTTGATAAGACCACTGGGTGAAAAGCAACCACTGGAGTATCCCCATGTGCATCCATCCCAGAGGAATCGCTATGAGGGTAGCTGCCATGGTGCCTAAAAGTTTTAAAACATGAAAGGCAGGTACTCTCTTTTCTTTTAGCAAGTGGTACACCTGATTTCGTAGAGAGATGACTCTTTCTTGAGGTAATCTGACCAATGCGGTGGTGGTGTCTAGTTCTGCTCCGATAAAGGAGATATGCTGCAATAGTAATAAGGCAGATTTTTTGAAATTTATGGTTATTCCTAACTGATAACAGAGCTTGATTCTATGATCCCTGGAAAGAATGAGTTTATGCCTGGTGGTGGCGGATAGGGACCAGTCAGCCAGATACGGAAACACCCGGAATCCTAGACGCCTCAGGTGAGCCGTAACCACTGTCATGCATTTGGTGAACACTATAGGGGTGGAGGTGAGACCAAAGGGCAGTGCTCAAAATTAGTAGTGACTGGCCCCCAGCCAGAAACGCAAATGATCTCTGGATGGTCTGGCCATTTTGATGTGGTAGTACGTATCCTTGAGATCTAAAGAGCACATCCAATCGCCCGTTCACAGGAACTGGAGTATTGACTGAAGTGTGACCATCCGGACCTTTTCCTTCTTTACAAAAGCGTTGAGCTTGCTGAGGTCTAAAATGGGCCTCCAGTCCCCCGTTTTCTTTGGAACTAAAAAGAATCTGGAGTAAGTTCCGGATCCTATCTGATCCGCCGGGACTGGCTGGATAACTCTCTTTTTCTAGCAGCTTTTGGATTTCTATAGCTGCTTGATCCCGCAGACTGGGTGGAACACCTGGAATTCTTGTTCTGACTGGCGGGAACTCTGAAAAGGGGATGATGTAACCTCTGGTAACTATGCTTTGCACCCAAGAATCTGATGTAATTCCTAGCCAGGCGTCTGGGTACAAAGCCAAGCGACCCTAGACTGCCTCCAGAGTAGGACAGTCGGGCCTCCTCTCAGGAGCGCTGCTAAGGCTTGACAGAGAACTGCTTCCTGTCGCCCTGGTTTTGTGGACCCCTTTCTGCCGCCAAAGTGGCGTCTTCCGTTACTGCCGCCTCCTCTGCCCCTGAAGGGGGTTCACTACGTGTGTTCTGGAAAGTTCCTTGGGACTTCTGGAACCACATTTTTCCACCTTTCTGACCTTTGGGGTATGGTCTAGTAGGGGTGGAAAAACGGACTCCTACTGCAGATAGAGTCTTTCCTTCCTACTCACACCTAGTGAGAGTCTCCTTGACTTGGGGCGCAAACAAAGTAGAGCCATCAAATGGGGTGGTGACAAAGGAAGAAGGCTTCCACAAAGGAGCATAAGCACATCTAGGACTGTCTCCGCAGAGTAATCGATGAACCTGCTGCTCGACTCGACCCATTGGCTGCATAGAAAATGAGCCGCATGGACAATCTGACAATGGAATTAAGGGTAGAAAGTTGAGCCATCACCTTCTCAGAAATAGCTTCATCTGTGTTACCCTTTAGAGTATCTCCAAGTTCCTGGAGGAGATCTTGTTGAAGACAGGTAAAATGGGTTAAGTAGTTAAGTGATCTCATGGCAAACGTCGCAGAACTAAAAATGCATTTCCCATATCTGTCCATAGTCCTAGAATCTCTATTAGGAGGATGGACAGTAGAAGAGGTCTCTGACATCTCTTTCTTAATGGCTGCTGCCACCACCATGCATCAACAGGGACTCCTTTACTGAGGTACAATTTGTCTTGAGGGGAAGTGATGAACTTATTGGGCCTCCGAGGGACTGGTTCCATGGAATCAGGGGACTTCCAAGCCCTTTGAGCAACCAGATCCATCAGTCTGTCGAAGGGCAGAGTAACCCAGGAGGTGGAAGGTTGAGACCCAAAGGCCTTCAGGAGCACCGACTCATCCTCAGTAGGGGTAACGGAATGCCAGTTACCCCTCTGTTTCAGTATTTCCAGGATGTTTGCAAAGGAGACATCCTCTGAGGGGGACCGTGGGGACCCTTCTGATTCCTCTAAGTCGGTGTCTGATGTCAAAGATTCCTGAGGGTAATCCAAATGCCTCCTCTTGCAAACTCTCTTTCTGGGGACCTCATCAGTGGGAGCGTCTGGTGAAGTCACAGTAGAGCAGGGTTCACCCAAAGGGGTTACCTGAGGCTCTGGGTCTCGACCCTTAGTAGGAACCTGCGATGTAGAGGCAGAATGCGGTATTTTAGGGGAGGAAAAGGAGAGACCTGAGGAAGTGAGAGTCTTGGCAGACATGACCCTCCTCATGGCATCGAAGGCACCGGAATCTCGACCCAAGGAACCCGCCTGTTCCGAGGAAGAAGGCGGCTTCCCCAGTGCCGAGACCAAGGGCTCTGAACCCGAACTCATCTGTGCCGAGGCCCTGAGAGGAAGGGTCGGAACCGACGCGTCTGTACGACCCCCCCCCCCGGAACCGACTAGAGAGTGTCGGCTCCGAGACTCTTCAAACAGCACCAAAGAGATCAGGGTTGACGGAGCCAAATTCACTGGGACAGGACTCAGCTCCGTGGGTTCCACAACCATCAGATCTTCTGCCTCCAGCTCTGAAGGCCTAGGTAAGCTCGGAGGAGGAGTAGTCACAGGCAAAGGGACAGTAGTAGGAATCAAACCCAGTTGGGACGAAACCGAAAGTAATTTGGCCAATGCCGGGTTCTCTAAAAGCTTCTGCACCACACAGTCCACATCGATGTCTGAAAGGGTCCTAGAAGAACGGGTCAAAGGGACCGAAGAAGCTACAGATCTAAGTATCGGAGACTTCAACACCTCTGACACCGGCTCCAGCTCAGAGGGTTGGCTCCGAAACATCAGTTCGGTGCACAGCTCCGATGACTTAGAAAATGGTGACCCCACCTTAACAGAGGTGCTCGGAACCGAGGGCCTGGGTTCCAAGGACACCCTTGAAGACTTCGACCCTTTCAAAGACTTGGAGGTCAGGTCAGTCTTATCCAAGGCTTCCTGAATCTCATGTTTCAACAGTCCTCTATCAATTAACTTTCTTCTTCTTTCAAGTAATACTTTGCCACTAAAAGAGAGGCGGATAGAACAATCCTCCTGTAAGTGCACAAGTCCTAGACAATATACACAAGACACATGATTGTCTGTAACAGATATTTTCTGCCCACAGTTGCACCTCTTGAAACCTGACTTCTGTTTCTCTTTTTGGTCAGTTATAATATTAAGCAGCACACAATTATCAGATCCCTGATAATAAGAAACTAAACGGTACTATAAGGAGTTCAAAACTGTTGAACTTTCTACCACTAC
Organism: Protopterus annectens; assembly: GCF_019279795.1. Lineage (NCBI taxonomy): Eukaryota > Metazoa > Chordata > Ceratodontiformes > Protopteridae > Protopterus > Protopterus annectens. Next base: position 734,005,363 of record NC_056735.1, on the reverse strand, counting down.
ACAATTATCTAAATATTTATAGCAAAATATTTATAGCAAATAGCAAAGCACACTATCTTAAGACTAAGTATAAAGGGATAGGGAAATCAAGTTGACAGAGCCCTGTTCAACTATAGAAGTGCCTAAATGAAAAAGAGGGCAAGGCTCAAGAGCAACCGCTCCAAAAACACCAACACAGCTAAAAATCCACACAACAAGAGGGACACAGACTTAAAAATAACAGGAACAGATTATCTATCAATTAACTTTCTTCCTAACTGTAATAAGAATATTAACTCCACGAAAAACTATTAGAACTATTTGTCAAAAGACAGAAAAAGAATTATACTGGCCCGAGCTCTCTGAAGAACTTGCGATCCATTGCAGCGGCAAACTAGATCTGAGGTTAGTCAGAGAGTATCATGGGATAGGGACTGTGCCTCCAGCTACTCAAGAGATCTTGAGCTTGGAAAGCGGCTGGCTCGGAGCCGATGGATCGGCTCCGTACCCACATGTAAGAACAAACAGCGAGATTGAACAACTTCACATAACCTAAACCAAAACGAACCGGACACTGAATGGACAGAAACAGAGTACGAAAATTGTACAAAATAGCCAAATTTAATAAGTCATTAGATTAGATAAATCATTTTAGCGCTTTCATCTCCTAAGAGACTTCATCAGAAATGAAACCTAAACTTAATTCAATTAACATTTAAATACTAAAAATCTTGTGACATCACATGTGATTAACTTGTCAATTTAAAAAGATAGTAACACACATAAAAATATTTTTTTAAATAAACAAACACAATGCTTTTACTTAAAACAATTATGTAAAACCACCCAAAAACAACTTGATAAACTACTTTTAAATGTAAATAAATATGGAAACCTTGTTGTGTTTAAAGGTTTTTGTTGCTGCAACTTCACATAACCTCTTTAACTGGATAAATAGGATTTCCTAGTATTGGGTTTCCTAGCCTCCTGCAGGACCTTAAGCACATCCTCAGAAAAAAGGTGTCTATGTGGAATCAAACTCCTATCACCCGCAGTGTCAGGTGAAGAGTGGACAGGTGGGGATGGATGAGAGATCCCTTGTCCTGTGCGAGAAAATCCACCCTGTGAGGCTAACTTGTGATAACTGCCTTTGGCTAAATGTAGAAGAAGAAACCAATGCTGTCTCAGCCAAAAGGGAGTTACCAACAAGATTTTGGAAGCATCCTGTTGAATTCTGAACAGGACTTTTGGAATGAGGGAAAGCATAAAGAAACATTCCCTTCCATGAAAAAGATAGGGCATCCACCTTCCAAGCCAGACCTGGGACTCTGGCACACAACAGAGGAATTAGTTTTTTCAGAGCGAAGCAAAATAGATCTATTTCAGGAGTACCCCACTGGTGAACAACTGGTGGACAATGTCCATTCACGAGGTTGAAATAAGGACCTGCTCAGAGTGCCTATTACAAAGTTTTGACCTGAGAATGTTAACTTCCTGAAGAGACACTTGATACTTGACAGCAAGATCCTACACTAGGGGTGCCAACCGGCAAAGAAGAAAAGATCTTGCCTCCCTCCAATTTATTTACATACCACATCACTGTGGTATTTTCTGTAAATACCTTGACATGTCCTGGGAAGAAACGAGGATGAAAAGTCTTAAAAGCCAGCAGAACAGCTCTCATCTGTTTGATATTGATGTGCTCTTTCTGTTGAAGAGGCAACCACACCCCCTGCACTTTCAAGGAGCCAAAAGCTGCTCCCATCCCACGTCTGAAGCATCTGTGAACAGCTCCTGAGATGGAAGAGGGGGGTGAAAAGGGAGCCCTGGATTTAGAGACAGCTGCTGGATCCACCAGTAAAGTTCCTTCTTGAAACAAGCCAGAAGAGGCACTACAAAGTCTACGGGATGCACACGTTGAAGCCAAAATGACTTCAGAACCCACTGAAACTTTCTCATGTAAAGTTTGGCCAGCAGGCGCATAGGGATAGTGGATGCCATGAATCTCAGACCTCTCAGAAACTCCCTGGCTGTAATATAAGCCAGAGGAAGAAGAGTTTGAAAGGAATGAGTGTCAAGGCCTTGGGAGGAGTCAAGGATATCAGCATAGGCACCATCTGAATCCTGCACCCCAGAAAAACATGGTCTTGAGAAAGAGTCAAAAAACACTTGTTGAAGTTTATTGTGAATCTCAGGCTTTGCAGAAGGGGAAACGGCAAAATGAAGACTTTGCAAAAGAATCAATGGAGATGATGTCTGAAACAAGAGGTCATCCAACTAAGGAAAGACTTGGATCCCCTGAAGCCTGCAAAAAGTAATGACAGGAGTGAGCATTTGGTAAATACCATTGGTGCAATAGAAAGGCCAAAGGGTAAAGCAGAGAAATGAAAATTCCTGGAAGCAATAGAGAAATGTAAAATCTTCCTGAAAAGGGGATGGATTGGGATATGGAAATAAGCATCCTTCAGATCCAGAGACACCATATACCCCTGAGTAAGCAAGAAAGGGAACGAAGTCGGAAGGTACAACATTCAAAATGAGGGCACCTTCATAAAAGTGCTTAGATGAGAAAGGTCTAGAATTGGTCTCCAAGTACCCTTTTTTATGGGTACTAGAAACATCCTGGAGTAAACCCCCCTTGCTCCTTTGGGACACAGGCACATCTTGAATAGTACCCAGAGTCAAAAGTGTCAAAGCACCTCTGGAAAGAGATAGGGTTGTACCTAAGGGGGCTGAGGAACACCAATAAAAGGGGGAATGGATTTCCAAACCATGAAATACGCTTGATGAATAATGGACAGGACCCAGGAATCCTGAGTAATCTGTAGCCAAACAGAAAGAGAGAAAGAGAGGGGGGGGGGGAGAGAAAGTGTTTGGGAAGAAATGGATAGTCAAAAGACACCTAGTTTATCTGGAAAAGTAGACTTCTAAGGCACTGAAGTCTGAGTAGCCTTAGCAGGAGGAACCCGCTTGCCACCTTTTTAACTCTTAGGAGGAGGGCTAGATTGCCTGAAAACAAAGGCTGGCTTATTGGGGTAGTTTCTCTGAAATTTAGCCACAGTAAAAACAAACACGTTTAAGTTCCTGTAAATGTACAGCCTTGCCCTTATGTTGAAGGGACTTAAACATAGCAGCAGCTTCACCAAACAAGTGTTTATTATCAAGTGGTACATCCGTCAACTTAGCCTTAATATCATCAGGCAAAGACTGAAGCCGAAGCCAAGAATACCTACGCATCCATCACTGACCTAACAGCAGCAGCCCTTGAAGAAGCATCTGCTGCATCATAACTACACTTGATGGAATTACTAGATACCTGGGAGGAAGTCTCTAGTAGGGAAAGGGCTGAAGTTTTACCCTCAGAGTCTGGGAAGGTCAGAAATTACCC